>NW_024070203.1:64426348-64842202 GCF_014754425.2 Oryx dammah | reverse complement strand
CCCAGCATCAGGGTCTTTCCAAATGATTCAGCTCTTCACATCAGGTGGCCAAAGTATTGGAGCTTCGGGTTCAGCATCAGTCCTTCCAATGAACACTCAGGACTGATCTCTTTTAGGATGGACTGGTGGCCAAAGTATTGGAGCTTCAGGTTCAGCATCAGTCCTTCCAATGAACACTCAGGACTGATCTCTTTTAGGATGGACTGGTTGGATCTCCTTGCAGTTCAAGGGACTCTCAAGAGTCTTCTCCAACACCACAGTTCAAAACCATCAGTTCTTCAGCACTCATCTTTCTTTATAGTCCAACTCTCACATCCATACATGACTACTGGAAAAACCATAGCCTTGACTAGACGGACGTTTGTTGGCAAAGTAAAGTCTCTGCTTTTTAATATGCTGTCTAGTTTGGCCATAACTTTCCTTCTAAGGAGTAAGCGTCTTTTAATTTCATGGCTGCAATCACCATCTGCAGTGATTTTGGAGACCCCAAAAATAAAGTCAGCCACTGTTTCCACTGTTTCCCCATCTATTTCCCCACCGACTGCAAGAGTCTACCCAAACCCATGTCCATTGAGTCAGTGATGCCATCCAACCATCTCATCCTCTGTAATCCCCTTCTCCTCCTGCCCTTAATCTTCCCAGCATCAGGGTCTTTCCAAATGATTCAGCTCTTCACATCAGGTGATGGGATCAGATGCCATGATCTTAGTTTTCTGAATGTTGAGCTTTAAGCCAACTTTTTCACTCTCCTCTTTCACTTTCATCAAGAGGTTTTTTTGTTCCTCTTCACTTTCTGCCATAAGGGTGGTGTCATCTGCATATCTGAGGTTATTGATATTTCTCCCAGCAATCTTGATTCCAGCTTGTGCTTCCTCCAGTGGGCTGAGTTCACCTTTTTTCTCTAAAATAAATCTGACTTTATCCTAATGACAGTAAATGCTACTTGGAGGCTTTTAAATAAGTTCCTCTTTTTTTCTCTGTCATAATATTAAATAATAAAGTTCAACATTCAAGCAACTAAGATTGTGTCATCCAGTCCATCACCTCATGGCAAATAGATGGGGAAATAGTAAAAACAGTGATAGATTTTATTTTCTTGGGCTCAAAAATCACTGCAGGTGGTGACTGCAGCCACAAAATTAAAAGACAATTGCTCCTTGGAAGAAAAGCTATGACCAACCTAGACAGCATATTGAAAAACAGAGACATTACTTTGCCAAAAAAAAGTCCATATAAACACAGCTATGGTTGTTCCAGTAGTCAGGTATAGATGTGAGAGTTGGACCATAAAGAAGGGTGAGCACCAAAGAATTGATGCTTTTGAACTGTGGTGTTGGAGAAGACTCGAGAGTTCCTTGGACTGCAAGGAGATTGAACCAGTCCATCCTAAAGGAAATCATGCCTCAGTATTCATTGAAAGGACTGATGCTGAAGCTGAAACTCCAATACTTTGGCCACTGATGTGAAGAACTGACTCACTTGAAAAGACCCTATTGCTGGGAAAGATTGAAGGCAAGGAGGAGAAAGGGGCAACAGAGGACAAGATGATTAGATGGCATCACTGACTCAATGGACATGAGTTTGAGCAAGCTCCAGGAGATGGTGAAGGACAGAGAAGCCTAGCATGCTGCAGTTCATGGGGTGGCAAAGAGTCAGACACGACTGAGTGACTGCTCAATGAACAACGCCATAATGTATGTAGCATCAGCATGGGGAATGTCAATCATACTGTTTGTCTTCATCACTGCTTCCATTCTATTTTCCATTTTCCTATATTTTTATCCCATGAAATCAGATCATATTATTCAATATGCCTTTTACAGTCATCTACCTCTCCTTAAGACACACTCTCATCCCTTGAAACCTGAAGACTTTAGCTCTTGAACTATTGCTACTCTTGTCCATATTACTCCTGTCATTATTTTTTTGTGATCTGATTCCCATGACAATGATCCTTCCAGAATGTGACCTCTCATTTCTATCACCTCCTTTTCTCTCATGCTTCTTTTTACCTGAACTAAGGCCCCCTGCATGTAGTCAAATACTCAAATTTGCCATTACCACAATGTTCAGTGCCTCCAGCAACCTTAATTTCAAACACTAATCTGATCACCATCAACTTTCTTTCCATCCTAAATTAAGTAAAAATTGGGCTTTGGTGGAATTTCAGTGTATTTTCATTGTTTATTCATTAAGCTGTGTCCAACTCTTTTGCGATCCCATGGACTGTAGCCCACCAGGCTCCTCTGTTCATGGGATTTTCCAGGCAAGGATACTGGAGCAGGTTGCCTTTTCCTTCTCCAGGGGATCTTCCTGACCCAGGGGTTGAACCTGCATCTTCTGCATCGGCAGATAGATTCTTTACCACTGAGCCACTTGGGAAGTCCACTTATAATTGTTATAAGTTATGTTATGATTATATGAGTCACTGATTTACACTGTTCTCTATGGGTAGTTCTTCTGGCCACATCTGTGCTTCCCCAGAGTCTGAGGTTGAATGCATACCAGATGACTGGAAGCAATGATCTTGGTTGGGCTTTCTTATAGCTCTAGGGCCTCTGTTGGAATGAATCCACTAACTATATTCAGAAGCACAATCTTTCCTTTACTCCATCAAGCTACCTTTTACTTGTCACATAATGTGGCAGGATTCCAAGACCAAAAAAAAAAAAAAACAGCCCTGGGCAAACAACAGGTGTAAGTTATTACTATCATATTATTACTCAAAGCAAGTGCTTAAGGTGTTGGAAGATGGGCAACTCTTCTTAATAAATGAAGTTGCAAACACATCACAGAGAATGGCAGAATAGAAATGGGATAATTAACTTTCCTAAATAATATCCCAAATTTGTCATCATAGTTTGTGTGTTTATGGCTGGCTGGTTGTCAGCTTGATAATTCTGACTCTTCTTGCTCATGCATATGAGGGAATGCTAAGAATTCTTCTATATATATTTCTCTTCCTCCTTTTGAGACAAGTGAATGTTATCTCAGGTATATGTCCTTCCTTCCTACCTCTCTTTCTGTCTCCCTCCCTCTCACTTTTCTTGCTTTCTCCTTCCCTCCCTCCTTCCTTTTCTTTCTTTCTTCTCTCCTTCCTTCCTCCAATTCTTTCTTTTTTCTCTTTCTTTCTTTTATTTTTTTCATTAAAATCTTGTCAGAGCAGTTTAACATTCACAGCAAGTATGAATGGAGGATACATAGATCTCCCATATAACCTCTGTCACTATGCATTCATACGCTCCCCTATTATCAACATCCTCCACCAGAATAATACCTTTGTTTTGACTGATGAAACTATATTTACATATTGTGATCACCCGAAGTCCACAGCTTACATCGTGACTCACCCTTCGTGTTGTACATTCTGTGGATTTGGACAAAGGTATCGTAACCTGTATCTATCATTATGGCATCATACAGAGTATTTGCACTGCCTAAAATTCCTCAGTGTGCTGCTTGCTCATCGCTTCCCCTGTTCAGGCATATATCTTCAGAATGGTGACAGCAAAGCACAAGTAAAATTATTCAAAGAAACTAGAGGATGTTGGAATGTAGTGGAGAAATTGGGACATAATCTTTGATCCTAATCCTTGTGTATTAGCTAACTTACATCTTTCTCATATCCCCTGGTCCTAGACTCATGAATTAATACATTGCTTGAGCTCTGTTGCCTCCCTCTCCTCCACTCTAACACTGAAGTTGTGCTGAAGATAGTGGGATGGTATCTGGTAGGCAGCTACCCATACTATGTCCATTTTCATTTCACATAGAGTATCTGGAAAATAAGACTTAAAACACAGACAAGTAGACTGTAACTTAAAAATAAGTAAAACATATCTTAGTGACATTTAGCCCTCATTTCCAATTAGATTTTCAGAGGAAGTTTATGCAACCTGACTTCATTTAATACAAATGAGTAAATATTTTTGCCAAGCAGGAAAAATTGATTACTTTAGAAATGAAATTATTGGTAGTTTTATTTGAGATGTCAGTTAGATTAGGGATTGATAATTGAATTTATGACAAGTTTTATAAAATTGTATAAAATGGATCTTAGATTTTCTAGATGGAAAAGCACATCTTAGTATTTTGCATTGGTCACATTTGATAGCATTGACACTTCCTTTTACTCTGCTTTGTCAGAGACAAACCGAATGCTTTGAAAAATTTGAAAAGCTTAAATTTTGTTCCCGAGTAGTTTAGGTAAATAAAACTAGTATTTTTGTTTGTTTATGTAAACTTCTCTATGGACTGCAGAAAGGCAGCAATACTTTCTTTTAGTCACTGTGATCCACTTAGTCTTGTTTCAAAACATAATAGAATTAATTCTACTCAATTTTTTTCTTTTTTACTCTTTAATGGAGAGAGTTATCTTCGAACCCATGACCTCGTCATTTAGCCTCCCTCCAACCCGGAGAAAGTGGTTATACCAACTTAGACAATTGCTATAGCAATATTTCTTTTCCATGCTTTCTTCAGTTTCTTCCCTTCTTCCACTGTGTGCTTTTAAAGATAAGTGAAATAAAAGAAGAATATTAGAATAAGCAGTAGAATATGTTGGGGTGAGCTAGCCACAGGTCTAAAGTATGGTTGAGGCCAAGTACTTAGAGATATTTTATCCAGTTCTGAGTTACTTTGTCTCTCAGTGTCACAAAGATGATATAGTGGATTATATAGTAGCCAGCAAGGCAAACCCCCTAAATTCTTCTAACATAGGAATTGATATGGTATGTCAACTTACACAAACAAATTAACATTTCTCTATCTAAGTTTCTCCATCTGTGAAATGGAGGCCGAAACATCTGTCACTAAGGTCACCAAAAGTTGTCACAGATTAATGAGATACTATTCTCAAGATCTTCTGAGATTTGAGATTCTTAGGGAGACAAAAGCAGTAAAGCAGCAGAAAAAATTAAGGGCATACTTTTCTATCAAATTAAGAACTTTACATACCATTTAAAAATTTGTTTAAAATTTTTTAATATTTAAATTATATATGTATGTGCATATTCACTGCTTACAAGTGTTTATTTAAAAGCAGAAAACACATGAAAATTTGGATAAAAACACTGAAAATAAAACTAACTTGTACCCAACACAATTTTTGAAGTTTTGACAGTTCATGACTAAGTTTCAGCATAGGTATAAAATTCATTGAGGTACTTCATATTAAGTATTTTGCACACAGTACAAATCCAATAAATGTCAGTAAATATTACTATTACTATTTTTTCCACATTTATAAAAATTTAGTCTCTCTAAATTTTACTAAGTTTTCTGTGGAATTTTAAAAATAATCCTTCCATTTTTATATTATATACTCACCAGTTCTTTCTTATTGCTTTCAGCCATTTAATGAAATTTTTGCCAATTTTAAGTTCAAAAGTATCTTAAGTTTTGTGTCAGTGGAATCAAACTCCATAGGATTAATAGAAATAAGCAAGATTTACTTAATAATCATTATTACATTGGCAGTTTTTGTGGATTGTCAATAAAGTATGTGATGAATACATACTTAAATGCCTGTGATGAAGCATGTCTATCTTTCACATATACAAAATCAGTTTCCAAAATATTGCATAAGAAGTAGGAATTTTTACATAACCTGAAATGCATAAAGAGTTCTTAATTTTGACCTTCATATAAATGATTCATAATGATAGAAAAAGCATAGTATGATAATGAATTCTGGTATCTGACTTCACAGTGAATCAGTTGATCATCTTTTTTTATTTTTTTTTTTTTGATAAATTAGACAATTTCTTTCTCTCTGAGTTTCTAGGTTTTTGAGGCATTTTCTCCTAAAATTACACTACAATTTATTTTTATATGATTCTCCAGTATGAGAACACTATAACAATTTAGACACCTTCCTCTCCAGTTAATATACAGTTATAAATAATATTTTTAAATATTTAAAGTTACATTTGCTGTTTTTGAAATTTAGATTGTTGATCAAATTAACTTTCTTACAATCTGTTAGTTCACAGAAAGTTTCCCCCATGAAGATGTATCTTCCAAGAGTTTTTTCCTCCAGAAGTTAAGTGCACTTGTGCTTAACTCTTTTTAGCTTACTTCTTATTCAAATACTATTCTAACTTAGTGAGGGATTTACGAATCACAGAATACTGATTATAATAGTTTCATAATTCTGTTTTAAAAAATCTTTAAAGTTATACAGCCATTTATTCACAATAATTTACATACAATTATAAATTGAATCGGAGTAGGCAATGGCAACTCACTCCAGTACTCTTGCCTGGAAAATCCCATGGTTAGAGGAGCCCGGTAGGCTGCAGTCAGGACTGAGCGACTTCACTTTCACTTTTCACTTTCATGCATTGGAGAAGGAAATGGCAACTCATTACCGTACTCTTGCCTGGAGAATCCCAGGGACGGGGGAGCCTGGTGGGCTGCCGTCTATGGGGTCGCAGAGTCGGACATGACTGAAGCAACTTAGCAGCAGCAACATAAATTGAATAGTAACCTGTTTATATACCCTGTCCTTAATTTATTGGTAAAAAGTTATTTGCACAGGACTCTTCATTTTATTACCAGTTTCACCAGCCAAAAGAGTTGATTTCTTTTCAAAGTAATTTTATTTTTTTGAAGCAAGTATTTTTATAACTTCCTAAAATTGCTGGAAGTCCAGCAAGCTAAAAAAAAGTCTCCTTGCTGTACCAATGTTGAATAGTTTTTTAGGCTCACCGCTACATGACAGTCTTCCCAATTTCTAAGTATGTGAACTGAATCCTCTGCTTCAGCAAAAGTAAAACTCCTGCTATAAACTCTAATCAAATTATAGGTTGGTTAAAATCATTGATGTTAAATATACTATGACTATAGTCTACTGCATAGGAAAACTGAAGAGGTAAATACCAAATATAGAAGTAAGCTAATTGCATGCAGCATATTATAAATTTAAAGATAAGGAAATATGAGAGATTTATATTTTATTCTTGAAGTTTCTAATACTTGTTTTTGAAATTTGATAGAGAAATTACTAATGTGGTCTCATTGGATTTCTTTTTCTCTTGTTGCTTTCAAATATTATTTTTCTCTTTTCTCAAGGCAATATGCCACCAAAAATATCAATTATAACTCAAAATGTAATATTTGCACTGTGAATGAATGTTCAGTCTGTTAGAGCAGATAATCTTTCATTAAAATAGCCATCATTTAATTTTTTAATTTGTCAATAGAATTCTTTTTATTTCAGCTCATGGAATATGCTTACAAATGATGAACTACTGATTCCCCACCTATTTATCATATTAGCCTTCTTAGTTGATAAATGGTTTAACAGCTGTGGATTATTTATTCAAAGGATTTAATAATGTTTATTATGAACATAAATTAGTTTATTCTTGTAGAGATTTCAGTATTATCTTAAAATTCTGGAAAATTAGAAAACATTTAAAAGTGATTTTGCACACAGTATAGAACTGAGGTACAGCAGAAAAATCATTTATGTTGAATGTAAAAAGAACTAGAGATGATCTTGGTCTCTGGTTATGATAGGAAATGTACAAACAGATATCAATTAATATTATATGAATAAAATTTTAAAATTGCATATGCATCTAAGGGTTTGAAAAACATATTTTGTCAACATTATTATTTAGTGCCTAGATCCTCTTATAGTAATGAAAATTATATTTAGGAGTCAAATACAACTTTGGATCTAAAGTACTCCAGTCAAATAACTAACTTTTCTTCTCTCAGTCGTTTTCTTCCTACTGCCTGCCTTTTAGAGATGTCCCACCCCCAAAAGTCAACCCTCCCTTGCCATGTGCTGCATTGTTGTGCTACATACTTCTTGAAGTCAGCACATGGAAAAACAAACAAAGAAAAAACACAACAGTTCACATTTACTGTACACAAATGTGTATCATTATTCATGTTCATATCCTGTCTTTCTCACCTAACAATAAAGCTGAGCAATTCAGTACAGTACATCTTCAAATTCAGACTATATGAATAATCTATGCTTCATCCCAGAATTCTCATTCCTACATACATTAAGAAAGGTAAAAAATTACACTGGGTTTTATGTTATAGGTAATTTTTTTAAACTTCCAAGTGATGTATCATATTATATAGTGTAGTTGCTCCATTTTTTTTTAATTTCAGCTATTCTGAAAACAACATGCTTAAATTCAGTCTAAACTTAAATTTATAAAACTGATCATCCAGAATAATAGCATATTTAACTTTTTCAGTCCCTTCTCAATACATCTCTCAACACCACCACCAACACAGCAATGACAGAATAAATCTAGACTGTATATTGAGGTCACTATTTAAGTTGTAACTACCAGGATTTCCACTTTACCTTGACATCGTGATAAACTGAATATTTAATTGCCCTGGAAACTACATCATACATTATATCCCTCTAACATACTGTTGAGATGATTTGAGAAATTTATCTTAGAATATCGTTTTCCTCATCTGTTAAAATAGGAAGAAAATAATTTATATCCTATTTTTCCAGCATAGTGCTTGAAATGTTCAGTTAAGGTAAAATCTTTTTTAATCTCTTCAAATAGATGTTAGCTATTTTTGTGAGCTATTTATTAGTCTAAAAGTCAAAATATTTATTCTACCTATTCATTTAACAAGGCCAATATTGTAACAAAAAATCATTTGAAATTTTATTTTTCCAATCATGGAATCTGACTATGCCCATTCTCTTACTATTGTATTACACATGACAAGATAACATGATTTGACCTAATTATCATATAGCTTTGTATCTTTTTTTAATATAAGAAAGTCTTAAATCAAAACAAGTTTACATGTTGGTGTTGTGCCCAAGTTGCGAAATCTCCCAGTGACCACCAGGGAGCTGATATCTGATGCAAAAGCAAGAGAATTTTTATTACCAAGCTCGAGCTGGGGCTCCCACCGATACCAAAGCAGCAGCTATAGGGAAGAGCCCTGAGTTCTGGGTTACATTGCTTATATAGGGTATTCTCACACGAGAAATTTGAAAAACAGGAGTTTCCGGATTGGGAGACGTCTAATTGGTTACCTTCTGTGGAAGGGTTAAGTGTTGGTTTCTGATTGGTTCCCATTTCCTGGGCTGGCCACAGGTTCTGATTGGTTCCCATTACCTAGGTAGACCACGAGTTCCTGAACGTTAAGTCAGGAGATTTTGGTCTGGGGTCTGATTGGCTCGAGGGTGGTGGGGTGAGGTCAGGGGATTTCCAAAGGCTCTTGGATTTTCAAAGGCTCTTTTCCTGAAACCTTACAAAATGGAGTTTTTCTGTTAACAAAATGGAGTAGCTTAGGTCCTTCAGTTAGCACTGATGGTTTAATTAGAATATATCTGTCCAAATTTAAGTTTTATTAAGGACCAAATGGGCTTGCCAGGTGGTTCAGTGGTAAAGAATCTCCTGCTGCCAATGCAGGAGATGCGGACTTGATCCCTAGATTGGGGTGATCTTTCTCTCTTGGGAAATCCCATGAACGGAGGAGCCTGGTGGGCTACAGTCTATGGGGTCTCAAAAGGGTTAGACATGCTGCTGCTGCTGCTGAGTCACTTCAGTCTTGTCTGACTCTGTTCGACCCCATAGACAGCAGTCTACCAGGCTCCCTGTCCCTGGGATTCTCCAGGCAAGAACACTGGAGTGGGTTGCCATTTCCTTCTCCAATGCGTGAAAGTGAAAAGTGAAGTTGCTCAGTCGTGTCTGACTCTTCACAACCCCATGGACTGCAGCCTACACATGACATGACTCAGTGACTAAACAGCAGCAGCAAAAGGACCAAATAAATATAATAGCAGGAATTTCCTCAAAATAGTGGGTCCTAGTTCCACCTCTCAAAAGTGAAACCCTAATTATTGAATGATTCAAACTTTTCTTCTATAAATGAAAGTAATTATCTGCGAGATCAAAGCATATGGTGCATGTCACATGCAAACACTGGTATTTAGCCTTTTTCCCATAGTCATGGTTTCCAAATACAAGAAGTATCTTTCAATTTACTGCAAACCACCAACTGACCTAGTATTCAAAATGACTAAAAAATGCTGTCTGTTAAGTTACTCTTAAATTTTGTGTTGACCTTGGTTCACCCTGATTTAGTCCATACACATGAATATGCAGACAACTCATTTTCTTTTGTCTACTGCTGAGTCTTTGTATTTGTAAATAGCTCAGGAATTTAGCATTACACCTAGGAAAACACTGTAGTTTCTTCTTTATACCTTTAGCTGTAGAAGATATTTTCAACTGATCTTCTGTTTTTTCTCAACCATAGTTGCTTTGAAAATAGTTGTAATTTTGGTGTGGCTATAAGAGGGAGGCTCAGGGGTTTTTTTTCTTTTGCCATTTTGACTGCTCTCTGTTATTACATTCTTATACTTTCTGGCAGATAAACACAATCATAAAAACTATTTTCTCATTACTCTTCTGGCATAGTTTCTCTGTTAAAGGCATGGTCCACTTCTATTATACAAGATTTAAGAAGTAATGTTTTCCATGACCCATATTTTGCATTTTATTAAAATTAGCATTTCAATGTACATTATTTCATAATTGCTTTTTTCTCCCTGTTACCATGAACCTCATAAAATGTCTGCTTTACTGTTTTACTTCAATACCACTTTTATCAGACATAGTATCCATTGCTGCAATTTTATTTAAGTGTTTGCTCTTATAACACAGGGCTTCCCTGGTGGCTCAGACAGTAGAGAATCTACCTGCCAATGCAGGAGACCTGAGGTTTAATCCCTGGGTGGAGAAGATCCCCTAGAGAAGGGAATGGCTACCCACTCTAATTATTTTGCCTGGGGAATTCCATGCACAAAGGAGCCTGGTGGGTTACAGTCCATGGGGGTCACAAAGAGTTGGACACAACAGAGCAACTAACAGTTTCACTTTCCTGTAATTCATTACTTAGTAGAAAATAACATCAAGCATGTTGAATAGGCCATAACAAGCATTTCAGATAAGGTGTTAGTTATTTTATAAGGATATTTTTACTAAGTAGTATGCGTAATTGCATATATATAAAGTATTAAATATATATGTATATGTGTTCACTCAGAGAGAGAAAGATTTAGTGCTTAATCAGTCCACCATGTTGCTATATATTTCCCTCTATATCACTATATTATGGCTTCTCTAGTAGCTCAAATGGTAAAGTGTCTGTCTGCAATACAGGAGACCTGGGTTTGATTCCTGGGTTGGGAAGATCCCCTGGAGAAGGAAATGGCAGTCCACTCCAGTGCTCTTGCCTGGAAAATCCCATGGATGGAGGAGCCTGGTAGACTACAGTCCATGGGGTCGCAAAGAGTTGGACAAGACTGAGTGACTTCACTTTCACTTTCATATCACTATATGACTTACTTTCCTTTGTATTTCTCATTCTCATTAAACCAGTGCTTGAATTAACTTTGCTTAACTCCAATGACTATAAAAGCTTTTAATAAAACTAACTTTCTTTGTCTTTCTTAGTGTTAGATTTTCATCTTCATTTGTGTAGTTACTAATTCAGAGGGAGAGAAAAAATGTGAATGCACTTTATTAACATATTTAGATCAGTTAAAGTTTCAGCAATGAAATCTGGACTCTTCTCAAGTTGCAAGGAAAATAAATATAATAATATAAAATTAAGTCAATCAATACAAGTTGTCAGAAATGAGCATGCATTGCAATCAAATGTTTAAATAATTCATACTGAAGTTATTATTAGTACATGCATGTAGTCCCATGTATCTCTTTCCAAAACACCAGCTGGCTTTTGTTTGACAAACCATGCTAAATCTTGATTAAAACAATCAACAGTTATGTGTCACTATTCTATTGATTTCCTGGTTGATTCATTCAGATGGTGGTAGATTAACTGCAGTTCTATGGTTCAGGAGGTCTTTCCTGGTGGCTCAGATGGTAAAAGAATCTGCCTGCAATGTGGGAGACCCAGGTTCAATCCCTGGGTTGGGAAAATCCCTGAAGAAGGGATAGCTACCCACTACAGTATTTTTTGCTGGGGAATTCCATGAACAGAGGAGCCTGGTGGGTCCATAGGGTCACAAAGAGTCAGACATGACTAAGTTACTTTCACTAGGGTCTCAGTTCAGTTCAGCGGCTCAGTTGTGTCTGACTCTTTGCAACCCCATGAATTGCAGCATGCCAGGCCTCCCTGTCCATCACCAACTCCTGGAGTTTACACAAATTCATGTCCATCGAGTCGGTGATACCATCCAGGAATCTCAACCTCTGTTGTCCGCCTTTCCTTCTGCTCCCAACCCCTTCCAGCATCAGAGTCTTTTCCAGTGAGTCAACCCTTCACATGAGGGGGCCAAAGGACTGGAGTTTCAGCTTCAGCATCATTCCCTCCTTCCGGGGTCCAGCCCCGGTGGATCCAGGGAATTCAAAGGTGGGGACAATGTCGGCGTCTTTGGAAATAACTTACTTAATTACAGATAGAGAGGGATTAGAAGATTAGTAGAGAAAAAGAGACTGAATAACTTGGTTCACATGGGATACCAATCACCACCTACGCAGGCCGCAGGCGTCTTCCCATTCTCCCGAAGGAGAGGAGGCACTGAGGCCCCCCCGGTCCGATCTTAGAAGCCCAGGCAGAATTAATAGGCTTGGTGGGTACCCATGCACCAGATGGGAATTCGGCCAGAAAATAGTAGGAGAGAAAAAGGGGCTGAATAACTTGATTTACGTGGGATACCAATAAAATTCCAAGACAAGGAATTTGCACCATATATGTTGGGCCACTGGTGCCACTTGAATATCGGAAGGTGCCCCTCCTTGGGCTTCTTCTCACGTGGGCTTGAAAACCAGGGCAAATAAGTAGACTTGGAGGGCACCCACGCTCCAGATGGGAATTTAGCCAGAGAAATGGGAGCAAGAAACAAGCGACATGGGGGAATCAGTCTTTCTGGAAACTGATCTGATTTCTTTATTTTTGGGTTTGCTTATATACCTTTTGTTACACATAGGAATGAATACAGAGTCACGCGGGGGTCAGCAGTCCTGACCTTTATCAAAATCAGGTGCTTCACATAAATGTAAAAAAAAAAAAAAGGTCTTAGGAATATTACATCATCTTCTGGCCATGAGACCCGCTGACATTTTATGATCCTTTCTTTCTGATAACCAAAATACTTATTTTTTCCAAGGGTGTTTTTTCTTAAACCAGGCCCCACCCTCCAAATAAAGTTACATTCCTATAGGGTGAGGGTGTAGTGAGTTAGACTCAAGAAAGGAATCTATTTAACCCAAGGTTAACATGATTAATCTTAAAGGTTAATACTTATTTCTCCTATATGCTTAAATGTTAATACTTATTTCTCCTATATGTTAGTTATATTCATTATAAGGGCAGGGAACATGGAGATTTAGCAGCAAACATCAGCCCAACAAATGAAAATCCTTTCACCAATGCTCCCTTTAAGATCTATTTAGTCTTAAGATAGTGATAAAGTTACATTTTTATATAGCAAGGACACAGTGATTTATAACAAAGCACAGTGATCTATTACAAAAGAGAAAATCCATTAACTCAAAAAGTCTAGTATTGCTAACATCAAAAACTACTATATTTCCTTTTGTATATCCCAAATACATTGATTAATATGTTCCCAGGTGCCTAAGGATATGGAGGCCTGGTGGCAATCATTGACTCAACAAGAAGAAAAAGCCCTATGCTAATTAAGACTCTCAAAACACTCCAAAACTCTGTGCTGTTTATGGTTAAGAGGTAGTAAACAATCATATGGCAGGAGTATGGAAAATCCTGTCACACAAGCTAGTCTGTCAGCAGAGAGGTTTGACCTGAGACATCCTTGTCCCACCCAGAGCAGGGAATTAGCAGCAATTATTGACACAACAAATGAAAAACCCTTCACCAATATAATTCCTAACCAACCCACTATACTAATGATTACTAACTCCCCAAAAGAATTTGCCTTTAGTAAGTCTAAAACATCTCCTGCCTCTCAGATTGGGAGGCTGTAAACAATCACATGTGGCCAGAAGAACCTATACAGGTGGGTTAGATAACCTTCAGAGGAGTCCATAAGCTGAAACACTCTTGTCACACCCAGGAATTTTTATTGCCTTGGAGCTGCACATTTACTCCTTCTCCAACAGAAATGGTTATGGGGGAGAGCCCCCTGTAAAGTCAGAGGTGTAGGTGAGAGCATAAAACAGACTCTGGGTTTGGGGTTAGATGCTCAGGAACAGGGTGTTTCCTGAGGCTTGATCACACCTTTGCATATGCCAAGTCTCTTTCCTCATGATCTTTGCCATGGGCGGAGTTCCTCACGCTGGTTCCTGGCACCCTCCAAAGAAATCCCAGGGCTTATCTCCTTCAGAATGGACTGGTTGGATCTCCTTGCAGTTCAAGGGACTCTCAAGAGTCTTCTCCAACACCACAGTTCAAAAGCATCAATTCTTCGGCACTCAGCTTTCTTCACAGTCCAACTCTCACATTCATACATGACCACTGGAAAAACCATAGTCTTGACTAGATGGACCTTTGTTGACAAAGTAACATCTCTGCTTTTGAATATGCTATCTAGGTTGGTTATAACTTTCCTTCCAAGGAGTAAGCATCTTTTAATTTCATTGCTGCAATCACCATCTGCAGTGATTTTGGAGCCCCAAAAAATAAAGTCCAACATTGTTTCCACTGTTTCCCCATCTATTTCCCAGGAAGTGCTGGGACCAGATGCCATGATCTTCGTTTTCTGAATGTTGAGATTTAAGCCAACTTTTTCACTCTCCTCTTTTACTTTCATCAAAAGGCTTTTTAGTTCTTCTTCACTTTCTGCCATAAGGGTGGTGTCATCTGCATATCTGAGGTTATTGAGATTTCTCCCAGCAATCTTGATTCCAGCTTGTGTTTCTTCCAGTCCAGCATTTCTCATGATGTACTCTGCATATAAGTTAAATAAGCAGGGTGACAATACACAGCCTTGACATGCTCCTTTTCCTATTTGGAACCAGTCTGTTGTTCCATGTCCAGTTCTAACTGTTGCTTCCTGACCTGTATATAGGTTTCTCAAGAGGCAGGTCAGGTGGTCTGGTATTCCCATCTCTTTCAGAATTTCCCACAGTTTATTGTGATCCACAGTCAAAGGCTTTGGCATAGTCAATAAAGCAGAAATAGATGTTTTTCTGGAACTCTCTTGCTTTTTCCATTATCCAGCAGATGTTGGCAATTTGATCTCTGGTTCCTGTGCCTTTTCTAAAACCAGCTTGAACATCTGGAAGTTCATGGTTCATGTATTGCTGAAGCCTGGCTTGGAGAATCTTGAGCATTACTTTACTAGCGTGTGAGATGAGTTCAATTGTGTGGTAGTTTGAGCATTCTTTGGCATTGCCTTTCTTTGGGATTGGAATGAAAATTGACCTTTTCCAGTCCTGTGGTCACTGCTGAGTTTTCCCAATTTGCTGACATATTGAGTGCAGCACTTTCACAGCATCATCTTTCAGGATTTGAAATAGCTCAACTGGAATTCCATCACCTCCACTAGCTTTGTTCGTAGTGATGCTTTCTAAGGCCCACTTGACTTCACATTCCAGGATGTCTGGTTCTAGGCCTAGGATAGACTAATTCACAGGTTTCAAACCTCAACTCTGATGCTGGTATGATTGATACTATTCAGGCCTCTCTACAGAGGACGTCTTATTCTCACCAGATAAATCCAGACTTTCTTTACATGATAGCATAAGAGATCTAAGAAACAAGAAAGCACAAACCCAATTCACAAGTGATATTAAACCTCTACCCATATTACATTTTGTTCCATTGGCTGAAGTTAGCCCTATGGCCAAGTCCAGAGAACTTATGGGCATGGATATGTGGAATTGAAGGTCAGTTCTACAAATATCTAGGCCATATAAATAGAAAGGCAATAAACTGAAATCACATATCTTTTTAAAATTTGGTCACATTATTTGTAAGAGCATGTGCCTTTCCTTGGCATTGATATATTTCTTTAGATCTCACTATCAGAAACTTTCTAGCTGTACTTAGAAAATATGTCAGAATCTTTCCTAATAGTTATATAAAATAAGTGTCTTTAACAAATGCAATCACCTGACTTTTTTTTCTTTTTCTTCCTCAGTTCCATTGCAGTAGGTGGCAAGGGTCCATTTGTTTGCTGGGATGAAAGCATCCATTTCTCATTTCAATTCTATGCTTTATAATACCCTTCATCAACTTATAACATCATTCATATTAGCTAATATCTATCAAAATAAAGAACACAAATACATATTAAGGTTTAGGCTTGCCTTAAGTTGCAGTTGTATTAATATAATTTTATAGTTTTCTCTGAATGACAATATACCAACAAAACTGCACAATTAAATGAAGAGTTTACAATCACAAGAGTATCTTTTCCCTGAAAGTACAGTCATATGTTTCAGTGTCTTCCTTCAATATTTCCTTAAGTTGTTGGGTGTTGGTTAGGAAATGGGGAATTAACACCAACGAAGGGTCACATCTCTTATTTATGAGAACTCAGTCATCCCAACATATATAGTTAAATTCTACCATCCATTAAATCCCATTTAATTGTAATATGAAGGAAAGTGTATAAACCATTGCTAAAATAGCATACATAGACAATTTTTATTTTGCCTGCATTTAAGTTAATTCAGTTCAGTTCAGTTTCGCAGTTGTGTCTGACTCTTTGCAAACCCATGAATCACAGCATGCCAGGCCTCCCTGTCCATCACCAATGACCCAAGTTTACTCAAACTCACGTCCATCGAGTTAGTGATGCCATCCAGCCATCTCATCCTCTGTCATCCCCTTCTCCTCCCGCCCCCAATTCCTCCCAGCATCAGAGTCTTTTCCAATGAGTCAACTCTTCGCATGTGGTGGCCAAAGTACTGGAGTTTCAGCTTCAGCGTCAGTCCTTCCAAGGAACACCCAGGACTAATCTCCTGTAGGATGGACTAGTTGGATCTCCTTGCAGTCCAAGGGACTCTCAAGAGTCTTCTCCAACACCACAGTTCAAAACCATCAATTCTTTGGCACTCAACCTTCTTCACAGTCCAACTCTCACATCCATACATGACCACTGGAAAAACCATATAGCCTTGACTAGACGAACATTTGTTGGCAAAGCATTGTCTCTGCTTTTGAATATGCTATCTAGGTTGGTCATAACTTTCCTTCCAAGGAGTAAGCGTCTTTTAATTTCATGGCTACAATCACCATCTGCAATGATTTTGGAGCCCCCCAAAATAAAGTCTGACACTGTTTCCCCATCTATTTCCCATGAAGTGATGGGACCAGATTATATTGCTTCAATTTTAATAGAAAATTTAAAAATATAAAACCATTATTATAAACTAGAACTGCACTTATGATTAATTGTTGTACTACAAATCAGAATATTGGTGTTTTTGATGTATTATAGTAACACAATAGTGCAACAATAACCTCATGATGTATTACCATAATACATCATCAAAGTGATTTTAACTGTGTATTAGGAAAGTGACGGTATTTACAAAACTATTGGGTAAAAATATAATTTTAAGAATGTCTTGTAACAGGAAGAAATGGAAAGGGAAAAGAAATGCACACAAATTATGCAGAAATCTAAAAAGTCTGATGTAGTAAATCATATGAGGAGAATGATATTTAGCAGAATAAATATGAGAGAAAAAAAGAAAATACTTTGGCTCCACAGTTTTTCTCATTATTATGTTTTGGCAAAAATCTATGAGCAACATGAGAAAAAATAATGCATGCATGTGCATTTGAGATGAGATTTTATAGATTCTGTATGTATATCTATTTTTCTATCTAATGTTATGATTAAATCTTGACATTAATGAATTAGGTTTACAAGAAATATAAAATGAAAGTTAATTCTCTTCAAAGATTCTTTTTCCTATGATATAGCAGGTCTATCTTAACTTAAAAATCAAAATATATTTATTACCACATCTGTTCCATTATTATAACTAATGTTTTTGCAGTTTTAGTTTTATGACATTTTACTTTTTTTAATTAACTAATTTGGGGTATAGTTAAAGTGAAATATTCATATTATGAAACAGGTGATCTAATAATTATTCATTATTTATTTTATAGCACAGTATTAAAATGGGAAAATATGAACTGTTTGATGTGACAAGTTTATATTAATAAATTATTCATAATCTTGAATGCATTTTGACAAAGCTTTAAAGCTCCTGTGTGACAGATCTTTAAATCAATCTTGTTAACTCATCCTTGGAAGAAGGTCACTTAGATCACAATCCGTCAATCTTGGCAAATGATGAGGTAAATTATTTATAATCTACTGACAGCTTTAAAAGTAAAACAAAGGGTATGTTAGAAAAGTTTAACTAAAAATTCATTGATTCTGATGTCCTCATTTTGTAGTGAATATCTCAATTTGCAAATCATTTACTTTTGTTCAATTAATAAAAATGTACCAATTGACTGAGTCTAATAAGAGTGAAAATTTGTAAAAATATTAATAACTAGATATAGATTAATTAGTGGAAATAGTTGAATAACATCATCTGTCTCAACAGGAGGAGTAAAATAAAAAGTGTCACTCTGATTAATATTCATAAGTATTCTTAAAATGAGAGTTCATATAAGCTAATCATTATTTAATATTATAAATAATTTGTAACTTATTTATGTCCTTGACATGGAATATATCTTACTTCTCCACATTCTGTTAATTTTAATAAACTAAATAGTGTTTAATAACATTTACTATCAGTGACTTTCAGGAAATTTAGTTGTATTGATTGTTTTCATATAATTTATCTTACAGGGTGTCTGCTTTTCTCCCATATATATCCTTGATTTCTAATAAATCCTTTTAGAAAAACAAAAGTCTGAGAATCCATATACAAATTTAAAATAAATACTGGGACCTAATTTCTAAATGAAAATAATGGAAAATTATATTTGGACCTAAAGAAAAGGGAAAATGTCTGTAGAATGGGAAATTCCTTCTTTTAAGCTGTAAGAGTTGAGAGCTCAACCACAGTGAGTGGTTACTGAACAAAAATTTCTTGCAAGTCACTGTCTTAACAATGTTTTCACAGCATAATGTGAAAACTATTAAGTAAATTTGAAATAATAGATTTTCTTTTCTCTCTTATGTCATCAATATTTCTGTTTACTGATTTCCTCTTATACAAGTATGGCACTTCGTTTTTAAAACAAAACAAAATCTACCAAACAAAACAAAACAAATAAAACAAAGCATTGAAGGAATTCTATATTATACACCCTCCTTCACTGCTATGTTATCCCTCTCCTCTGTTTTAAACTCATCTGTGCTTTTCTAGACTTTCCCATTTGTTTCTCATTCTTGTGCATATGATTCAATTGTTTTCACAAGTCTGCAATTACCTGTCGCTAAGCACTAGACACAGAATTTAATACTTATCTTACATGACCTCTTAATAGGGTTTGTCAAAATTCCTCCCTGGTAAAGTAATGTTCTTGTTTTCTTCCTATACTTCTTGTTTACCTCTGCTTCTGACTCTCTTTTAATACCCTTTAAAAAATCACTGATATTCATCAGAACTCCATCATAGGCTTTCTTCCCTTTCACGCATGTATGCTCATTCTTGTGCAATTCTCTCTCTAGACATTTCTGTTGTAACCCATACATCATGCTGTAAGAAGTCCAAATGGAAGAAATCAGATCAGCTTTGATAGCTGAGCTCCAAGTCCTCAGCTAACGTTAAATATAACCATGTGGATGAATTAGACGTTTATTTATACAGAATCTTAAGATGAATGCATCTTTAGCAAGCAGTAAATTGTAACCTCATGAGAAGCCCCAAGCAAGAAGCACATAGATGAGTCCAGTTAACCACAGAACTAAATTTGGGGTTTGGTTTATATGCAGTGATAATCAAAGCTATCACTAAGAAAATGTTGAAATGGCCCCATACTAATACAAGCCATAGATTTTATTATGTACCAGAGAATTAGAAAGTTTTATTATTTATAAAAACTAATTTTATTTTGAGTGGAAAAGTCTAAAATTATTGGCTAATTCCTAATCAGATGATTAATAATAAAAATGTGAAAACTTTCAAGCATTTACTATGTGGCAGATAAATACTTTAAAAATAATTTAGCATATATTTCAGTTAATCAAATTTCTGACCCTCTCCTATCACTAAGTGGATGAATTTTCATACTTCACTTCTCAACTATTTCAACAACAACCATGGCAACAACTCACCTACATCCTAAATATATTATGTGTAGAAAAGGAATTTTTGAGAAACAAAGATGAAAGTAACTGCAAAAATGCTAAGAATTGTATCTTATTTTCATTTTGAGCAAATATATCTTCCTAGTATATTTTAGAAATCATAAATTGGTACTAAAAAGCATACCATCTGGCAAACTTTCTCATATCTCTTTATAATCTTATTTATTGAAAATAATATTGACTAAGAATTTTCACAGCTCCATTAGGAAACTTGAGCAGTTAATTTTATTTTATAATTCTTAAAACTGTCTTTGCAAGGTTACAGAGTTCTGCATTGTCTTTTTCCAGGAGGGTAAATTAAGCAATAAAACAATAAAAAAGAATATATTTGACAGACTTATTCTTTTCTGTTTTCTTTATTTCATTTTCCCAATCACTTTATGAACCTGCATCTTGTCTCATGTAATGTGTGAGTAACAGCTATGGAAGCCTGCTTGTAGGGTACATTTTACATTGAATGGCAGCTCAGCTCTCCTCCCAACTTCTAGTGTATTATAATGAAAGCTATTGCCAAAAAATACACACTAGGCCTGAAAGACATTGATGTTGAAATTACATAAGCTCAACTTCAGAGTAAAGTAGGCCATTTTATTTTATTACATTTTAAGTTGATGTTCTCAGAGAATCAAAGAGAAAGTAGCAGATAATTTGTGTTACAACTGTATTCATTATTCAAGCATTTTTCTACCAAGATATTGGTTATATTTCTCATATTAGATTTAAAGGTAGTGAATAATTTTCAGTATGCCTTCTTCAGATTATTTTAATGTGTGTGTGTACACAAACAAAATCTCTTAAGTAGTGTGGTGTTTCTTTTTAGCACATACTTGATACCAACAAAAACATGTAATATGTAATAGGTGATTAAGAGTTAAAGTGGCTTCCTTATACATTACATGCTATGAATCCTTTAGCTACTATATTTTGAAAAAGTAGCTAATTTTCCAAAATGATTTCTTGTAATGATGGAAATGTTCTGTATTTGACTGTGGTGGTAGAACACAAACCCACATATGTGATAAAATTGGATAGAGCTAAATGCACATGTGTGTGTTAGTCGCTGTCATATCTGACTCTTTGTGACCCCACAGACTGTGGCCTGCCAGGCTCCCCTGTCCATGGAATTATCCAGGCAAGAATATTGGAGTGGGTTGTCATTTCCTTCCCCAAGGTATCTTCCTGACTCAGGGGTTGAAACCTGGGTCTCCTGCATTGCAGGCAGATTCTTTACCATTTGAGCCACTAGGGAAGCCCCCAAATCATTACAAGTTAGACTAGAGAAATCTGTGTGAAGTCAGTGTATTGTTTGATATAAATGTGAAATCTGCTGTGATACTATTCTATAGATGTTATCATTGAGGGAAATTGGGTATCATTGAGGGAAATTGGGTAAGGAGCATATAGACTCTGTCTCCATATATATTTACAAGTACACATAAATCTACAATTACCTCTATAAAGATTTCAATTAAAGATAAATTACTTTCTATTTATAAATTACTTTTTATATTGAAATAAAAATAACATGAGAAAAATTCTTAATTTGCTACTGCTCAGGTGCTGTCATTCTGAGCCTACATTTTATAGCATGATTTTAATTTTTATGGAGTTACAATAAATTCTGATTAGACAATGTTTCTCATGAAATCATCTGCTCCTGCCATTTCACAAATATTTATAAATTGAGGACTTAGTGCCAGGCAATATGGTAAACCAACCCAGTGCTGTGTATGTAGAAAAATAATACATAGACCATGTCATGAGAGGCTTACACACTAGACTTAGAATGTGTGAAATATATGTATATGTATTAAATGAGAGTGAAAGGAGAGAAGACAATTTTGCTTCAGATAATGAAGGAAATCTTCATAAATAACATTTGGTTGACCATAAAGTTCATTTGGGATTTTTCATACCATCTTATGAAGGGAAAGGGATGAAAAATGTTTAAAGGGCTTTGGGGAAGATTTGTTTAACAGTATAACTGTAGTCTATTTTCTTCCATTACTGGGGACACGTAAAAAAGAGGAAAAAAGTAAGATATTATCAGGGCAAATACACTTGTAAATGTGGTAATTTTATAGGCTTACAGACAAAAACACTAATGATATTTATTAGGAGAGCCCTGTGTACAGATGGATTTACAAAGATATGCTTCGACTAGATGGGGGACACATTATAAATAAATCTGTAATTAATATAGTTATAGACCAGGGTCATTGAGAAACATGAAAACTCTAATTAATATAGTATAAGAATATAGCCCATAACGAAAATGTCTCTTTATGTAAGTGAAGAATTCATGTACCTCTTAGCTTATCACATATTAGTTCTGAGACTAGGAACTCTTAGAACCAGAGTCAAAACATAAAAATGACGAGACTTAGTAAAAGTAGAAATCAGATAAGAGTATGCATGGAAGATAAGGCTGAGTTTCTGTCTTAAAATCTCTGGATGTGCCCCTAAGTGAACCCAAGAAAACTATAGCAGAAATGAGTTAGATAAGATAACGAGTTCATGTTTTAAGATGTTTTAAGTTTGGGGCTTTGTGAAATGTAATAATTTTTATTTATTCAACTACCTGCTTTTATGCTATTCTCTCTGGACTGACTGTGGGCACCCAGTTATTTACATATTCAAACCATATGTACACTACTGGTCCAGTGCAAAATTCAAAAGGTCTTCTCAATTGTTCTGGTATACCACATGATATGATTGTCTTTTTCTGTGTCTTGTTATTACTTATAACATTCTTTTAAGAAATTGCTCTCTTCATAAACTATCCACCTTACTAGGTGTAACATATTTGATAAGAACGCAAATCTATTTTTTGTAAGACACAGATGTATTTATACACTTTCTAAGGTGGTAAATTAAAATTAAATTTTTAACCATTTTAAGTGCATAATTCTGTGGCATTTACTATATTCACAATATTGTTGATTTTCCATCACTTTATAATTTCCACAGTTTGTTGTAATTCACACAGTCAAAGGCTTTGGCATAGTCAATAAGGCAGTAGTAAATGTTTTTTCTGGAACTCTCTTGTTTTTTCAAAGATCCAACAGATGTTGGTAATTTAATCTCTGGTTCCTCTGCTTAAAGAGATGAGAATACCAAACCACCTGACCTGCCTCCTGAGAAATCTGTATGCAGGTCAGGAAGCAACAGTTAGAACTGGAAATGGAACAACGGACTGGTTCCAAATAAGGAAAGTAGTATGTCAAGGCTGTATATTGTCACCCTGCTTACTTAACTTGTATGCTGAGTACTTCATGAGAAAAGCTGGACTGGATGAAGCACAAGCTGAAATCAAGATTGCCAGGAGAAATATCAATAATCTCACATATGCAGATAACAACACCCTTATGGCAGAAAGTGAAGAGGAACTAAAAAGCATTCTTGATGAAAGTGAAAGAGGAGAGTGAAAAAGTTGGCTTAAAGCTCAACATTCAGAAAACTAAAATCATGGCATCTGGTCCCATCATTTCATGGGAAATAGATGGGGAAACAGTGGAAACAGCATCTGACTTTATTTTGGGGGGCTCCAAAATCACTGCAGATGGTGATTGCAGCCATGAAATTAAAAGACGCTTACTCCTTAGAAGGAAAGTTATGACCAACCTAGATAGCATATTAAAAAGCAGATATATTACTTTGCCAACAAATGTCTGTCTAGTCAAGACTGGTTTTTCCAGTGGTCATGTATGGATGTGAGAGTTGGACTGTGAAGAGAGCTGAGTGCTGAAGAATTGATGTTTTTGAATTGTAGTGCTGGAGAAGACTCTTGAGAGTCCCTTGGACTGCAAGGAGATCCAACCAGTCCATCCTAAAGGAGACCAGTCCTAGGTGTTCTTTGGAAAGAGTGACACTGAGGCTGAAACTCCTATACTTTGGCCACCGGATGCGATGAACTGACTCATTGGAAAAGACCCTGATGCTGGGAAAGATTGAAGGCGGGAAGAGAAGGGGACGACAGAGGATGAGATGATTGGATGGTATCACCGACTCAATGGACATGAGTTTGAATGAACTCCAGGAGTTGGTGATGGACAGAGAGGCCTGGCATGCTGCACTCCATGGGGTCACAGAGTTGGACACAACTGAGCAACTGAACTGAAATGAAAGTGAAAGCGAAGTTGCTCAGTTGCGTCAGTCTCTTCGAGACCCCATGGACTATATCCTACCAGGCTCCTCTGTCATGGAATTTTTCAGGCAAGAGTACTGGAGTGGGTTGCCATTTCCTTCTCCAGGGGCTCTTCCTGATGCAGGGATTGAACCCGGGTCTCCCGCACTGCAGGCAGACACTTTACCTTCTGAGCCACCAGGGAAGCTACCGAACTGAAATGAACTTAACTATAATTCCTGAACATATTTATTACCATGAAAGGAAATCCTGTAAATACTAGTGTATTTTCTGTTTCTGTAGATATTCCTATTGTGGAATTACTATATAAAAGTAATCATACAATATGTGCCCTTTGTGTCTTTTTTTTTTTTTTTTTCCTATTTTTCAAAATACCTCAGTTCAGGACATGTGTGAATACTTAATTCCTTTTTGGCTGAAAAATATCTAATTGTATGGATATACCACATTTCGTTAATCTGTTCATTGGCTGATGGACACTTGAATTGATTACAGCTTTTATAATCAGTGTTTCTATTAACATTTATGTGCACGTTTTTATCTGAACACCTGTCTTCAAATATCTTCGGTATATACTTAAATGTGTAATTGTTGAGTCATGTGGCAATTCTGGTTTTAATTTACTGTGAAACTGACAAACTGCACAGTGGCTGGGCCATTTTATATTTCCTCTAGCAATGTACTGGGGCTTCAGTTTCTTCACATCTTCACCAACACTCACGGAAAAGGCAATGGCACCCCACTCCAGTACTCTTGCCTGGAAAATCCCATGGACAGAGGAGCCTGGTAGGCTGCGGTCCATGGGGTCGCAAAGAGTGGGACACGACTTAGCGACTTCCCTTTCACTTTTCACTTTCATGCATTGGAGAAGGAAATGGCAACCCACTCCAGTGTTCTTGCCTGGAGAATCCCAGGGATGGGGGAGCCTGGTGGGCTGCCGTCTGTGGGGTCACACAGAGTAGGACAGGACTGAAGCGACTTAGCAGCAGCAGCAGCAGCAGCACCAACACTCATTACATTGATTATAGCTATCCTAATAGATGTGAAGTGTATCTCATTAGGATTTGATTTGTAGTTCAGAAATAACCAATTGTGTTGAGTATATTTTCAAGTGTCTCTTGACCATTTGCTTATATTCTTTAGAGAAATGGGTCCTTTGCTCATTTTTTGATTGGGTAGTCTGTCCTTTTGTTGTTGAGTTGTATGAGTTCTATGTATATTTTAGGTACTAGACCCTTATCACATGTATGATTTAAAAATATTTTGTCTCATTTGTAGGTTTCTTTTTTTTTAAATCAACTCATAGTATCATTTGATGCACATACATCTTTAATTTGTATAAAGTCTAATTTATATATCTGTTGTTCTTTCTTGTATTTTTGGTATCAATCTAAGAAACAATTTCCAAATCCAAGGTCATGATGATTTATCTCTTTGGTCAATTTTGATTTAAGTTTGTAGATGATATAAGTTAAAAGACAGCTTCGTTCTTTTGCAAATACATACCCAGGTGTTCCAGCACCATTTGAAAAGACCAATGGTTGAAAAGACCATTCTTTGTATCACAGGATGATGTCGCTTCCACTGTAGAAAGATAATTGCTCATAGATCTATCAGGGTTACTGCTAGACTCTCAGTTGCATTCCATTAATCTATTTTTGTCTATCTTTAAGCAATACCACAGTATTTGGATTGCTGTTGTATTGTAGTAAACTTTTTTTTTTTTAACTTTTTGAAATAGGAAATATGAACCTTCCAAGTTTTTTGTTTCTTTTCAAGAATATTTTTGCTGTATGGTGTCACTTGCATCTCCATAAGAATGTCAGAATGAGCTTTATATTCCACAAAAAAGGTCATTGAGATTTTGATAGAATTACAATGAATCTGTAGGTTACTCTGGGAAGTACTGTTACTTTAACATCTTTATACACAAATATTTCTCCATTTACTTATGATTTACTAAATAGTTATATGCATCAGCATTTTTTGGTTTTCAGTACAAAAATCACTGCAGATGGTGATTGCAGCCATGAAATTAAAAGACGCTTACTCCTTGGAGGAAAGTTATGACCAACCTAGAGAGCATATTAAAAAGCAGAGACGTTACTTTGTCAACAAAGGTCCATCTAGTCGAGGCTATGGTTTTTCCAGTGGTTATGTATGGATGTGAGAGTTGGACTGTGAAGAAAGCTGAGCACCGAAGAATTGATGCTTTTGAACTGTGGTGTTGGAGAAGACTCTTGAGAGTCCCTTGGACTGCAAGGAGATCCAACCAGTCCATCCTAAAGAAGATCAGTCCTGGGTGTTCATTGGAAGGACTGATGTTGAAGCTGAAACTCCAATACTTTGGCCACCTGATATGGAGAGCTGACTCATTTGAAAAGACCCTGATTCTGGGAAAGATTGAGGCCAGGAGGAGAAGGGGATGACAGAGGATGAGATGGTTGGATGGCATCACTGACACAATGGACTTGGGTTTGGGTGGACTCCGAGAGTTGGTGATAGACAGGGAGGCCTGGCGTGCTGTGGTTCATGGGGTTGCAAAGAGTTGGATGTGACTGAGTGACTGATCAGAACTGAACAGAACATGTCTTGCATCTCCTTGGTTATATTTTTGCTATGGTAAATGAATTTTTTTTCTTAATTTTCTTTTCAGATTGTTTATTGCAAGGGCAGAAGTGTGTTAATACAACTCATTGTATATTCATCTCATATTTTACAACCTTACTGAATTAGTTTATTAACTCTAATATTTTTGTGGATTTTAAGATTTTCTATCTTTTTAAAATTTAAGTTAAAAATTTATATTTGAAAATAAATATTCTTAATAACTTTTTTTTTTTACAGAATTGTTACACAGGAATGTATCTTAAGATACCACTACATGCTTCATTTACTCAGAAAATGTTACAGACTTAGTCAAAAACAAATAGCTGTCATTTAAAAATCTGAGTTGCTTTCTCTTAGCAAAGAAAGCTCATGGGAAACGTCAGACTGAACACCAGCAGGATATAGCAATGGAGGGACAGCTCAATACCTCCTGAGTGTGAAGACTTGGAGTCTGTCTGTCAGTCTGCCTGTCTATGTACATTTTCTTTATCATTTATCTATCAACAGACACTAGGTTATTTGGTTGTTTCCATATCTCAGTTGTGGTGAATAATGCTGCAGTGAACATGGGGGTGCAGACAGCTCTTTAAGATCCAGGCTTGCATAAAAAGAAAGAAAAGTGAAAGATTTCAGATGAGCGGGAACAGGGGATGATTGTGCGGGGTAGCTGTGAGTTAGGAGGCCACAAACAGCATTTCTATGAAATTTTTTTCCCTACCAAGAAGAAAAATGTTCCTGTTATATATGAAGGCTGTGAGATGAAGATTGGGCTAGAGCTCCCTGAGCAGTTCTAATCATGTATGCACCCTCATTTTAGGCTTTGTAACAGTTTACACCAGAGAAGGCAATGGCACCCTACTCCAGTACTCTTGCCTGGAGAATCCCATGGATGGAGGAGTCTTGTGGGCTGCCGTGTATGGGATTGCACAGAGTTGGACACGACTGAAGCGACATAGCAGCAGCAGCTGCAGCAGCAGCAGCACAGTTTACACATCTTGGCATATGGTAACATTTAACAGTAATCTGGAGACCGGATGAATGAATGAATGACTAGATTAATGCCAGCAAATTTGGAATATTCAGCAGTGGCCACAGGACTGGAAAAGGTCAGTTTTTATTCCAATCCCAAAGAAAGGCAATGCCAAAGAATGCTCAAACTACCGCACAATTGCACTCATCTCACATGCTAGTAAAGTAATGCTCAAAATTCTCCAAGCTAAGCTTCAGCAATACGTGAACCGTGAACTTCCAGATGTTCAAGCTGGTTTTAGAAAAGGCAGAGGAACCAGAGATCAAATTGCCAACATCCACTGGATTATGGGAAAAGCAAGAGAGTTCCAGAAAAACATCTATTTCTGCTTTATTGACTATGCCAAAGCCTTTGACTGTGTTGATCACAATAAACTGTGGACAATTCTGAAAGAGATGGGAATACCAGACCACCTAACCTGCCTCTTGAGAAATCTGTATGTAGGTCAGGAAGCAACAGTTCAAACTGGACATGGAACAACAGACTGGTTCCAAATAGGAAAAGGAGTACGTCAAGGCTCTATATTGTCACCCTGCTTATTTAACTTCTATGCAGAGTACATCATGAGAAATGCTGGACTGGAAGAAACACAAGGTGGAATCAAGATTGCTGGGAGAAATATCAATAACCTCAGATATGCAGATGACACCACCCTTATGGCAGAAAGTGAGTGAGTCAAGTCGCTCAGTCGTGTCCGACTCTTTGTGACCCCATGGACGGTAGCCTACCAGGCTTCTCCCTCCATAGGATTCTCCAGGCAACAGTACTGGAGTGGGTTGCCATTTCCTTCTCCAGGGGATCTTCCCGACCCAGGGATCAAACCCGGGTCTCCCTCATTCCAGGCAGACGCTTTAACCGCTGAACCACCAGGGAAGCCCATGGCAGAAAGGCAGAAAGTGAAGAGGAACTAAAAATCCTCTTGATGAAAGTGAAAGAGAGTGAAAAAGTTGGCTTAAAGCTCAACATTCAGAAAACGAAGATCATGACATCTGGTCCCATCACTTCATGGAAAATAGATGGGGAAACAGTGGAAACAGTGTCAGACTTTATTTTTGGGGGCTCCAAAATCATTGCAGATGGTGATTGCAGCCATGAAATTAAAAGACGCTTACTCCTTGGAAGGAAAGTTATGACCAACCTAGATAGCATATTGAAAAGCAGAGACATTACTTTGCCAACAAATGTCCATCTAGTCAAGGCTATGGTTTTCCAGTGGTCATGTATGGATGCGAGAGTTGGACTGTGAAGAAAGCTGAATGCTGAGGAAGTGATGGTTTTGAACTGTGGTGTTGGAGAAGACTCTTGAGAGTCCCTTGGACTGCAAGAAGATCCAACCAGTCCATCCTAAAGGAGATCAGTCCTGGGTGTTCACTGGAAGGACTGATGCAAAGCTGATACTCCAATATTTTGGGCACCTTATGCGAAGAGTTGACTCATTGGCAAAGACCCTGATGCTGGGAGGGATTGGGGGCAGGAGGAGAAGGGAATGACAGAGGATGAGATGGCTGGATGGCATCACTGACTCGATGGACATGAGTTTGGGTGAACTCTGGGAGTTGGTGATGGACAGGGAGGCCTGGTGTGCTGCAGTTCACGGGATCGCAGAGTCGGACATGACTGAGTGACTGAACTGAACTGAATGAAGATTACTTTATTTTGCCAAATAGCAATGTAATTATGGGTGTGATATCCTATCCACTTTGCCAAATTCTATTGGCCAGAAGCAAGTTGCAAGTGCTGCTCATATGCTCAAGGTAAGGGATTATACAAGGTAGCACTGGGTATAGAAATCAAAAGGTCATCAAATCTATCTGCCTACTCTTCCCTGTCTCATTTTCTATACATTCTCTTTTTATATTTCCTGAGAAAACTTTTCAGGTAAGATTCTGTACTTATATCCTTGTGTCAGAGTCTGCTTTTTAGGAAATTCAAACTAAGAAAATGTATTCAATTTTGAATATATTAATAGTAGCTTTGTGCTATTCTCCTTTATTTTTTTTTCAGCAAAATTTCTAACTATATATATTCATTAGTTCAAAATTTGACCAATATTTTTGTAGGTCTATTGTGTGCTAGACTTTTAGGCTCTGAGACTTTATCAGTGAACCAGACAAACTGTGACCGCTAGACTACCATTTTGTCTCTATATTCACCTCAGTCACTTCAATACAGCACCCAGTAAATTTTATAGATCTTCATATTTGACAAATGTTCATATATTACTCATCATTTTACAGGTTATAATTTTCAATATTATTGTGCTTTCTCTGATTGTATAATGTCCACTTTCTTCTTGTGCTTTTCCATCATGCAGATAACTCTTTCTTTGATTTTTAAAATTATTTTAATAAATTTAATCATAAATCTATACATATTCTTATAGAATAGCAAAAATAAATTCAAACATTAAAAAGAAAATGAATATTTCCACTATCTCTACGTTAATTAGAAACAAATGTCAATGTTGTTTTGACTTTTTTCCTTTTAACATTATATTGTGAAATTTTTACTTCAAATAAAACATTATATACTTACTGTGTTCTCTGCATAATATTAAATTTTATAAATATACTCTAAATGCTCTCAGTACTGGTTTGAGTTTATTTTATTGTAATAGTGAAATCGTGCCATTGTATCTAAAGATTTATAAACATGTTATTGTTATTCTTCATTGCTATTCTAATAGTTATTTAAATTATTAGTGAGAATAAGTTTTTTTTCACATCTGTTGGTACTCATTTGTTTTTCTTAATACATATAAATTTCATATTAGAATGACAGTCTCTTCCTTATTTCTCTTATTGATTGCTAAATTCTGGTAATCATCATTGCGTTCATTTTTAACCAGGCCCTTACTTCACTTTAAATTTTGTTTTTGATGATTTTAATCCCCAGAAGTCCTTTTTAATATCTAAAATAATATTTTATTTTATGATTTATTATTTTGTTTGTAGGATTAAATAGGCTCCAAAAGCAGAAAATCACCTATGCCACTATTATCTCTAGTTTTTTTAATTATATTTTTCTATTAAAGTGGAATTCCAAATCAATTAATACCTTTAGGAAATAACTTTTCCATCTAATCCTTTTGAAAAATTTATTTTTCTAATAATTTGAATTATAAAATATATTTTAAAGTTATATTGTTTAGTGTAAATCAATCTGTTTCTAAACTTCCTATTATTCTCATAGGACTTGAAACTGACTACGACAGAAAAAGACAACGATATGGCTTGAAGGAAGTTTGAAAAAATTTCTACATTGATTGTAATATTTCTCCACTCACCCTATATGATTATGACTCTCATTTGTATGTCTCTGCATTAGACTATTGCTGAGCTCTGGTTCCATAAATTTCATTACCTAACATGTATCTGAAACCCTAATAACACTATAGAAGGAGAAAAATATGTTTAAATATAGCATCTTATTTTGCAAAATTGCTTTTCTCTATTTTCTATGACAATAAAAGGTACTACCAAAAGATTATTGCACATGCCACTGCATTCCTTTTTTCCGAGGTACAATTGATTCTTAATTCATTTTAATTTAGATTTTGAATATTTTATATATACATTTATATATATATTTATATTTTTGAATATATTTTATACTCATTCCTTCTACCATATCCACACATACAGCTGCTATTTTAAAACCTGCTTCCTCAACTAAGTGATGACCATTTTATTTTCATGGCCTAGTCCCAGCTCTATCCTCTGATCAACACATTGGTGCCAAAGTGATATTTTTAGATACTCTAGTCAGTGTCTATAAATACATAATAAAATTTAAATATCTGTATGTGACTGCATGTTCCACATCACCTACAAAATAAAATAAATGTATACAGGTATCAGTTTCTAGAACCTTCATGATTTAGATCTTTTGTAGATCTTCAACAATAAGAAACTGTTATTGATCTTAAGAACAATATTCTTTTTTTTTTTTTCCTTATTGCCTTTATCAGAAGAAGTCCCCAGTTGATTGCCAACTTAGCAAATTCATAGTTGTTGCTTAAGTCTCTGAAAAATCTAACTCCTCTAAATAAACTCATTTATTCTTTCTCTTATGCTGGCTCTATACTTTTTAGAAGTATCTGTTAATTCTTTTATTGTATTTTGAATTTTTAATTTTTTTTCTTAGGAATGCATACTTGATGAGAACAAGAATAATGAATTTTTATCTTTAAATCTCTAACTCCAATGATAGTCCCTACTCATAGGAGGTACTCTACATATACATTTTTAAATGAATAGCTTGTGGATATTTAAATCAAATTACGATTTCCCCCAAGTAATGAGTATCAGTGGAAAGAGCTAAAGTTTCATAATGCTATATTGTTTCCTCATGTTTCACTCTCAAATTCACTGACTATAGAAGTCAAGTAATTCTGCTCAGTTACAAACCATGGTAACTATAACTCTTCCAAGATTGAAGCATAATGGGATTTAATGACTGTGTGATACATTATCAGCTAATTTGTTCCATCATGAGCTATTAAAAGAGACAAACATTCTGAAATGAAAGTATGTGCCCACACAAGAATTTGTACATAAATGTTTATAGCAGCATGATTCATAGCAGTCAAACCTGGGAAAGTTTCTTAGTTTTTGCAGAACTGTTTTTCAAAACACAAGATTTAATTTTATAAATTCAAATTTATCTTAAAAAAAAAAAACAGTCTATGCTTTCTTTGTGTTTTTCTAAGAACACTTTTAGTCAGCTTTGTGTGTGGTATGTGATAAGCTTTAATTATTTTTCTATCTGAAAATTCAGTTTTCCAAAAGACTTTCTTTACTCCACTGAATTATCTTAATTACATACTCTGAAAATAGGGACAGTTTTAGATTTTAGTTTCAAATTTTGATTTTTTGTCTTTATTTGTTGCAGTGGCCAAAATTTGAGTATAATGTAGAACAACAGTTGTGAGAGTGGTCATTTTCATGAGGAACGTTATATATTTCACAATTATGCATTATTTAGCTATATCAGACAGAGGATATTCCATTCAGTTTCTACTTTGATGGGGTGACAGGAGTGGGAGTGAGGAATTATTGATTAGTGCTGCATTTTGTCAATACTTTTAATGACTCTATTGAAATGATCTTTTTATTTTCTTTCTTCTATAATAATGAATTTTACTAGCCTTTGCTTCCAGTTTCTGGGAGTTAACTTCCAAATTCTTAGAATTTCCCAGAGTGATCTGGAACCTCCCCAGAGCTCAATGTATGCATTTCTCCATTTGGTTGCTTTTAGTTTGTATCCTTGGAGAAGGAAATGGCAACCCACTCCAGTGTTCTGGCCTAGAGATTCCCAGTGATGGCAGAGCCTCATGGGCTGCTGTCTGTGGGGTCGCACAGAGTCAGACACGACTGAAGTGACTTAGCAGCAGCAGCAGCAGTTTGTATCCTTTTGCTAAACAAGACATAATCTGGCACTCTCCTGAGTTCTGTAAGTAATTCTAATGATTTACCAGACCTGAGGGAGGGTGGTGGTTACTACCAAATTTGTAGCTAGTTAGAACTGAGGGTAGCCTGGGACCTCAACTTGCAGCTGCTATTTGAAATGAGTGAAGTCTTGTAGAGAACTGTGTCCTTAGCTGTGAGATTCTCCTAGCTCTGGGACTCCCCTGTAACATGTTAATATGGCAGGTTACCTTGCTTGATTTTCAACTGCAAATTCACTCTTTTGTTTTTCTGTTTCTGAAATAAACCTACTCCATGAGGTATTACTACTTTCAATATATTTTTGTACTGCATTTACTAAAATTTTGTTTTCTAAGATGTTCCTCAAATTCTGTTTACTTTTTTTCATTTCCTTTCCTTTTCGCTTGTTAATTTAATGCCAGGAGCCAGCATGGGGAATCCTGCCCATGGCAAATCTTATGAGGAAAGGGGCCTGACAAACGCAAAAGGTGGGATCAGGCCTCAGGGGTCCACCTGGACTTTCTGGAGCATCTATCCCCAAAACCAGAATCTGTCTGCCTTACAATATTATGCCTTTCACCAACTCCTCTGACATTAACAGGGGGCTGTCCCCCCACCACCTTTTTCTGGAAAAAGTTACTTTAGAGCTTTTAGATAATGTCTCCTGGGAATAATAAAGAGTGTTTCAATCCAAAACCCCTCTGATGGGTTTCTAGCCTTCCTGACAGGTTTGTCTAGATTCTTACAGCTGCACATGTGATTGTTTGGCACAGGAAGCTTAAAACATCCTAGGAATGTAGGGCCTTCGGAGGAGTCAAAATCATTAGAATAGAACAGATTAAGGGTTTCATTGTTGAGCCAATACTTGCTGCCAAGTTTTCATATCTTTTATTTGTTGATATAGTTGGTATGAAGAAAAAACAGGTAGTAGCCCTGGCATTAGCAACATTAGATCTTTGCATTAAGTACTTTCTTTGTTATAACCCACTGTACTTTTGTTCTATAGGAATGTAACTTTATTTAGCACTTTGAGGGTGATGCAGATTAAAGAAAAAACACTTCAAGGGAAAATGAGTTTTCTGGTTGATAGATGTTTATCTAGAAAGAGAGCCATAAAAATGTTAACAGGCCTCTTGGCCAGAAGATAATGTAAATCACCTGAGACCTTTTGTATACTAGAGGGTATGCAAAAAGAAAGCCTGGTCTCAATAAGGATCAGTACTGCTGCCCCTGCATAACTCTGCATATTCCATTATTTCTTTATGTACAACTTGGGGTATATAAGCAGCCTTTGAAAATAAAGTTATGGGTCTTGTACCGATGCTTGGCTCCCCCATGTTGTTCTTTTCTTATTCTCCTTTTTCAGGCTGAATTCCCATCTGGAGCATAAAGGCTCGCTGCATCTACTAATTTTGCCTGGGCTTCTAAGACCCAAACAGGGAGGCATTTTGTGTCTCCGCTCCTTCGGGAGAAAGGGAGGGCGCCTCTGGCCTAACGTAGATGGTGCAAGTTCCTTGTCTCGGAACTTTATTGGCTTCTTGTGTAAACCAAGGAATCACAGCCCCCTTTTCTCTACTACATTATTCTCTTCTAATCTCTCTTTAAATTTCTAATTAATCTCTCTTCGTCAACTCCGTCCCCACTTCAAATTCCCTGGATCCACCAGGGCTGGACTCTGGCAATTTATACTAATAAATATTCAAGTTTCCTGAATATTTGCTTTGTCCTATTCAATCTGTGATTAAATTCGGCCACTGTTTGTTTTCAGTTTATTATATATCAGTCCTAAAATTTCAGTTTGATTTATATTTATACTTTCATGTCTTTTGGTGATATTTATTGTTATTTAATTTAAATGTGTTGTCATTTACATCATGAGGCATAGTTTAATAGTTGTTTTAGTATTTTTTTTTCTTAAAATATCAGCATCCAAGTTACTTTGGTGTTGGCATGGACTTGTTTCAATGAAAACAGCTTATATTTCTTAGTTCTTTGAATGCTGAGTAAAGTTGGGGTGTTTCTTGAATGTTGACTATTATATTGTATAAACTCTAGGTTCTGTTTTATTTTTCACAAAAGTGGTAATGTTTTCAGTTTGAATAAGCAATCTGATTAGATTCAGGCTATAAGCTCTCTTACCTTGTGTATGTGCAGGCTGAAATGTTAGTATTATTCCTTAGGAGCTACTATGTAGCTTTAGGTTTGTCCCACAAATCATAGTTCACCAGTCTGCCCGAGAGTTAAGAAAAGTTCAAACATAGAATTAAGAAGACACATACTCTCATCTCTCTCTTGCGTAGTTCCTTCTTCACTCTCTGTAATTGAACTTGCAGATTCCCTCTCCTGATGCCTCTATCCAGAGGGATGGCCAGTTTTCAGAGTTTTAGTCACTTGTAACTTGCTGACTTGAGGCTCTGAATAATCATTAGAGAAAAAACATGAAAAGATGAAAAATTCCAAGTTTCAACTCCTTCCAACAATCTGCCTATATTTGTTTACTATTCTGAATTCTTACATGACTGTTTTGTATATTTTATTTTTAGCATATAGTTGTTATCAGTGGATGTGCTTGACTGTAGTGGATTTTGACATACCAGAGGCAGAAACCCTAAGCCATGAGTTGATTGATTAATAATCCGTTAACTGGATTGAAAATTTGGTAGATGTATAATGCAGTAAGCAAAAACTTCTCAAAGCCAATGAATGTTTTAATTAATGAAACTTTAACAACCTAGACAGTGTATTAAAAAGCAGAGACAATACTTTGTTAACAAAGGTCCATCTAGTCAAAGCTATGTTTTCTCCAGTAGTCATGTATGGATGTGAGAGTTGGACTGTAAAGAAAGCTGAGTGCCGAAGAATTGATTCTTTTGAACTGTGGTGTTGGAGAAGACTCTTGAGAGTCCTTTGGACTGCAAGGAGATCCAATGAGTCCATCCTAAAGGAAATCAGTCCTGAATATTCATTGGAAGAACTGATGCTGAAGCTGAAACTCCAATACTTTGATCACCTGATGTGAAGAACTGACTCACTAGAAAAGACCCTGGTGCTGGGAAAGATTGAAGGCAGGAGGAGAAGGGGATGACAGAGGCTGAGATGGTTGGATGGCATCACCGACTCAATGGACATGAGTTTGAGTAGGCTCTGGGAGTTGGTGATGGACAGGGAAGCCTGGCGCTGCAGTCCATGTGGTCACAAAGAGTCAGACATGACTAAGCGACTGAACTGAACTAAAACAATATAAACTCAGTGTCTCTAGATGGTACACTTATTGATGTTACACCCAAATTTTCTTGATTACTATTAATATAGTCACCTCACTTGAAAACCCAATGTCTAATAAATATATACTTGTTGTTCCAGTGAGAATATCAAGCATATGTTGTAATGAATTAAGCTGATAGAATTTTGAATAGTAATTCCTTTATGGCACATTCTATTTTATTTTAGTAATCATGCCAGTAAGCATATTTATGGACCAGTATAAAAAGCCAAAATTAATTTTTGTATTTAACAGATAGTTAAGTTGTATTTGAGGTTTATATATAAAATTTGTTTGTTGTTTTATCTATTAAATGCTATAGAATAGAGATAATAAATGTAGCTCATGTGACCTATAAATATATGGGAACTTCTTGGAATGTATTCCCTTGTGAGTGAAAAATTATGAAAATCTCTGTGCTTATTATAAGTATTGTGGCCTATAAAACTGCTATGCTCTTGTATATGTTTAATTTATTCTCAATACAGTAAGAGAAAGTGACTATATGTTGAAGTAGAATGTGTTAACCAAGTGTCTATCCATGTGGCTATCAAAAAATAAAAACAGTAAAGAAAGAATTACCCAGTAAGTATAAATACTGGTAATATGACAGCATTGTTTTCTTTTTCTAATTGTAAGTAATCAATTTGGTGCATTCATTTATTGCTCCCATAGCAACCCATATATCAGGCTTTATTCTAGATGCTACAGATAAAGACACAAGCTTACTTCACAGAAACATCTAAAAATATTCAAATTAAAATTTAGTAATTTATAGATGTTACTAAAATTATCATTGCTTTAAAATATGACATGTTTATGATATATTAGTATTTATAAAATGTCTCCTCCTCTTTGCTCATCTCTGATAATCTATTCTATGATAATCAGTATACAAGACAATTTTACATGTTCATTTTTCATAGCTGAGCTATACTTTTAAAATACATTCATTTTACTTCTGTCCTCAAATTGTTTATAAAACGTTTGTGTAAAGTGTTAAAATTATTCTTTTATCCTGTGAGACAAAAAGACATTAGAAGATGGAAATTCAAAATTTAAGCTATCCTTTTAAAAAAATATTTGGAACAATTATGAAAAATTAGAATGAACATGCTGTTTCTATTTTATATTAACTATATACTTTTTTTTCCTTTATTTTTATTTTATTTATTTATTTATTTATTATTTTACTTTCAGTTCTGTATTGGTTTTGCCATACATTGACATGAATCCACCACGGGTGTACATGCGTTCCCATACATGAATCCCCCTCCCACCCCCCTCCCCACATCTCTCTGGGTCATCCCCGTGTACCAGCCCCAAGCATGCCATATCCTGCATCCGACATAGACTGGCGATTCGATTCTTACATGATATTATACATGTTTTAATGCCATTCTCCCAAATCATCTCACCCTCTCCCTCTCCCTCTGAGTCCAAAAGTCCGCTATACACATCTGTGTCTTTTTTGCTGTCCTGCATACAGGGTCATCATTGCCATCTTTCTAAATTCCATATATATGTGTTAGTATACTGTATTGGTGTTTTTCTTTCTGGCTTACTTCACTCTGTATAAAAAGCACATGATGTTAGGTTACCTAATGTGATTTGAGGTATTAGGATATACTTGTTTGTAAATGATAGAAAGCTAATTAAAATCAGCCTAAAAACTAAAGAATATTTTGGCTCTCATAACCAACATGTCTTCTGAGCTTGGGGCACAGGAAGATCTATGAGGTCAAATGAAAATGTCAGACCATCTAAATCCCCCCTCTCTGTCTTTTTCTCCACTTCCCCTCTGCTCCTCTCCCCTATTTCTCTATAATTAGCTTCAACGTCAGCTTCTACACTTAATTTAATTTTCCATGTGATGGTCTCTGATAACCAAAAGCCCACAAAATTTTATGTAAACATCAACAATGAATAAATTCCCTTTGAGTCCCAAAGTTCATCTAGCAAATTTCACAGGTGGACTGTGAATGATCATGAATGTGCAACCGCTGTGACTGAGGGATATCTTAATATAGATGAAGCAGTGTCAGCCAGCTTTTACCCTTAGTGTGTTTGGAGCATGCTGTGAGACACCAAGGCGTGAAAAACTCAAGGAATAGGGAATCATTGGATCTCCTGGGGGAGGAAGGGGGGCGGGAGCATGCTGTGAGACACCGAGGCATGAAAAACTCAAGGAATGGGGAATCATTGATCTCCTGATTGGGGGGTGGGGGGTGGGGGGTGGCGGTGGGGAATCTCTAAAAGTCAGGCAAATAATCAAATAAGAATTGGCAATTTGTGTGGTAAATTGTAATGAACTATTTGCTGAGACCTTAATTCCTTTTGACTTTTTAAAGAGTATTTGTTAATTAGAGCATTTCCTCTGTATTTATCAATGTCAATGGCACTGTAGTAGAGGACATGTATAAATTCTAGAAGTTAATTTTTATCTCAATAATGTTGGCAAATATAAGCAAGAGATAATTTCTCTTTCTCTACTTTTACTTCTAAGGTTGATTAAAATGTAAGGATTGGTACATGGCTTATGTCCTAGTGCTGGCATGATAGAAACACTATTTCTCAGGAAGCCATTACGAGTAGTCACTGTATTATTTCCTTGATCAACTTTATTGAGAAATAATTTGCATAAAATCACTATTTAAAGTGTACAGATGAGTTTTGACAGTTGAATACATTTATGAAATCAATGGCACATTCAAAGTAAAGTTACATTCACCAACCCCTGAAATTCCTTATATCTCCTTTCATTACTCTCTTTACTCACTGATCTGATTTGTCAACATGTAAGTCAGTGTTCCCCCAGAGAAATCAATAAAACCAATAGAATATACACCTATATGTGTCTATGTGTTTGTGTGTGTGTACATATGTATATGCATGTGTCTATGCATGTGTATGGGCTTCCTCTATGCCTCAGGGATAAAGAATCCACCTTTAATGCAGGAGTTGCACGAGATGCATTGATTAGTTCAATCCCTGAGTCCGGAAGATCCTCTGGAGGCAGGGTATGGCAACCCACTTCAGTATTCTTGCCTGGAGAATCCCCATGGACAAGGAACCTGGAGGGCTCCAGTTCAGTTCAGTTCAGTCGCTCAGTCGTGTCTGACTCAATGCAACCCCATGAATCGCAGCACGCCAGGCCTACCTGTCCATCACCAACTCCTGGAATTCACTCAGATTTACACCCATCAAGTCACTGATGCCATCCAGCCATCTCATTCTCTATCGTCCCCTTCTCCTCCTGCCCCCAATCCCTCCCAGCATCAGAGTCTTTTCCAATGAGTCAATTCTTCACATGAGGTGGCCAAAGTACTGGAGTTTCAGCTTTAGCATCATTCCCTCCAAAGAAATCCCAGGGCTGATCTCCTTCAGAATGGACTGGTTGGATCTCCTTGCAGTCCAAGGGACTCTCAAGAGTCTTTTCCAACACCACAGTTCAAAAGCATCAATTCTTCAGCGCTCAGCCTTCTTCACAGTCCAACTCTCACATCTATACATGACTATTGGAAAAACCATAGCCGTGACTAGACGGACCTTAGTCAGCAAAGTAATGTCTCTGCTTTTGAATATGTTATCTAGGTAGGTTATAACTTTTCTTCCAAGGAGTAAGCGTCTTTTAATTTCATGGCTGCAGTCACCATCTGTAGTGATTTTGGAGCTCCCCCAAAATAAAGTCTGACACTGTTTCCACTGTCTCCATAAGGTTGCAAAGAATTGGACATGACTGAGCAACTTAGCACACATATATGTGTGTGTACATATATGTGTATATATATACACACACACATAGGTACATATATGTGTGTGTGAAATGGAGTATTTCCTGCCATATCAGCAAAGGTAGATGTAATAGCCCAGCAGTTGGGGGCCTCTAAATGTAAACTGCTGAGTTCAGAAGGTGCCCAAAAGGGAGGACAATGCCTGTGATCTAGCAGCTGTCAAAGTGAGTGAGGGAAGGTCGCTTAGTCATGTCTGATTCTTGGAGGCCTCATGGACTATACAGTCCATGGAATTCTCCAGGCCAGAATACTGGAGTTGGTTGCCATGCCCTCCTCCAGGGGATTTTCCCAATCCAGTGATTGAACCCAGGTCTCCTGCATTGCAGGTGGGTTCTTTACCCACTCAGCCACCAGGGAAACCCAGTTATGCCAGTAAATGACATAAATGTTTACTTTTCACAAGAGAAGACTAAAGATTGTGTTACCTTCTCCTTTCTTGCTAACTCAAGTGGCAGGGTTTAAATTTACCTTGCCTGATTCTTTCTTCCCACAAGTGCTTTAAATAAATATGTCTGCATGTTTTTTTTTCTACTTGGAGCTCAATAAGTATGCTCTTGGGTCTGATTAAATGGACACATTTAAGCATTTTAGGTAACTGAGAGTATAATCTGACAGCTTACATTTTCCCTTGATATTTCAGCTCATTTTGTGGTGGGAAGATAAATTTCTACTGAGGCCCAATATAACTTAATGGAATTTTGCCTTAGTGTTTGGAGTTAAATTTCCACCTTATTATGAAGTTTTATGTGATTTTTCTTTGACTGCTTTCTGAAAATATATCTTTCTGGAATCTTATTTTTGGTAATGATTTGTAGAGAATTTAGGTAAATCTCAATTTCTGGTCAGTGAAGAAAAGTAATATATTGCTATCAAATCTTAAGAAAGTGAACTACCTTCTACCTTTTAAATTTTTGTGCACAAACACACAGGAAGTTGTAAATGTTCATTATTTTATATTTCAATTTAAAAATGAGAACCTGGGTGAGAAAGAGTGTATAGTTTTAAAAATTTCAAGACTAAGACTATCCAGAGAAGTATTTCAACCAATTACTGTAGAAATTATATTTTTTTACAAGAATACCTTGCATCATTTTATCAGTTCTAGATACAACCAGGAACAACAAGGTATCAAAAGATGAGTTATGTCCTGACATCTAATGGTAGTAAGTGATAACACATTAAATAGTCTTTTACATGTCAATTGTCTCACTGTGACTTAATTGTAATGTGCTCAGAAAATTCAACACAGACACCAAAAGGAAACATTAAAACTATACAGAGATCTAGGCACATAGTAGAAGATTTACACAAATCATTGGATTTATTTTTTATTTATTTTTTAAATATAAATTTATTTTAATTGGAGGCTTTACATTATTGTTTTGGTTTTGCCATATATCAACATGAATCCACCAAAGTTGTACATGTATTCCCCATCCTGAACCTCCCTCCCACCTCCTTCCCCATACCATCCCTTTGGATCATCCCAGTGCCCCAGCCCTGAGCATCCTGTATCATGCATCAAACCTGGACTGGCGATTCATTTCACAAATGATAATATACATGTTTCAATGCCATTGTCCCAAATCATTCCACCCTCTCCCTCTCCCACAGAGTCCAAAAGTCCATTCTATACATCTGTGTCTCTTTTGCTCTCTTGCATACAGGGTTATCGTTACCATCTTTCTAAATTCCATATATATATGTTAGTATCCTATATTGGTGTTTTTCTTTCTGGCTTACTTCACTCTGTATAATAAGCTCCAGTTTCATCCACCTCACTAGAACTGATTCAAATGTATTCTTTTTAATGGCTGAGTAATACTCCATTGTGTAAATGTACCACAGCTTTCTTATCCATTCGTCTGCTGATGGACATCTAGGTTGCTTCCATGTCCTGGCTATTATAAACAGTGCTGCAATGAACATTGGGGTACACGTGTCTCTTTCAATTCTGGTTTCCTTGGTGTGTATGCCCAGCAGTGGGATTGGTGGGTCATATGGCAGTTCTATTTCCAGGTTTTTAAGGAATCTCCACACTGTTCTCCATAGTGGCTGTACTAGTTTGCATTCCCACCAACAGTGTAAGATGGTTCCCTTTTCTCCACACCCTCTCCAGCATTTATTGCTTGTATACTTTTGGATCTAAGGCATTCTGACTGGTGTGAAATGGTCCCTCATTGTGGTTTTGATTTGCATTTCTCTGATAATGAGTGATGTTGAGCATCTTTTCATGTGTTTGTTAGCCATCTGTATGTCTTCTTTGGAGAAATGTCTTTAGTTCTTTGGCCCATTTTTTGATTGGGTTGTTTATTTTTCTGGAATTGAGCTGCAGGAGTTGCTTGTATTTTTGTGATTAGTTCTTTGTCAGTTGCTTCATTTGCTATTATTTTTCTCCCATTCTGAAGGCTGTCTTTTCACCTTGCTTATAATTTCCTTTGTTGTTCAGAAGCTTTTAATTTTAATTAGGTCCCATTTGTTTATTTTTGCTTGTATTTCCAATATTCTGGGAGGTGGGTCACAGAGGATCCTGCTGTGCTTTATGTCAGAGAGTGTTTTGCCTATGTTCTCCTTTAGGAGTTTTACAGTTTCTGGTCTTACATTTAGATCTTTAATACACTTTCAGTTTATTTTTGTGTATGGTGTTAGAAAGTGTTCTAGTTTCATTCTTTTACAAGTGGTTGACCAGTTTTCCCAGAACGACTTGTTAGACTGTCTTTTCTCAATTGTATATTCTTGCCTTCTTTGTCAAAGTTAAGGTGTCTATAGGTGTGTGGATTTATCTCTGGGCTTTCTATTTTGTTCCATTGATCTACATTTCTGTCTTTGTGCCAGTACCATACTGTCTTGATGACTGTGGCTTTGTAGTAGAGCCTGAAGTCAGGCAGATTGATTCCTCCACTTCCATTCTTCTATCTCAAGATTGCTTTGGCTATTTGAGTTTTTTTGTATTTCCATACAAATTGTGAAATTATTTGTTCTAGCTCTGTGAAAAATACTGTTGGTAGCTGGATAAGGATTGCACTGAATCTATAGATTGCTTTGGATAGTATACTCATTTTCACCAAATTGATTCTTCTGATGCGTGAACATGGTATATTTCTCCATCTATTAGTGTCATCTTTGATTTCTTTCACCAGTGTTTTATAGTTTTCTATATATAGGTCTTTTGTTTCTTTAGGTAGATATATTCCTAAGTATTTTATTCTTTTCATTGCAATGGTGAATGGAATTGTTTCCTTAATTTCTCTATTTTCTCATTATTAGTGTATAGGAACGCAAGGGATTGCTGTGTGTTGACAAAACCATAGAAAACATTATCCTCAGTGGTGAAAAATTGAAAGCATTTCCCCTAAAGTCAGGAACAAGACAAAGGTGCCCACTCTCACCACTACTATTCAACATAGTTTTGAGAGTTTTGGCCACAGCAATCAGAGCAGAAAAAGAAATAAAAGGAATCCAAATTGGAAAAGAAGAGGTAAAACTCTCGCTGTTTGCAGATGACATGATCTACTACATAGAAAACCCTAAAGACTCCACCAGAAAATTATTAGAGCTAATCAGTGAATATAGTAAAGTTGTAGGATATAAAATCAAAACACAGAAATCATAGGATTTAATATTGAAGACATTACATGGCACTTTTAGAGGTCATTCAGTAGAAAACAAAATCAGGACAGTTGACTTACAAGATCCAGTAATTCTGAATCCATAGTAAATATGAACTATGTGCATGGGGGGAGGAATACAAGATAGTGAATACACTTGTTGAAAATTTAGGTTATTAATTTATTTCCTAAAAAAAAAAAAAATTACATACTTGTGGTCAACTTTTTTCTGACTCCATATTTCTTCCTCCTTCCAAGGCCTCACTTTTCTTAGGATCATATAACATTTTACTATTTTGTTATTTGTTTTAAAGACAGATTCCACTTTTAGGTGTCTGCCAGGCATTAAGATTATATGTTTGCTCTTGGTAATGTGTGCTAACTGAAAGAAAAGATCAAGTATCCTTTCACACAGTGACAAAAAATCAAGTGATTTGTTACTAAAATTTTTATAACATTGTAATAACTCTCCTTCAGATTTTTAGTTATTTGATGGCCTTTCTAAAATATGATACTCAGTTATGATTTTCATAGCCTGCTTAATATAATGCCCACTTAAGTCACTAGGTATGGATAGCAATCTGCTCAAATTATCTGTGGTTGTCTTAAAATACATAATTCCTGAACCCATTAACAACTTAATCATTTTAATTTACTCTGCTTTGCCCCTCAATGGACATTAATTTGTGCAAACTCTGGGAGACAGTGAACAACAGGGAAGCTTGCCATGCTGCAGTCTGTGGGTTGCAAAGAGTCAGACACAACATAGCGACTGAACAACAAAACTGCCTCTCAAATATTGTGCTACACAGCACCGATTCTCCTATTTCCCACATTAGAAAATGATTTAGTTCAGATATCTCACCTTCTACTCTTCAGCCTTGTGCCTCAGGGGAAGTTCTAACCCAGTTTTAGGAGGGTTTCATTTGCTCAATAATATTTTCATTTGCTTTGACAGAAATTGGTTCAGAGATGGGCAGATAGTCAAGTTCTGACCAATGAGATGCAAAGGAGTCTCCAAGAAAGAGGAGTTTTCTATTCTTCCTCTGGATAGTGTCAAACATATTGCCATTTCTGAAACTAGTGTACCCATCTTGATATGAAGCTAGGACTTAAGATAGCAAAATGGAAAGAAAGAATGAAACTAGGTCCTAGATAAAATTGTTGATCAGCTAAATCAGACAATCTGGGAATATATCATTGAGCTTCCCTGGTGCTTCACATAGTAAAGAATCTATCTGCCATGCAGGAGACCTGGGTTCAATCCCTGGGAGCCATCATTACATGTATAATTATAAATACATGATGATGAAAAACTGTTTGGAGTTGGATTTTATTTTTTTTGTAGATACAAGTATCAAAATATATGACCATCTGTTATGCATTTGTGCATTTGTAAAATCAGACAAATAACATTGGAGCCAGTATTGCTTTTATCATAGTAAACTGTCCTGGATTCCATGCTCATTTAATTGTAAGCAGGCAAGCTACTAATATGAGGAAATTCTCATGAAAGTTGAGTAATACACAAAAATAAAGTTTAAGTCTTATTTAAAAGGCTTACAAGGGGAAAAAAAAAACAAAACCCTCTTTGAGGAGATCTGGGTTTTCAATATTATTAATCATAAAATTTACAGAATTTTGCTTTTTGTAAGAAGATAAAAAAAATTTAAGCTTGCAGATAAATAAGATTTTATTGCTCAAAATTCTCCAAGCCAGGCTTCAGCAATACGTGAACTGTAAACTCCCTGATGTTCAAGCTGGTTTTAGAAAAGGCAGAGGAACCAGAGATCAAATTGACAACATCTGCTGGATCATGGAAAAAACAAGAGAGTTCCAGAAAAACATCTATTTCTGCTTTATTGACTATGCCAAAGCCTTTCACTGTGTGGATCACAATAAACTGTGGAAACTTCTGAAAGAGATGGGAATACCAGACCACCTGACCTGCCTCTTGAGAAACCTGTATGCAGGTCAGGAAGCAACAGTTAGAACTGGACATGGAACAACAGACTGGTTCCAAATAGGAAAAGGACTATGTCAAGGCTGTATATTGTCACCCTGCTTATTTAACTTATACGTAGAGTACATCAGGAGAAACACTGGACTGGAAGAAGCACAAGCTGGAATCAAGATTGCTGGGAGAAATCTCAATAACCTCAGATATGCAGATGACACCACCTTTATGGCAGAAAGTGAAGAGGAACTAAAAAGCCTATTGAGGAAAGTGAAAGAGGAGAGTGAAAAAGTTGGCTTAAAGCTCAGCATTCAGAAAACTAAGATCATGGCATCTGGTCCCAGCACTTCCTGACAAATAGATGGGGAAACAGTGGCAGACTTTATTTTGAGGGGCTCTAAAATCACTGTAGATGGTAATTTCAGCCATGAAATTAAAAGACGCTTACTCCTTGGAAGGAAAGTTATAACCAACCTAGATAGCATATTCAAAAGCAGAGACATTACTTTGCCAACAACCTGTCTAGTCAAGGCTATAGTTTTTCCAGTGGTCATGTATGGATGTGAGAATTGGACTGTGAAGAAAGCTGAGTGCCGAAGAATTGATGCTTTTGAACTGTGGTGTTGGAGAAGATTCTTGAGGGTCCCTTGGACTGCAAGGAGATCCAACCAGTCCATTCTGAAGGAGATCAGCCCTGGGATTTCTTTGGAAGGAATGATGCTGAAGCTGAAACTCCAGTACTTTGGCCACCTCATGAGAAAAGTTGACTCATTGGAAAAGACTTTGATGCTGGGAGGGATTGAGGGCAGGAGAAGAAGGGGACGACCGAGGATGAGATGGCTGGATGGCATCACGGACTCGATGGATGTGAGTCTGAGTGAACTCCGGGAGATGGTGATGGACAGGGAAGCTTGGCGTGCTGCGATTCATGGGGTCACAAAGAGTCGGACACGACTGAGTGACTGAACTGAACTGAACTGATTCTTATAATGTCTAACATATTATCCAAGATATAAATATTAAATTGAACACATATGCAAACATGTATATGTATGCATATACAACTTATGTATATATGAGTATATGCATATATGTTGCATATATATATAGTGTATATCTTACACATACATATACTATACCTTAAAATAAATTCATAAAATTATAATTGTTATTCTAGCCTCCCTACTACTAGATAGTTTAAACTAAAAAGTAAATTTATTTCTTGAACCAGTGAAAAAGATACTGTTACCACCATGGATTTCATAAATTATGGAATTTTCTCCACAGTCACTAATTTATGGCAAGCATTTCCAAAAGACATAGAGTACAACATAATGGGATAAAATTATGTCCATCAGTCTCTTAGTAAGTACTGTTTGAAATAACTTACTGACCTAATATGCAAAATATTTTCAATCTTCTAAAGAATCTGAAATTAACATTCAGATATTTTAGTAACCAAAGCCCCTTTATTAGCCAGGATAAACCTGAGCTCAGGATATCCTGAACACCCCTTGCATTCTCAGAAATATTTGCATATTGGGTCAGGACAGATTTTTTTTTTAATGTATTGCTCTTTAAGAAATAAGTTCCTTAAACTTTCTTCTTTACAGTTTTGCCTTAGTTATTATTTTTTGGGAAAGCACTATTCTCTGACATGTAAATTTCTCCCTATGAATAGCTTCTGTAATTAAAAAGGAATGTATGCAGAGAGAAGTATAACATGAAATACTTATTTACCATAGGCATTTTATAAGAAAAGTCAAGAAATCATAAAGAGATATTCATATATTTCAGTTAATTTTAAGATAACAAGGTCAGTATTTAACATAATACAGGAAAAAATATAGGTTAAATGATACAGGATATCAATTAGAATTACTGCATGATCTGAATTATAAAATGTGCGAATTGTTATTTAAATACATTTCAATTAAACTGCTTACACTAAGCAGAAAAGGATTAATCTTTCATAAATAAGATTAACAATATTAACACATTCTATAATTCTCTATCAGTCATATTTTAATTATTTAAACTATTAATTTCTTCTTTGTTGGGATATAGTCAATTTATATGCTGTGTTTCGGATGTACAGCAAAGTGAATCATTTATACATATATCTACTTTTTAAAAATATTCTTTTCCCATATAAGTCATTACAGAGTATTGAATAGAGTTCCTTGTGCTGTATAGTAGGTTCTTATGTTACCTATTTTATATATAGCAGTGTGTATAATGTCAATGTCAAATTCCCAATTAATCCTCCCCCTTCATTTCTCCCCTGGTACCCACAGGTTTGTTTTTACACCTGTGACTCTATTTCTCTTTCATAAATAAATTCATTTGTACCATTATTTGAGATTCAACATATAAGCAATTTAATATGGTATTTGCTTTTCCCTTTATAACTTATATATCACTCAGTATGACAATCTCTGTGTCCATCCATGTTGCTGCAAATGGCATTAGTCCATTTTCTTTATGGCTGAGTAAATGGCAACCCACTCCAGTATTCTTGCCTGGAAAATCCCATGGATGGAGGAGCCTGGTTGGCTACTGTCCATGGGGTCACAAATAGTCGGACACGACTGAACGACTTCACTATCACTAATATTCCATAGTATACATATACCACATCATCTTTATCTATTTCTCTGTCAATGGACATTTAGGTTGCTTCCTTGCCTTGGCTATTGTAAATAAGGCCGCAATGAGTGTTGGGGTGCATAACATATATAATTCCAAATTATGATTTTCTCTGGGTATATCCCCAGGCATGAGATTGCCGAATCCTACTCTAGTTCTATATTTAGTTCTCTAAGGAACCTTCATATGGTTCTTCATTTCTTCATAGTGACTGTACCAATTTACATTCCCACCAGCAGTGTAGGAGGCTTCTTTTTTCTCCACACCCTCTCCAGGATTTATCATTTGTAGATTTTTTTATGATGGGCATTCTATCATGAGGTATGAACTGATGTCTCATAGTTTTGATTTGTATTTCTCTAATAATTAGTGATGAACATCTTTTCATGTATTTTTTGCAATCTATATATTTTCTTTGGAGTAATCTGGGAATACCAAACCACCTAACCTGCCTCTTGAGAAACCTGTATGCAGTTCATGAAGCAACAGTTAGAGCTGGACATGGAACAACAGACTGGTTCCAAATAGGAAAAGGAGTACATCAAGGCTGTATATTGTCACCCTGCTTATTTAAATTCTATGCAGAGTACATCATGAGAAATGCTGGACTGGAAGAAGCACAAGCCGGAATCAAGATTGCTGGGAGAGATCTCAATAATCTCAGATATGCAGATGACACCACCCTTATGGCAGAAAGTGAAGAGGAGCTAAAAAGCCTCTTGATGAAAGTGAAAGAGGAGAGCGAAAAAGTTGGCTTAAAGCTCAACATTCAGAAAACGAAGATCATGACATCTGATCCCATCACTTCACAGGAAATAGATGGGGAAACAGTAGAAACAGTGTCAGACTTTATTTTGGGGGGCTCCAAAATCACTGCAGATGGTGATGCAGCCATGAAATTAAAAGACGCTTACTCCTTGGAAGAAAAGTTATGACCAACCTAGATAGCATATTCAAAAGCAGAGACATTACTTTGCTGACTAAGGTCTGTCTAGTCAAGGCTATGGTTTTTCCTGTGGTCATGTATGGATGTGAGAGTTGGACTGTGAAAAAGGCTGAGCGCTGAAGAATTGATGCTTTTGAACTGTGGTTTTGGAGAAGACTCTTGAGAGTCCCTTGGACTATAAGGAGATCCAAGCAGTCCATTCTGAAGGAGATCAGCCCTGGGATTTCTTTGGAAGGAATGATGCGAAAGCTGAAGCTCCAGTACTTTGGCCACCTCATACGAAGAGTTGACTCATCGGAAAAGACTCTGATGGTGGGAGGGATTGGGGGCAGTAGGAGAAGGGGACGACCGAGGATGAGATGGCTGGATGGCATCACGGACTCGATGGATGTGAGTCTGAGTGAACTCTGGGAGATGGTGATGGACAGGGAGGCCTGGCGTGCTGCGGTTCATGGGTTGCAAAGAGTTGGACACAACTGAGCGACTGAACTGAACTGAATGTCTATTTAGATTTTCCATTCAGTTTTTGATTGGTTTGTTTGTTTGTGTTCTTTTTTTTGACATTGAGCTGCATGAGCTGTGTGTGTTTTGATTAATTTTGATTAATTTTTTTGAGTGGTTTTGATTAGTTGGTCACTTCATTTGCGAATATTTTCTCCTGTGCTGTAAGCTGTCATTTCATTTTGCTTATGGTTTCCTTTGCTGTAAAAAAAAAAAAAAAAAAATAGGTTTTAAGTTTAACTAGGTTCAGTCTGGGTTATTCTGTTTTTATTTTCATTACTCTAGAAGGTGGATCAAAAAAGATGTTGCTGTGATTCATGGGAGAAATGTTCTGAGAGTGTTCTGCCTATGCTTTCCTATAGGAGTTTATAGTATTTGGTCTTATATTTAGGTCTTTAGTCCATTTTGAGTTAATTTTTTGTATGGTATTAGAGAGTGTTCTAATTTTTTTCTTCTACATGTAATTGTACAGTTTTCTTACCACTATTAAAGAGACTGCCTTTTCTTATTGTATATTCCTGCCTCCTTTGTCATGTTAGTAGACTGAAAGTGTGTGGGTTTATATCTGGGCTTTCTATCCACTTCCATTGATCTATGTTTCTGTTTTTGTGCCAGTATCATACTGTTTTGATTACTATAGCTTCATAATATTAAACTATTTATTTTTTCAGTGGATATTTAAAATACAGTACAAAGTTAACATTTTATCCTAGTTCCTATTTGATAATCAACAATTTATCAAAGAGGTGATTTTCATTATTTCAAATTATATAATTAACATATATGATAAATTTTTATTAATATAGCTAGAAAATAATATTGTCACTATTTGGCTCTATTAATCAGTAAGTTTATATCTGTTGATCTGTTGTTTGACTTATGTTATACTTTTTTCTTTCTTTAATAGCCCACTGTCCTTTCTGAAAACTATCTTCTTTGCCAAGAGGATATTCCTACCACATAGAAAAGAACCATAACTGATAAAAATCTAAGTTTTCCTGATCAGTGCCATTTAGTGAAAAATACATTGTGTAGCTATTTTCATGTTACAAGTTCTGAGCTTACAGTATATTCTAGACTACATAAAGATTCAAATTATCAGTTAAGAAGATGGACATTACCTTTGGTAAATATATCATTTTTACTTTGAAAATGTACCCAAAAGAAACCTGTTCTCTAAAATGTTAGTGAGAAAGGCAAATCTGAGTCTAAATCATTGGCTACTGTTTTTCAATCAAATGATTTTTAACAAAATCACCAGAGCCTTGAAAAATATAGCACACTCTTTTGCTAAGTTTTTAGTGAATATAGTATTTAAACTTTGCATCTCACTAGGTAAGTAGGTATGGAAGTAGGCAGAAAGAAAATTAAAACACTAAATTATTTTTCTCTTGTAACGTTAACTACATGCACATCATCTCCTCCACGATGTCTTATGAGATCATGTGAGGAAACTAATTTTTCATTTCTGAATTATCTTATACTTAATTAACAATAATTTGCCATAATCAGTTCAGTTCAGTTCAGTCACTCAGTCGTGTCTGACTCTTTGCGACCCCATGAATCGCAGCACGCCAGGCCTCCCTGTCCATCACCAACTCCCGTAGTTCACTCAGGCTCAGGTCCATTGAGTCAGTGATGCCATCCAGCCATCTCATCCTCGGTCGTCCCCTTCTCCTCCTGCCCCCAATCCCTCCCAGCATCAGAGTCTTTTCCAATGACTCAACTCTTCTCACGAGGTGGCCAAAGTACTGGAGTTTCAGCTTTAGCATCATTCCTTCCAAAGAAATCCCAGGGCTGATCTCCTTCAGAATGGACTGGTTGGATCTCCTTGCAGTCCAAGGGACTCTCCAGAGTCTTCTCCAACACCACAGTTCAAAATGATCAATTCTTCAGTGCTCAGCCTTCTTCACAGTCCAACTCTCACATCCATACATGACCACTGGAAAAACCATAGCTTTGACTAGGCGGACCTTAGTCGGCAAAGTAATGTCTCTGATTTTGAATATACTATCTAGGTTGGTCATAACTTTTCTTCCAAGGAGTAAGCGTCTTTTAATTTCATGGCTGCAGTCACCATCTGCAGTGATATTCGAGCCCATAATAATCCTTTCTAATTTATATTTTAGTTATTTATGTATGTTAATAATGGAGCAGTGTACATTTAGTTCTATTAAATATGAAAATTTTTACCCTTTATTTTTAATGCTCTCAGTATCTCACAAAGAGAGAGGAAGCATTGAGCTTTGCTGGGGTCCAGGCCCGGTGGATCCAGGGAATTCGAAGTTGGGGACGGCGTCGGCATCTTTGGAAAAATACATATTTAATTACAGATATAGAGAGAGATTAGAAACGGATAGTGTAGTAGGAGAATTAGTGGAGAAAAGAAGGCTAAATTCAGCCAGAGAAACGAGAGCAAGAAAGAAGCGACATGGTGGAATCAGTCTTTCCGGAAACTGATCCGATTTCTTTATTTTTGGGTTTGCTTATATACCTTTTGTTACACATAGGGGTGAATACAGAGTCAAGCGGGGGTCAGCAGTCCTGACCTTTATCAAAATCAGGTGCTTCACATAAATGTATAACGAAAAAAGGTCTTATCATCTTCTGGCCATGAGTGAGACCTGCTGACAATTCTATGGTCCTTTCTTTCTGATAACCAAAAACCTTATTTCTTCCTAGGGTGGTTTTTCTTAAACCAGGCACCACCCTCCAGATAAAGTTGCATTCCTATAGGGTGAGGATGTAGTGAGTTACAATCAAGAAAGGAATTTATTTAACCCAAGGTTAACAGGATTAATCTTAAAGGTTAATACTTATTTCTCCTATATGTTTAAAGGTTAATACTTATTTCTCCTATATGTTAGTTATATTCATTATACAGGCAGGGAATATGGAGATTTAGCAGCAAACATCAGCCCAACAAATGAAAATCCTTTTACCAATGTTCCCCTTAAGATCTATTTAGTCTTAAGATAGTGATAAAGTTACATTTTTACATAACAAAGACACAGTGATTTATAACAAAGCACAGTGATCTATTACAAAAGAGAAAATCCATTAACTCAAAAAGTCTAGTATTGCTAACATCAAAAACTACTATATTTCCTTTTCTATATTCCAAATACATCGAATATATTCCCAGGTGCCTAAGGATATGGAGGCCTGGCAGCAATCATTGACTCAATGAGAAGAAAAAGCCCTATGCTAATTAAGACTCTCAAAATACTCCAAAACTCTCTGTGCTGTTTATGGTTGAGAGGTAGTAAACAATCATGTGCTAGTGGCAGGAGTATGGATAATCCTGTCACACAAGCTACTCTGTCAGCAGAGAGGTTTGACCTGAAACACCCTTGTCGCACCCAGAGCAGGGAATTAGCAGCAATTATTGGCACAACAAATGAAAAACCCTTCATCAATATAATTCGTAACCAACCCACTATACTAATAATTTCTAACTCCCCAAAAGAATTTGCCTTTAGTAAGTCTAAAACATCTCATGCCTCTCAGGTTGGGAGGCTGTAAACAATCACATGTGGCTGGATGAACCTATACAGGTGGGCTAGATAACCTTCAGAGGAGTCCTAAGCTGAAACACTCTTGTCACGCCCAGGAATTTTTATTGCCTTGGAGCTGCACGTTTACTCCTTCTCTGAGAGAAATAGTTATGGGGGAGAGCCCCCCGTAAAGTCAGAGGTGTAGGCGAGAGCATAAAACAGACTCTGGTTTTGGGGTAGATGCTCAGGAACAGGGGGTTTCCTGAGGCTTGATCACGCCTTTGCCTATTCCAAGCCTCCTTCCTCATGACCTTTGCCATGGGCAGAGTTCCTCATGCTGGCCCCCAACAGAGCTTGATATTTAATGTTTCAATTTGTGATAGTCTAACTTATCTGAATTGTATATAAAGGGTATAAAATGAAGAAATCTGCTCTTGGAAAAAAATACTCAGTAGAGAGATTAACTGACATTGTCAAAAATCTTTCTCACTAAGGACTAATTACAAATAAATCTTTAAAATTACATACCTGAATCATTTGCATCTCTTTTAATATATTTTTGCTGCTTGGAACTGTGGGGAAACAAAACATCCTTGTATCATAGTGTTATATTATTATCAATAAGTTAATTAATAATTCCATTTGATCAAAAAGAGTGACAGTTAATGCAGTTGAATAAAAGTTTAAAATTAACTGAACTTTTTTTGATTTGATTTTCATTGGCATTAAAAATTCTATTTTCAGTATGAATCATTATGGTTTCAATGCTGAATATTAAAGTACATTTCATAGATTAAGAAGCAGTTATAAAAGGAGAAAAAATGTTAAGTCATGTTTCTTAACAATAAAACAAAAGGCCATATAACTAAATTAAAAAAAACACTACAGAAGTTTCAGGTCAATGTTAAAAGCCAAGGAAATCAGTTTTTATGTTATATTTTATGAATTGTTCTAGTATACTGTTTGGAGTAGGGAGTGGCAACACTCTTCAGTATTCTTGCCTAGAAAATTCCATAGACAGAGGAGCATGGCCGGCTGTAGTCCATAGGGTCACAAAGAGTCGCACACAACTGAGTTTGCATGCATTATTATAGTTATGATAACAAAAGGTATGTTAGCTATTTGAATTAAAAAAAAAAAAGTCCATAGGACTTTTATGGAATCACCTCTAGACTGAATAAAATCAAATAAACCTGAAATCAAAATTTCCAGTATCTCAGAGGCATATTTTCCCTTAAAAGATGAGACCACGTTTTATGTTAAATCAATGTAAACACTTAAAATTCTGAAGCAGAATTCCCCAAATACTACTCCCATTTACTACTAAAGTTTCTCAAAATGTTAATCTTATAACAGGTCAGGGGTAGAGAAAGAGTTAATGGTCAAATGAATTGAAGAAATTCTCTATAAAATACCACATTCTGAAGATATACATTAAATACCAGCATATAAAGTACTCATGGTGGACTAGCTTTTATAAAGCAACTTATTTTTGTTCCAACCAACATTTTAGAAATATTTCAATCACAAGAATTTTTAAAAATCGATTTAAATTCTATTTTTGTTCTCCAGTTTCAGTGTTTCACAGCACATCAGTTTGGGTAACATGCTTAAAGGCAATTAAATTAAAGAAAAATAATTAGCTATTAAAATGTTGCTATTTCTCCAGAGAAAGTTCTATTCACATCAATGCTTAAACAATGTCTATTATGCTATCCAAAAATGCTAATAAAAATAACTGATAGTTAGGAGTAACTATGCATCAGCTGTTGTGCCAAATATATGTGACATCAATTATATTTTCCTGACCTTGCTCTTTCTGTTGCATGCTCCACACTGCTAACATCATTATCTCCAACACAATTTTACATTTTAACAACATTATTTCAGTGATTTTGATCATTTATCATTGAACCTAAAGTAATATTCAAGATTCCTTAGATGAATATGTAAGGCACCTCATAATTTATTTGTATTACATTCATTTTATCCACTTATTTTTTTCATAGTTTATATGTCTGTGTGTTCATTTGCTCAGTTGTGTCTGACTCTTTATGTTCCCATGGACTGTAACCCACTAGTCTCCTTCTGTCTATGGAATTTTCCAGGCCAGAATCCGGGAATGGATTGCTGTTTCCTACTCCAGGAATTCTTCCTGACCCAGGGATTGAACTCATGTCCCTTGCATCTCCTGCATTGGCAGGCAGATTCTTTATCACTGTCACCTAGGAAGAGTCCTTCATCGACTAAGCTGTGGTGGATATTTTTTAAGTGATCAGAGGTCTAGAACTTAAGTTAGATGAGAGCCCTCCTCCCATATTATACACATTTTATATGTAAGGAGAGATAATAAACCTATTAGTAAATGACTAAGTTAGTTTAAAATAGATGGAAGTGCTCTAAAAGTAATACATTAAGACAATGTAATGAGAATCAAAAATTTCTTTAGATAAGGTGATTAGAAAAGACCCCTCTCAAGAACTGATCATTGAGACTTGAATGATGAAAAGAAATGATGATGAGAAGAAATTAGCCCCAAATCCTAGTGGTCAGAACAGACAAAACAAAAAGTTCAGGGACCTCTCTGTTGGTCCAGTGGTTAAGACTCAGCAATGAAGGGGGCTTGGGTTCCATCCCTGGTCAGGGAACTAGATCCCATATGTGGTGTGGCCAAAATAAATAAATAAATAAATAAAAGTTAAAAAAAAATAAGGTGGAGAGGCTTTTAAATAAAAGGAAAAAGATGTTTTTTTATTGAGAGAATATAAATCAGGCCTAGGCCAAAGCATAGAAAATCAAATGCTATGAAGTTTCTAACCATAACCCCTTCCTACCAGCACTCAGTAAAATCATTGAGGACCAGCTTAACCCAATAATTGCAAGTTCTTGACTTTCTCTCAAGGCTCTGTACTTTGAATGTGCTACTCACTTGTCTTAGGATATTTTATCTGCTATCTCCTTAATCCATTTTACCTTAATATAGTCTTCTATATCAATTTTTTTGCAACTCCATGGACTGCCAGGCTCCTCTGTCCATGGGATTTTCTAGGCAAGAATACTGGAGTGAGTTGCCATTTCCTTCTCCAGGGGATCTTCCTGACCTAGGGGTCAGACCCACATCTCATGTGTTTCCTGCATTGGCAGGCGAATTCTTACTACTAGTGGCACCTGGGAAGCCTAATATAGTCTTCAATTAGTCTTATATTAAAAAATGCAGCTGGAGTTCTGAAGCAACTCTTTCTAAATAATTTATTTTAAATATAGCTAAGTTATTTTCCAAAAGATTCCATAATTGTTATATTTATTGGTTTCAAAGGTTTTTTTTTTTTTTTTTTGCATTACATCAATCCAATGTAAGCCTTAGTTTCCATTTATATAACAATAGAAATATCATTTTGTATATTTAATACAGAATAAATTGCCATATATCTTATAGAAGCCAGACTTTTGGGGCAAACAAATGTTGGATTAAGGGCAAATAAATTCCATTTTTAAAGAGATATTCTTCTAGGTGGGATAACTAAAAGTTTATTAGAAACATAGATGTGGAGAAAATGAACAATTCTTTGGTGTTTTAAGTTTAAGAAGTGCTCAAAAAAGTTTTTTATTCAAAAGAAGTGGAGGCAATATGCTTCAATTCTTTTTATGAAACTACTATCACTCTGATGAAAAAATTTAACCAAAAGAATCCCCTTAATATCATATGCCTTTAGAACATAGAAAAACCCTTAACAATTATTAGCAAACATAATTCAGCAATATATAAAAATAATTCTCCAGTATTATAATAATTATATAATTGGGATTTATTCCAAGTCTGTGAGGCTGGTCAAATATTTTAAAATCAATCAATGTAACCCACTATATTAAAAATCAAAACAAGAAAAAGCACACAATCATGTCAACTGATGAAGAGGCATTTCCCAAAATTCAACACTCACTCATGATGAAACCATAAGCAAGTTAGGTACAGAGAGAACTTTCTTAACTTTATAAAGAACATCCAGAAAAAAAAAAAAAACAAACCCTCTATACCTAATATTATATTGATACTTAAGGATGAAAGACTGAAGGCTTCCCCACTGAACAACAGAAACGAGATGTCTACTCTCATCACTCTTATTCCACATGGTACTTGAGTGAAAGAAAAGGATAAAATGATATAAGAAGTATACATATTATAAGGGAAGAAATAAAATGAGTATATTTGTTGAAATGATATTTTATGTAGAAAATCTCTTTCTATCTTAAAATTCCTAAAATAATAAGTGTTTAACAAGGTCTCAGGGGACAAGATCAACATACATTCACTCAAACATGACTATCATTCAAGGGAAAAAAATACTCAGTTGTAAATCTAAGAGAATATATGTGGGACTTGCATCGCATCACCTACTCAATGGACATGAGTTTGAGCAAGCTCCAGGATTTGGGGTTGGACAGGGAAGCCTGGCATGCTGAAGTCCAGGGGGTTGCAAAGAATGGGACATGACTGAGCTACTGAACTGAACTGCACGCTGAACCAAAAGGTTCTGATAAAAGAAATCAAAGGAAATGTAATAAATGGAGAAACAGATTATGCTCAAGGATTGGAAATTTCAACATAGTAAATATATCACTTCTCTCTAAGTTCACACATAAGCTTCCTATAACTTCTGTTAGAAACCCAGTCAGATACTTTGTAGATAAGGCAAGATCACTCTAACATTTATATTTAGAGTAAAGGAAGTACAATAGCTAAAACAATTTTGAAATGGAAAAGTAATGTGAAAGAAATCAGTGTCCTGCTTTTTGAGGAGGCAGAGAGATGACAAATAACATAAACAGATGTTCAGCATCATTAGCCACTAGGAAAAATGCAAATCAAAGATGCATTCCTATAGTACTACAAACCAATCAGAATGGCTAAAATAAAATTTTAAAAAGTAGTGACAAATCAAGCACTGGTGAGAATATTGAGAACCTGGATCACTTTTATATTAATCATAATGCAATCAAGTTATTCTGGAAAAGAGGTAGGCAGTTTATTACTCACCTAAACTTGCAGCTACTATATGAACCCAGAATTGATCTCCTGAGCATTTCTCTCAGAGACATAATGATTTATGTTCACATATATAATTGTACAGAAGTTTCCACAGCTACTTTATTCATAATATCCCCAAACTTGAAACAAACCAGATGTCATTAAATGGGTAAGTTCATAAACAGAATGAGTTATGTCTATACTACGGAATAATGCTAAGTCACTTCAGTCGTGTCCGACTCTGTACGACCCCATAGACGGCAGCCCACCAGGCTCCCCCGTCCCTGGGATTCACCAGGCAAGAACACTGGAGTGGGTTGCCATTTCCTCCTCCAATGCATGAAAGGGAAAAGTGAAAGTGAAGTCGCTCAGTCATGTCTGAATTGTAGCGACCCCATGGACTGCAGCCTACCAGGCTCCTCCACCCATGGGATTCTCCAGGCAAGAGTACTGGAGTGGGGTGCCATTGCCTTCTCCATATAGATATAATAGGAGATCTATATCTATCTATACATCTATGTATATAGATATCTTGAGAGAGAGTGGGTAAGAGGATTAAAAGTGAGTTTTAATTTAAGGAATTAGCTCATGCAGTTGTAGGGATGACAAGTTGAAAATCTGTGGGGCAGGTTGGCAAGCCTAAAGCCCAGATAGGCTTGATATTTCAGTATTGAATTTAAAATTGTAAGGTCAGCTAGGCTGGAAGCTGAGACAGAATTTCTTCTCTTGGAAACCTCAGGTTTTGCTCTTAAGGTTTTCAACTGATTCCATGAGACTTACATTATCACATTATCAAAATATATTAGATAACAGTACCATGAACTACTCAAGCTGGCACATAATACTATCACACAAGGATATAGTGGATGAGCACTAAGACAATAGGATTAATATGCAATATTTTGAATCCTGTTTGCATTTTATGTTAGGGATAGTAACAGCAAGCACCATTAGTACTTGCATTTCAAACTTTGAATATGCATTGTACCATTTTAAACACTATCTGATATAGAGATTTAAAAGGGCAAACATTGACCACCTGCAATTTGGCATGAAATAACGTAAGTTGTTATGGAAAAAATACATATCTTCCAAAAGGGTCTTGTGAAGAATTGCTTAAATAGTGAACTTTCTTAATATACTTAATATGTAGTTTAATTTATAAAATTGCATCAAGTTAAAAATATTAAAACTCAAAACTTTATAAAGTAGTCCTAGAGAACAATCAAAGAATTTCAGATCATCACAAAATTGAACTTCAGAAGGCCTCCTGCTGTTAAGCAATAATAAACTAATTGTGACTTCCAAGTAGAAAACCACAGGGAAGATAGCAAATCTAAGAGAAATTTAATCTGAAGTTAGAATCTAGCTCCTCATTATAGCTATTATCTTTCATTCAGTTAACATTTTTGTCACTTAATAAGGCCATCTGGAATCTATTATGACTCAAACATAGATTTTGCTTGTCCTAATTTGTGTCCAGCAATGCTCTACAATTATATGGTTTAAAATTACTTTTACTAAACTGTATATATTAATATGACAATGGTTACAGTAAGCATACAGGTTTTGGTTGTTTTTATTTTTGACTTTTGAATAAGACTGTGACAAATATTCTATCATATTACTTATGTGGGTTCTGACTTTTACATTTTAAAAGTGATAGGTGATTACATCAAATATTTTATTTTCACAACTTTGTATACAATTTAAGTTTTTTATCTCTCATTTTATTTATAACATCATATAGTCGATGATAGAAGTGTCTATATCAAGGTAATACTTTAAATATATGGCAAAAAATAAATGCAGTGTACCCATATGGGAATTTTTTCTGACTTCATTATTATTTATGGTATTTAAAACATTGTCTTCAAATAAAATCTCATATACAATGACAATAAAGAATCTGAATGCGATGTGAGAAACCCGACTTTGATCCCTGGCTTGGGAAGATCCTCTGGAGAAGGGAATAGCAACCCTGTCCAGTATTCTTGCCTGGAGAATTCCTTGGACAGGGGAGCTGGTGGGTTACAGTCCATGGGGTCACAAAGAGTTGGACACAGCTGAGCAACTAACACTTTCACTTTTCAAATGTTAACTAAATATGTCATGCTAACCATAGAAATATATTGTCAATGGGCAGTGAAACAAAGTTGACTATTTGACTATGACTTGATAAGAATTGTGGTACTGAAATGGAAATTTCATTAAAATTCATATTTCTTGAAAGATTACTATTTATTTTATTTTTGTTTATACTTCTTAATACAGTTTCCTATATATATCTTTTTGATTTTTGAAGTTTATAAACCTGTTACAAATTTGCAAATATTTTCTCCCATTCCGTAGGTTCTCTTTTCATTTTGTCAATGGTTTTCCTTGCTGGGCAAAAGATTTTAAGTTTAATTAGATCCCACTTGTTTATTTTTGCTTTTATTTCCTTTGCATTAGGAGAGAGTTCCAAAAAAATATATTGCTGTGATTTATGTCAAAGGGTGTTCTGCATATATTTTCCTCTAGAAGTTTTATGGTTTCTGGTCTCACTTTTAGGTCTTTAATCCATCCATTTAAAGTTTATTTTTGTACATGGTATTAGAGAATGTTCTAATTGTATCCTTTTACATGTAGCTGCCCAGTTTTCCCAGAATAACTTATTGAAGAGGCCATCTTTTCTCCATTGTATGTTCTTGCCTCATTTGTCATAGATTAAATGATCATAAGTGCTTATTTCTGGGCTCTTTATTCTGTTCTACTGATCTATGGGTCTATTTTTGTGCCAGCACCTCACAGTTTTGATTACCATAGCTTTGCATTATAGTCTGCAGTCAGAATTTTGATTCCTCCAGTTCTGACTTTCTTTCTCATGAATGCTTTGGCTCTTTGGGGTCTTTATTATACAAATTTTAAAATTGTTTCTTCTAGTTCTTTGAAAAGTGCTCCTGATATATTGATAGGGACCACATTGAATCTGTAGACTGCCTTGGGTAGTATGGCCATTTTAACAATATAATTCTTTCAGTTGAAGAATTTGATATATCTTTTCATCTCTTTATGTTGTCTTTGATGTCTCTCATCAGTGTTTTATAGTTGCTGAATACCAGTCTTTTATCTCCTTAGGTTGGTTTATCCTAAGTATTTTATTCTTTTTGATGCAATGGTAATTGTCATTTTTTTTCTTCATTTTCCTTTCTGAGGGATTTTTTTATACTTTATAGAAATGCAACAGCTTTATCTGCATTAATTTTGTATCCTGCTCCTTTACCCAATTCATTGATGAGCTCTTACAATTTTATGTCATGTTTTTTAAGTATATTATAGTATCATGTAATCTTCTGACAGTAACAGTTTCATGCCTTCCTTTGCAATTTGGACTCCTTTATCTCTCTTCCTTTTCTGATTGCTGGGGCTAGGACTTCCAAAACTATCTTGAATAAAAGTGGAAAAAGTGGACATCCTTTTCTGTTCCAGATCTTAGAGGAGATGCTTTCAGCTCTTCACCATTAAATAAATAGTATGTTAGATGTGGGTTTGTCATAAAAGCACCCTATTGTGCTGAAGTATGTTCCCTGTATCATCACTTTCTTGACAGTTTATTTTTTATTCATGAATGGATGCTGAATTTTGTAAAAAGATTTTTCTGCATCTGTTGAGATGATCATATGCATTTTACTCTTCAATTTGTTAATGTGGTATTATCATGTTTCTTGATTTACAGATATTGAAATAATTTGCCTCTGTGGGCTAAATCCCACTTGATCACAGTATATATATACACTTTTCAATGCATTGTTGGATTTGAGGTGCCAAACTTTTGTTGAAGATTTTTGCATTTATGTTCATCAGTGATATTGTCCTATATTTTCTTTTGTGTTATATCTTTGTCTGGTTTTGGTATCATGGTAATGCTGGCCTCATAGGATAAGTACAGAAATGTTCATTCTCTGCAATTTTTTTGGAATAGTTTGAGGAGAATAGGGGTTAACTCTTCCCTAAAGGTTTGGTAGAATTCATCTGTGAAGACTTCTGGTCCTGGACTTTTGTTTGTTCAGAGTTTCTAAATTACTGATTCAATTTCATTACTGGTAATTTGTCTATCCATATTTTCTATTTCTTCCTGGTTCAATCTTTGGTGATAGAACTTGTCTAAGAATTGACCTAATTTTTTCTATGTTGTACATTTTGGTGGTATATAGTTTTCATAGTAGTCTCTTATGATCTTTTGTATTTCTTATGGTTGTAACTTCCCTTTTTCATTCATAACTTTACATTCATGACTTTACTGACTCTGGCCCTCTCCCTTTTGTTCTTGATGAGTTTAGGTAAATGTTTATCAATTTTGTTTACCATTTCAGACAACCAACTTTTAGTTTCATTGATCATTTCCATTTTTCTTTTAGTCTTCATTTTTATTTATTTCTCTCTGATCTTTGTTTCTTTCCTTCTAATAACTTTGGGTTTTACTTTTTCTTCTTTCTCTAGTTCCTTTAGGTGTAAGGTTAGGTTGTTAATTTTAATAAAATTTGATTAAGTTTTACAATTTTAATAAAATTATTGGAATATCTGAAAAATATTTATTTCAATATTTCACTTTTTACTTATAAGCTATAAATTAGTAATTTTCTCTAAGATTGTTAATATACAACTACACAAATTACAAGTCATAATCTTATTTAGATTTTTTTTTGGCAAAATAATTGTATCTGAACTCTATAGAAAGTTCTGATTCTGTATGAAATGCTTGTTCTGTAGAAACATATATTACTACATGAATAACAAGCTTTTGATTATTTTACCATTCCTTTCCATAGGAATCAGTTTTTGTCATTAAGATAATACTTCCCTCAGTAAAAGAATACAGCCAAATTCTAAGCTTCAGATACAATATTATTTTATTTTGTGAAAATAAAACAAGTGCGAGTGGATATTTGAAATACTCCCAAACACTTTCCAAGGTATTCAGATAATATAGTTATATATAATGTATATCTAAAGTTAATTACCATCTGAGCTACATAAATTAATATTTTAATTAACATATTAAAGTGTTGGTATGTTCTGAAAGAGATTAATGTTCTTAACACAGGAAAATTGACAAGGGGAACCATGAGATAAAAATTATCAGATAGAAGGTCAACGTGATTAAAGTATAGAAAAGTAGTCAAACAGTACAGGATAAGATGGTTTTCAGGAAGGGAGCAATCAAGATCTTATGAAGGAAAACCACTGAATATTTATAACTTTGTTTTTAGCATATCCCTGTCATTTTTCTTGTAGAAAATAGACTATAGGTTTGTGCATTGCAAGAGCAGGCAGAGGGGATAAGTTAACAAAGCAATTCAGTTCAGTCGCTCAGTCACGTCCAACTCTTTGTAACCCAGTGGACTGCAGCTCTCCAGGCTTCCCTGTCCATCACCAACTCCCGGAGCTTGCTCAAACTCATGACCATCAAGTTGGTGATCCCATCCAGCCATCTCATCCTCTGCCATCTCCTTCTCCTCCCTCCTTCAATCTTTCCCAGCATCAGGGTCTTTTCCAATGAGTCAGTTCTTTATATCGGGTGGCCAAAGTATTGGAGTTTCAGCTTCAGCATCAGACCTTCCAATGAATATTCAGGACTGATTTCTTTTAGGATTGACTGGTTGGATCTCCTTGAAGTCCAAAACACTCTCAAGAATCTTCTCCAGCACCCCAGTTCAAAAGCATAAATTCTTCAGCACTAGGCTTTCTTTATAGTCCAACTCTCACATCCATACTTGACTACTGGAAAAAACCATAGCTTTAACTAGATGAACCTTTGTTGGTAAAGTAATGTCTCACTTTTTTAATATGCTGTCTAGTTTGGTCATGACTTTCCCTCCAAGGAGCAAACATCTTTTAATTTCATGGCTGCAGTCACCATCTACGGTGATTTTGGAGCCCCAAAATATAGTCTTTCACTGTTTCCATTGTTTCCCCATCTATTTGCTGTGAAGTGATGGGACCAGAAGCCATGATCTTAGTTTTCTGCATGTTGAGTTTTAAGATTTACTGAACCTGGCCCCACCCATGAGAACAAGACTCAGTTCTCCCCTCAGTTAGTCTATCCCATCAGGAAGCTTCCATAAGCCTCTTATACTTATTCATCTGAGGACAGACAGAATGAAAACCACAAGGACAAAACTAACAAAGCTGGTCATGGACCACAGCTTTGTCTTACTCAATGAAACTATGAGCCATGCCCGTGTAGGGCCACCCAAGACAGATAGGTCATGGTGGACAGTTCTGACAAAACATGGTCCACTGGAGATGGGAATGGCAAACCACTTCAGTATTCTCGCCTTGAGAAATCCCATGAATAGATTGAAAAGTTAACAAATAATAGGTTCAATAACAAATAACACCCATTGTTATTTTAGAAGTTCTGCAAATCTTTGCAACCTATATATGCATTTCTAGGAAATCTACCCTCATCTATCTGCCATAACATTACTGAATTGGAATTAAAATGTTTTATGGGCTTCCCAGGTGTTTCAGTGGTAAAGAATTACCTACAATGCAGGAGACATGGGTTCAGTCTCTGGGTCAGAAGATCCCATGGAGAAGGAAATGGCAACCCACTCCACTATTCTTGCCTGGGAAATCCCATGGACAGAGGAGCCTGGTGGGCTATAGTCCATGGAGTTGCAAGAGAGTAACACACAAATTAGCAAAACAAAATTTTTTTTTTCTTTTACAGAATATTGAAATTAAAATAGAAAAAATGTTGATAAGCATACATTTCTGAAGTTTGGATATATCTTTTTACTAATGGGAATAAAAAGGCCATTCAGTTCAGTTTGGTCCCTCAATGGTGTCGAACTCTTTGCAACCCCATGAATCACAGCACGCCAGGCCTCCCTGGCAATCACCAACTCCCAGAGCTCACTCAGACTCATGTCCATCGAGTAGGTGATGCCATCCAGCCATCTCATCCTCAATGAGGGAGGATTGGAGCCGCCAATCCCTCCCAACATCAGAGTCTTTTCCAGTGAGTCAACTCTTCGCATGAGGTGGCCAAAGTACTGGAGTTTCAGCTTTAGCATCATCCCTTCCAATTAACACCTAGGACCAATCTCCTTTAGGATGGACTGGTTGGATCTCCTTGCAGTCCAAGGGACTCTCAAGAGTCTTCTCCAACACCACAGTTCAAAAGCATCAATTCTTCAGTGCTCAGCTTTCTTCACAGTCCAACTCTCACATCCATACATGACCACTGGAAAAACTATAGCCTTGACTAGACAGTTTGTTGGCAAAGTAATGTCTCTGCTTTTGAATATGCTATCTAGGTTGATCATAACTTTCCTTCCAAGGAGTAAACATCTTTTAATTTCATGGCTGAAATTACCATCTGCAGTTATTTTAGAGCCCCCCAAAATAAAGCCTGCCACTGTTTCCCCATCTATTTGCCAGGAAGTGCTGAGACCAGATGCCATGATCTTAGTTTTCTGAATGCTGAGCTTTAAGCCAACTTTTTCACTCTCCTCTTTCACTTTCCTCAAGAGGCTTTTTAGTTCCTCTTCACTTTCTGCCATAAGGGTGGTGTCATTTGCATATCTGAGGTTATTGAGATTTATCCAGGCAATCTTGATTCCAGCTTGTGCTTCCTCCAGCCCATCATCTCTCATGATGTATTCTGCATATAATTTAAATAAGCAGGGTGACAATATACAGCCTTGACTTACTCCTTTTCCTATATGGAACCAGTCTGTTGCTCCATGTCCAGTTCTAACTGTTGCTTCCTGACCTGCATACAGATTTCTCAAGAGGCAGGTCAGGTAGTCTGGTATTTCCATGTCTTTCCGAATTTCCCACAGTTTATTGTGATCCGCACAGTCAAAGTCTTTGGCATAGTCAGTAAAGCAGAAAAAGATGTTTTTCTGGAACTCCTGCTTTTTCCATGATCCAGCAGATGTTGGCAATTTGGTCTCTGGTTCCTCTGCCTTTTCTAAAACTAGCTTGAACATCTGGAAGTTCACGGTTCACGTATTGCTGAAGCCTGGCTTGGAGAATCTTGAGCATTATTTTACTAGCATGTGAGATGAGTGCAATTGTGTGGTAGTTTGAGCATTTTTGGCATTGCCTTTCTTTGGGATTGGAATGAAAACTGACCTTTTCCAGTCCTGTGGCCACTGCTGAGTTTTCCCAATTTGCTGGCATATTGAGTGCAGCACTTTCACAGCATCATCTTTCAGGATTTGAAATAACTCCTGAATACCATCACCTCCACTAGCTTTGTTCCTAGTCATGCTTTCCAAAAGTGATGCTTTTTAAAAGATGCTTTCTCCTTGGAAGGAAAGTTATGACCAACCTAGATAGCATATTCAAAGCAGAGACATTGCTTTGCCAACAAAGGTCTGTCTAGTCAAGGCTATGGTTTTTCCAGTAGTCGTGTATGGATGTGAGAGTTGGACTGTGAAGAAAGCTGAGCACCAAAGAACTGATGCTTTTGAACTGTGGTGTTGGAGAAGACTCTTGAGAGTCCCTTGGACTGCAAGGATATCCAACCAGTCCATTCTAAAGGAGATCAATCCTGGGTGTTCTTTGGAAGGAGTGATGCTAAAGCTGAAACTCCAGTACTTTGGCCACCTCATGTGAAGAGTTGACTCATTGGAAAAGACTCTGATGCTGGGAGGGATTGGGGGCAAGAGGAGCAGGGGACAACAGAAGATGAGATGGCTCGATGGCATCACTGACTCAATGGACATGAGTTTGAGTGAACTCCAGGAGATGGTGATGGACAGGGAATCCTTGCATGCTGCGATTCATGGTGTCACAGAGTTGAACATGACTGAGCGGCTGGACTGAACTGAACTGATGCAGTATTGCTCTTTACAGCATCGGACCTTGCTCCTATCACCAGTCACATCCACAACTGGGTATTGTTTTTGCTTTGGCCCCATCCCTTCATTCTTTCTGGAGTTATTTCTCCACTGATCTCCAGTAACATATTGGGCACCTACAGACCTGGGGAGTTCCTTTTTCAGTATCCTTTCATTTTGCCTTTTCATACTGTTCATGGAGTTCTCAAGGCAAGAATACTGAAGTGGTTTGCATTCCCTTCTCCTGTAGACCACATTCTGTCAAACCTCACCACCATGAACCATCTGTCTTGGGTGGCCCCACACGGCATGGCTAGTTTCATTGAGTTAGACAAGGCTGTGGTCCATGTGATCAGACTGGCTAGTTTTCTGTGATTATGATTTCAGTGTGTCTGCCCTCTGATGCCCTCTCACAACACCCACAGCCCTACTTGGGTTTCTCTTACCTTGATCATGGGTTATCTCTTCATGGCTGCTCTAGCAAAGCGCAGCTGCTGCTCCTTACCTTGGACGAAGGGTATCTCCTCAAGGAGAAAAGGCCATTAGATATTAAAAAATGAATAGTACTTATGAAAATTTCATATGAAACATATGAAATAACTTATGTTTCACTTCATATGTAAACTCCGAAAATTGGCGATTGATAGGAGGCCTGATGTGTTGCAGTCCATGGAGTTGCAAAGAGTCAGCCGTGACTGAGTGACTGAGTTGAATTGATGGTTTTTCAGTCACTCGGTCATGGCTTACTCTCTGAGACCCCATGGACTGCAGCATACCAAGCTTCCCTGTACTACCTATCTCTGAGAGTTTCCTCAAATTCATGTCTATTGAGTCAGTGATGTTGTCTAACCACCTCATCCTCTGCCACCCTCTTCTCTTTTTGCCTTCAATTTTTCCAGCATCAGGGTCTTTTCCAATGAGTTGTCACTTTGCATCATAAAAGGGAAAATTAATTGAAGATAGATTCTCATTACCACGATAGAGGATGATATTGTTAGACAGCATCACTGACTCAATAGTCAGTAATGAACATGAATTTGAGCAAACTCCAGGAGATATTGAAGGACAGGGAAGCCTCAGTTCAGTTCAGTCACTCAGTCGTGTCCGACTCTTTGTGACCCCATGAATCACAGCATGCCAGGCCTCCCTGTTCATCACCATCTCCCAGAGTTCGCTCAGACTCATGTCCATCGAGTCCATGATACCATCCAGCCATCTCATCCACAGTCATCCCTTTCTCCTCCTGCCCCCAATGCCTCCCAGCATTAGAGTCTTTTCCAATGAGTCAACTCTTCGCATGAGGTGGCCAAAGTATTAGAGTTTCAGCTTTAGCATCATTCCTTCCAAAGAAATCCCAGGGTTGATCTCCTTCAGAATGGACTGGTTGGATCTCCTTGCAGTCCAAGGGACTCTCAAGAGTCTTCTCCAACACCACTTCAAAAGCATCAATTCTTTGGCGCTCAGCCTTCTTCACAGTCCAACTCTCACATCCATACATGACCACTGGAAAAACCAAAGCCTTGACTAGACAGACCTTAGTCGGCAAAGTAATATCTCTGCTTTTGAATATGCTATCTAGGTTGATCATAACTTTCCTTCCAAGGAGTAAGCGTCTTTTAATTTCATGGCTGCAGTCACCATCTGCAGTGATTTTGGAGCCCCCCAAATTAAAATCTGACACTTTTCCCACTGTTTCCCCATCTGTTTGCCATGAAGTGATGGGACTGGATGCCATGATCTTCGTTTTCTGGATGTTGAGCTTTAAGCCAACTTTTTCGCTCTCCACTTTCACTTTCATCAAGAGGCTTTTTAGCTCCTCTTCACTGTGCTATAAAGTCCATGGTGTCAGAAAGAGTTGGTGATGACTAGTGACTGAACAACAACAACGTATTACTTAATATTGTTTTTGTATATTAATTGGCTCCTAGTCCTAAATTAAGGAAGATTGTTTCTTATAGCTGTTTTGTCTAAGTCATTTTAGAAATTACCACCTTACTATAACAAACAATCTTGTGCTTTCCATAACACAGTAAGGAACAAATGCAAACAACCACTGAAGATTTAATCTTAACAAGACATTCAGGGAACTCATGGGGATCCTTCCTTTAATTGGAAATTGAATGACAAACTCTAAAAGTCTTATTTCCCCAAAAGCTCTGTTATCCTAGTCTACTGGTGAGAGATGAAATTTTCTGTTAGAAATACTAGTTTCAGTTTAAATATTTCAATGTATTATTTTGGGGGGTGGGGAGTGGATCTGATAGACAACTGACAATAAGCTGTTTAAGACAAAGTTTAAAAAAAATCTGTTTTATTGAAATTATAACTTAAATTAACCAAACCAAAGAATAAGTCAGACTGGCAGGAATGAAACTCTGCTAAGTAATGCAACACCCTTTCTTTGTTTATAATTAAACTTGATTTATATTATTAGCATCCATTTGGCTAGGTAACAGGAAACATAATATCAAAACATTGTTTTTCGGTAATTAGTATTCCCACTCAAAGTCAGTCCATGGGGGCTCAAAGATCTTGTCTTCTCAACACGTTCTACTTGGAATCATGGTACAGTTTGTCTTTGTCAAATCAGTTATTAATAGTTCCTGTTAATGATGTAATATTGTTGTTGTTGTTCAGTTGCCCAGTCATGTCCTCATATCCAACTCTTTGTGACCCCATGGACTGCAGCATGCCAGGCCTCCCTGTCCCTCACCATCTCCCAAAGTTTGCCCAAGTTCATGTCCATTACATTGGCAAAGCCATCTCATTCTTTGATGCCTTCTTTTCCTTCTGCTCTCAATCTTTCCCAGCATCATGGACTTTTCCAATGAGTCAGCTGTTCACATCAGATGACCAAATACTGGAGTTTCAACATCAGCATCAATCCTTCCAAAAGTATTCAGGGTTGATTTCCCTTAAGATTGACTGGTTTGATCTCCTTAAGATTGACTGGTTTGAGCTCTGATGTAATACTTTACAATAAATTTAGTGTCTTAAAACAATACACATTTATTCTCTTACAATTCTGGAGATCGGAAATCCAAAATCAACATGCTAGCAGGGCTATTCTTTTTAGAGGTCTCAGAGGAGAACCCATTTTGTTGCTCTTTCCAGACTCTTAATGATAATCATAATTCCTTGGCTTATGGCTCATTCCTTAAATCATTCTAACCTCCTTATATTTATTATCCTATCTATTGGTACTGACTCTGATCCCCCTGCTTCCCTCCTGGGAGGACCATTGGGTTTACATTTGGCCCATCAAGATAATCCAAGATTATAACCCTTTTTCCAGATCCTTAATCACACCTGCAGTGCTCCTTTTCATTGTAAAATAATGTATTCACAGGCTCCAGAGATTAGAATGTGGACATCTTTGGGGAGGAAGTTAATCTGCCTACCTTACCAAACTATCTGGGATTTTCTCTCTTCTGAAATTTAGCCTGGTCATCAGAGGGTAACTAACAATAGGGGAAATCTTTCTCAGAGAGATACTTTCTTGCTGTATTTACATACGCTAACTCCTAACACCTGATTATGTAATTTTTTTCCCCCTGGGCCTGGGTTAATATTGGTTTTTCTTTTCATTCAGACATAATGCCTTAAATTCGATATTTTAAATGTTCAAGAATTGATTTCTCTATACTCTTTAGTCCCCTGTGTTATACCCTCAGAGACATTTGTACAGAAAATCCGATTAATGTCCTCAAAAGCAGATATTATTATGAAATTAAAACATATATAGAAAAATGTTCTGTTGATACCTAAAAATATTAACCTTATGTATCAGAGGTTTCTATAGCAAGAGTAAGGAAAAGAAATCCTTGCTTAAGGAAGATAAAGGACAGAAATGGAATGGATCTAACAGAAGCAGAAGATATTAAGAAGAGGTGGCAAGAATACACAGAAGAACTGTACAAAAAAGATCTTCACGACCCAGATAATCACGATGGTGTGATCACTCACCTAGAGCCAGACATCCTGGAAAGTGAAGTCAAGTGGGCCTTAGAAAACATCACTACAAACAAAGCTAGTGGAGGTGACAGAATTCCAGTGGAGCTATTTCATTCCTGAAAGATGATGCTGTGAAAGTGCTGCACTCAATTTGCCAGCAAATTTGGAAAACTCAGCAGTGGCCACAGGACTGGAAAAGGTCAGTTTTCATTTCAATCCCAAAGAAAAGCAATGCCAAAGAATGCTCAAACTACTGCACAATTGCACTCATCTCACACACTAGTAAAGTAATACTCAAATTCTCCAAGCCAGGCTTCAGCAATACATGAACCATGCACTTCCAGATGTTCAAGCTGGTTTTAGAAAAGGCAGAGGAACCAGAGATCAAATTGTAAACATCTGCTAGATCATAGAAAAAGCTAGAGAGTTCCAGAAAAACATCTATTTCTGCTTTATTGACTATGCCAAAACTGTGTGGATCACAATAAACTGTGGAAAATTCTGGAAGAGATGGAAATACCAGACCACTTGACCTGCCTCTTGAGAAACCTATATGCAAGTCAGGAAGCAACAGTTAGAACTGGACACGGAACAACAGACTGGTTCCAAATAGGAAAAGGAGTACGTCAAGGCTGTATATTGTCACCCTGCTTATTTAACTTCTATGCAGAGTACATCAAGAGAAATGCTGGACGGGAAGAAGCACAAGCTGGAATGAAGATTGCTAGGAGAAATATCAATAACCTCAGATATGCAGATGACACCACCCTTATGGCAGAAAGTGAAGAGGAACTCAAAAGCCTCTTGATGAAAGTAAAAGTGGAGAGTGAAAAAGTTGGCTTAAAGCTCAACATTCAGAAAATGAAAATCATGGCATCTAGTCCCATCACTTCATGGGAAATAGATGGGGAAACAGTGGAAACAGTGTCAGACTTTATTTTTTTGGGCTCCAAAATCACTGCAGATGGTGATTGCAGCTATGAAATTAAAAGACACTTACTCCCTGGAAGGAAATTTATGACCAACCTAGATAGCATATTCAAAAGCATAGATATTACCTTGCCTACAAAGGTCCGTCTAGTCAAGGCTATGATTTTTCCAGTGGTCATGTATGGATGTGAGAGTTGGACTGTGAAGAAAGCTGAGCGCCAAAGAATTGATGCTTTTGAAGTGGTATTGGAGAAGACTCTTGAGAGTCTCTTGGACTGCAAGGAGATCCAACCAGTCTATCCTGAAGCAGATCAGTCCTGGGTGTTCATTGGAAGGATTGATGCTGAAGCTGAAACTCCAATTCTTTGGCAACCTCATGTGAAGAGTTGACTCATTGGAAAAAACCCTGATGCTGGGAGGGATTGGGGGAAGGAAGAGAATGGGACGACCGAGGATGAGATGGCTGGATGACATCAGCAACTCGATGGACATGAATTTGAGTGAACTCTGGGAGATGGTGATGGCCAGGCAGGCCTGGAGCTCTGTGATTCATGGGGTTGCAAAGAGTTGGACACAACTGAGCAACTGAACAGAACTGAATACCTGAGAGAGAATTCTAACCACATAAAATTGTCACCATTTCCCAGAATACTATGCATTGCATGTAGTCTTAAAATTATGAACAAATGATGTTTCTAGGGTAAGATTAAATTATGAGAAAGCAAAAGTTCTTTGGTATAAAATACGAGTTATAAAAAGGCCAATTAAGTTGAAATTGTACTTAACTATCTTCCATGATATCATACAATTCTTTCTCCTAGAAATATACAAAGCTAGACAATCAATAATTTGATGAGAATAAATTTGACTTTGCTGTCCAGGAGATTAATTTTAGAGTCTTTTGAGCCTGAAAACAATCAAGCTTTATATAGGGCAAATGTGATCATCAGTACTATAATAAAGACTTAATTATAATAGGTCTATAAATATGTGAGCAAAATTGGTTACATGATAATTAAAATATCTTTCTTTTTAAAGTATAGCCATCCTTGTATGTGTATTTCTGTGTTTAAATGTTTCCTTGTGGTTTTAATATTCACTTCCATAATAATGAATAATGTTGAATAACTTGTTGCATTTTTAGTTTTCATATATATTTTCATGTTTAAATATTTAATTACTTGTCTATTTAAATTTATCTTCTTATTTCTGAGTTTTAAAAATTTTTATAAATTCTGCATATACATTTAAAATATATATGATTTGAAAATATTTTCTCCCAATTCAATGGTTTGTCCTTTTTAAAATGTTGAGGTAAATAAAAATAATTTTAATGATAAAAACATATTTCATTTATCAGTTCAGTTCAGTTGCTCAGTTGTGTCCAACTCTTTGTGACCCCATGAACCACAGCACGCCAGGCCTCCCTGTCCATCACCAACTGTTGGAGTCCACCCAAACCCATGTCCATGGGTTCTTTTCTATTTGTGAATGAGTGTATTATGTCACAAATATTATTTTGTCTTAATCTTCTTGGGCTTGTGTAACAAAATTCCATAGATTGATTGGCTTGCTTAATCACACAAACATTTATTTCTCACAGTTCTGGTTGGGGAACTGTATGATCAAGCCACCTGGATATACTTTTCTAGGGTGGGCACATCCAATGGCCTAATGTAGGCAGCCCATCAAGTGCCTTTGTCTAAAATCTGGATAACTCTGAGGGGCAGCCTAGGCCCAGAGCTCCTCTTGCGGTAGCACAACCTTCCCGCTGCCCATTCTTGTTTATCCCAAGAGTACTTTATTGTAAACATCAGTCATTCTAATCTGTCTCAGAAAGAGAAACCAATCTGCAAAAGTTACACACTGTATGATTCCAACTTTGTGACTGTGACATTCCAGAAAAGGCAAAACTGGGAAGACAGTAAAAGGATCAGTGGTTGCCAAGAATGAAGATGGTGGGAGGGATAAATAGAGCATAGTGGATTTTTAGGGCAGTGAAACTACTCTGTATGATTCCTTAGTGATGGACACATGTCATTATACATTTGTCCAAATCCACTGAAAGTATATCACCCAAAATGAACAGTAACGTAAACTATGGACTTTTAGTAATGATAATGTGTCAATAAAAGGTTGTTAACTATAACAAATGTATCATTCCCATGGTTGATGTTGATTATCAGGAAGGCCATGCATACAATGTGTCAGGGAGTACATAGGTTTTATCTGTACCTTAGTCTCATTTTTTTCTGCAAACTTAAACCTGCTCTAAAAAATAAACTTTAAAAGTTGGCTCATTCTAAGCATACAGTTTAATAAGTTTTGTACATCTACATGGTCATGTAACCATTACACAGTCATGATATGTGATATTTCCATCATAACAAAAAGTTCCCTAAGCTGCTTTGCATTCAGCCCTCAGTTCTAGAACCTGGCAACTGCTGATCTACTTTATGTATTTACAGTTTTGCTTTTCATTTTTTGGAACTTGGTAAATGAAATAATGCTGTATGTAATATGAGTCTGACTTATTTCCCTTAGTTTGTCTTTTAGAGATTAATTATAGTGCTTTTTTGTATATATAGCTTATGGATCATAGAAAAAGCAAGAGAGTTCCAGAAAAACATCTATTTCTGCTTTATTGACTATGCCAAAGCCTTTGACTGTGGATCACAATAAACTGTGGAAAATTCTGAAAGAGATGGGAATACCAGACCATCTGACCTGTCTCTTGAGAAACCTGTATGCCAATTAGGAAGCAACAGTTAGAACTGGACATGGAACAACAGACTGGTTCCAAATAGGAAAAGGAGTATGTCAAGACTGGATATTGTCACCCTGCTTATTTAACTTCTATGCAAAGTACATCATGAGAAATGCTGGACTGGAAGAAACACAAGCTGGAACCAAGATTGCCAGGAGAAATATCAATAACCTCAGATATGCAGATGACACTACCCTTATGACAGAAAGTGAAGAGGAACTCAAAAGCCTCTTGATGAAAGTGAAAGTGGAGAGTGAAAAAGTTGGCTTAAATCTCAACCTTCAGAAAACGAAGATCATGGCATCTGGTCCCATCACTTAATGGGAAATAGATGGGGAAACAGTGGAAACAGTGTCAGACTTTATTTTTCGGGGGCTTCAAAATCACTGCTGATGATGATTGCAGCCATGAAATTAAAAGATGCTTACTCCTTGGAAGGAAATTTATGACCAACCTAGATAGCATATTGAAAAGCATAGATGTTACCTTGCCAACAGAGGTCCGTCTAGTCAAGGCTATGATTTTTCCAGTGGTCATGTATGGATGTGAGAGTTGGACTGTGAAGAAAGCTAAGCACCCAAGAATTGATGCTTTTGAACTGTGGTGATGGAGAAGACTCCTGAGAGTCCCTTGGACTGCAAAGAGATCCAACCACTGCATCCTAAAGGAGATCAGTCCTGGGTGTTCATTGGAAGGACTGATTTTGAAGCTGAAACTCCAATACTTTGGCCACCTCATGTGAAGAGTTGACTCATTGGAAAAGACCCTAATGCTGGGAAGGATTGAGGGAAGGTAGAGAAGGGGATGACAGAGGCTGAGATGGCAGGATGGCATCACCGACTTGATGGACATGAGTTTATGTAAACTCTGGGAGTTGGTGATGGACAGGGAGGCCTGGCGTGCTGCGATTCATGTGGTCACAAAGAGTCAGACACGACTGAGTGACTGAACTAAACTGAACTTACGTATTTTACTGCTGAAAATTATTCCCTTGAAAATATTTACCATATATAAATATAAATATAAATATATTTTAATTTTTGTTTAAACCTCTGTTAGGTAGTTAGAATAGGAAACAGGAGTCCAGAATGGCGGTGGCTAAAAGACAAGGAAGGAAAAAGCCTGTGAAAATAGAACAAAGGAAGGTCTGAGGACTGGAGTGAGGACCTCAGGTAGAACAAAAAGCACTCCTGGCTAGCCCAATTTACATACAGGCTGAGGAGGAGGAAAAACATAAAAAGAGGAGCCAAAGGTTGGGACTATTTTCTCTTCTCTTCGCGTTTTTGGGTCTGCATGCCCTCACGTCTTGAGGATGTATTTTTCTGCTATTTTCTAAATAAAATTGAGTTGTAACACGGAGTGTAACACTGATCTGTCTAAGAGCTATAACACAGTCTGTTCGAGACCCAAGAGCTATAACATGGTCTGTCTGAGAGCTATGACACGCTGAGGGCTCTAACATCCATCACTTCACATTTTTGTTGAGATGAGACAGAACCAAGGAGAATACACTCGCTTGACACTTCCAATCAGAAGTTGGCAGACACTTGGGAATGATTCTAGTTTGGAGCTATTTTGAACATTCATATACAACACTTTGTGTGGATATGCTTCCATTTTTATGGAATAATGACATAGAGGTAGAATTGCTGGGTCTTCAATAAATGCTTATTTTTGTGCTTATTTTTATAAGAAACTACTAAATTATTTTCCAAAGTTAATGTATTGTTTTGCTTTCCCACAAGCAAAGTATGAGTTCTTTAGTACTCCAGATTCTCTCAAATACTTGGCGTTTTCAAGATTTTTAATCTTGGCCTTTTTAGAAGTGCTTATTGGTGTTTCCTGTCTCCTGTACATCACTGCAGATGGTGATTGCAGCCATGAAATTAAAAGATGCTTACTGCTTGGAAGGAAAGTTATGACCAACCTAGATTGCATAGTCAAATGCAGAGACATTACTTTGCCAACAAAGGTCCGTCTAATCAAGGCTATGGTTTTCCCAGTGGTCATGTATGGATGTGAGAGCTGGACTGTGAAGAAAGCTGAGCACCAAAGAATTGATGCTTTTGAACTGTGGTGTTGGAGAAGACTCTTGAGAGTCCCTTGGACTGCAAGGAGATCCAACCAGTCCATTCTAAAGGAGATCAGTCCTGGATGTTCATTGGAAGGACTGATGCTAAAGCTGAAACTCCAGTACTTAGGCCACCTCATGCGAAGAGTTGATTCAAAGACCCTGATGCTGGGAGGGATTGCGGGCAGGAGGAGAAGGGGATGACAGAGGATGAGATGGCTGGATGGCATCACCGACTCAATGGACATGAGTTTGGGTGAACTCCGGGAATTGGTGATGGACAGGGAGTCCTGGCGTGCTGTGATTCATTGGGTTGCAAGGAATCAGACAGGACTGAGTGACTGAAATGGACTGATTGATGTTTCCTTGGAGTTTTAAAAAATTTTATTGATGTATAGTTGATTTACAATAGTATATTAGTCTTAGTTGTACAGCATAGTGATTCAGTGTTTTAAAGTATATTTTCCTTTGTAGTAAATTATGTGAATTGTGTCTTATGCTTATTTGGCAATCATATTTCTTCTTCAGTAAAGTGCTTTTTTTCTCTCTCTCTCTCTCTATTGGGTTTTTGTGTTTTCTTATTTTTGAGTTGTATAATATTAATTTTTTATATATTCTGGATCGTATTAGGGTTCTCCAGAGACACAGAACCAGTAAGATGTGCGTATATATGTCTTGTTGGTTTTATATGAAATTGAAAGTGTTAGTTGCTCAGTAGTATCTGACTCTTTGCAATCCCATGGTCTGTGGCTCACCAGCTTCCTCTATCCATAGAATTCTCCAGGCAAGAATTCTGGAGTAGGTAACTATTCCCTTCTCCAGGTGATCTTCCCATCACCAGAGATCTAACCTGGTTTCCTGCATTGCAGGTGGATTATTTACCATCTGAGCCCTAATGGAAGCCCTATGTGTACACACACACACACATATATGATAGATTTATTATAGGAATTGGCTCCCATATTTATGGAGACAAAAAAAGTCCCACAGTCTGCTATTCAAAACTGGATGACCAGGAGTGAGTGGTACAAATCAGTCCAACTCAGGGACTTTCCTGGTTGTCCCTTAAGAATCTGCATTTCCTCTGCAGGGAGGGATAGGTTTGATTTCTGGTTGGGGAACTGAGATCCTGCATGCTGTGAGATACAGCTGAAAAATGAACAAACAAAAAACAATCCTACGCAGAAGGTCTGAGGGATAGAAATCAGGTGAGCTGCTGGTCTAACTTCCAGATCAAGGCTGGAATTCCTGAGAGCTGGGGAGTTGCTTCTTTAAATCTGGAGCTGAAGATCCATAAAGTGAGTACTCTGGTGTCTGAGGGCAGGAAAAGATGTACATCTCAGGTCGTTAAGAAAAAGGGAAATCCTCCTTCCTCCACCTTTTTGTTCTAATCAGGCCCTCAAGGGTGCTTGCTCCCATTGTTAAGGGAAAATCTTCCTTAGTCTATGGATTCATATGTTAATCTCTCCTGCAAACAGCTTCACAGACACACCCTTAGCCCAGTCAAGTTGACTCAAAAAATTAGTCATCACATGGATGCAAATCTATTATCATACATGTGGTTTGCAAGTATATTCTCCCAGTGACTGGTTTGTCATTTTCTAAGAGTATCTTTGAAGCAGCAACAGATGTGAATTTTGATGAAGTGTAGGTTATTATTTTTATATGTCTGTGATTTTTAGACTTATCTAAGAAATCTTTCAACAAAAATTTATGTAAGTTCAAGTAGATAGTCTATATTTTCTCCTAAATGTAGTGTGTTTTCATCACTTATGATTAGGTCTACAATCCATTTTGAGTTATTTTTAACATCAATTAATAATTGAGAGGTTTTTTTTAATATGGATATTACTTGTAATCAGCACCATTTGTTAAAAGAACTAGAATTTCCACACTAAATACACTAAATCTCCTGCTATCTTTGTCAAAAATCATCTAGCCATAGATGGGTGTGTGCTAAGTCACTTCAGTCATGTTTGACTCTTTGTGACCCTATGGACTGTAACCTGCCAAACTCCTCCGTCCATGGGATTCTCCAGGCAAGGATACTGCAGTCAGTTGCCCTGTCCTCCTCCAGGGGCTCTCCCGGGCCCAGGACTCAACCTGCATCTCCTGTGGCTCCTGCATTGCAAGAAGGTTCTTTACCGCTGAGCCACTGGGAAAACCACATTGGCCATATATAGACGCAATGTGTGGACTTACTATTCTGCTCCATTTTGGGTTTTTGTTTGTTTTTAATTTTTTAAAATCTGTAAGCCAAAACCCCATTGCCTTGATTTCTGCAGCTTTTTAGTAGCTCCTGAAATCAAGGAGTGTAAGACCTATTTGATTTTCTTTTCCAAACTCTTTTGGAAAAACAATTAACTTTAACAAAAAACTTTAACTTCTATGTATGTCTTATAATAATGTCATTTTTTTTTTTTTTTGTCAAAATGTTGTCAGTTTTTACCCCCCACAATTTAAAACCTATGGGACTTTGTTTTTGCACTGAGTACATGGATCTATGTAAAGAGAACTGATCACTTTTATATCAGTTTTGGCAGTTTCTTTTGTTAGACTTAAATCCCCATTATGGGTCATATTTTTCAACCTCTTTGCATCCCTGGTAATTTTTTTTGATTTCACTGCAGTTACTGTGGGTTTAATATTCTTGGATGCTAAATAATTTTGTATTCTGTTGTTGCAGAATGTAATTATTTGCAGATTTGCTTGATCTTTTTGAGATCTGTTTAAGCTTTGTTTTGGCTCCATTCAAAGACTTTTTTAAAAAAACTTTATTTTATATTGGAGTATAGCCAATGAACAATTTTGTGACAGTTTCAAGTGGACAGCAAAGGGACTCAGCCAAACATATATATGTATCCATTCTCCCTCCAAGTCCTTCCCATTCAGAATTCCACATAACATTGAGCAGAGTTCCCTGTGCTACAAGTGGGTCCTTATTGATTATCCATTTTAAATTTGGCGGTGTATACATGTCCATTCCAGACTCCCTAACTATCCCTTCCCCTCATTCTTTCCCCTTGGCAACCATAAAGTTCATTCTCTAAGTCTGTGAGTCTGTTTCTGTTTTGTAATTATGCTAATTTGTATCTTTTCTTTTTAGATTTCACATATAAGGGATATCAAACTATATTTCTCCTTCTCTTGTCCAACTAACTTCTCTCAGTATTACAATCCCTAGGTCCATCAATGTTGCTGCAAATGACCCTATTTCATTTTTTTTTTAATGGCTGAGTAATATATGTACCACATCTTCCTTATCCATTCCTCTGTTGATGCACATTTAGGTAGCTTCCATGTCTTGGCTCTTGTAAACAGTTTTGCAATGAAAACGGGTGTACGTATCCTTCAGACCGTATTTTCGTTTTACGAAATCTCACCACTGTAGGTGGAGTGAGCAAGAAATATCCCATGCTTTGTGATATCTTGGAATCCCAATTCTATTTTGACCAGACTCAGGATATTTCCTCCCGTCTATTAATATCCACAGATCAGTACACAAACAAACTGCATGTTCTCTCTTTCCCTTTTCTCTCCCTTTTCCTTCCCTTCTGTTCATCTCCCTTCCCTTTTTCTTCTCCTTCTCCTCTTTCTTCTTCCTCCTCCTCTCCTATTCTTCCTACTTCTACTTGTTTTTTTTTTTTTTCTTTCCTCTGTCTGTGTCTCTCTGTGTGTGTCTCTCTCTTTCTCCCTCCTTTCCTCTCTTCTGCCCTCTCTGTGCAATTCCTCCTACTCAGTATTATCACTTATAAATTCTGTCTGACTTGAATTTCCCAAGATCTAATCTTGATCTCCTTAATCCCATGCTCTGTGGCCTGAAAACTGACTCCAGTGATTAAGCAGTGGGATTCTAGGATTTACTTTTTTTTTTTTTAATCTTTTAAAGAGGTAAAAGGATCCTTTGATGCTTGTAGTCCAATGTCTGAAAATTCTTGTTTCATGTAAACCCTGTTTCTTACTGTGGACAGCAGGAGAGCAAGTCTAATAGCAATTAATCCTTTATTTGAGGGAATTACAAATCATAAAATTGACTAGACTTGTAGTTGACCTGTTTTATTCAACTTTAAAAACAGCTATGAGTTGATATAATATTAAAGTTGATATAAATGTCTATCATTTTTATCAAACATATTCATATACCAGTGAAGTGACATAGATTTATCAAAAGTACAGTATTAGAATATACTGCCAACCTCTTGCTCATCCTTACCCCCTGAACTGGAAGAGACAGAATTAATTTGAAGCTGATAATTATATGTGTAAAGTCTTATGACTATTCTGAAAAAAAAAAAAATACATTTTAAAGAATTTTACTCACTGACATCATATAAGTGGAAATTTACTGATTTTTAACAGAGAAACAAATATTTGCCCATTTCAGGTAAAAATAACCTATCACTTACTACATTTCATCTTGGATATACGACTCCATTCAGTTCAGTCCACACCAACAACCTGTTCTATTGCCTGTTTTGTGCTAATGTGTCATAAGTTTTCAAGGACATTATCAATTTCTGACTTTGAATCCTGTTTTCAGACATTTTGTTAATACTTTCATTTGAGTCTCTCTAATCATAAGGACTTACAGGAATTTTTTTTCCATCAACACACTTTAATATAGACTCCTTTACATCTGTTTATGTTATATATCATTGGATGAATTTCTGGTTGAATTTTTATAGATCTTCAGTAATTTTTGATTTACAAAATAGAAATTTCAATTAATGTTTCAGCTTCCTTGATTTTTAACTATTGTATTTCTAAATAGAATTATTCCTTATATATTACTCTGCATCCAAATGATCAATAGAAATCATGATATATGCCTTATACTGTGAATATAGAAAGAAGAGACTGTGAAGAAAAGAACTGTTTAATTCAAAGATTTCTAAACTTTACTTGAGCATGAAACAATTTTGTTCATAGCACATGTAGTCACATCCTGCAGAAACATGTTCTGTGGAACCTCACACTGGGAATGCTGATTAAATATAAATCTCATAAAGCTACTAGATTTGGATTAGATGAAAAGGAATAAAAATCTACCAATTTCAAACAGGCTAGAAATAAAACATTTACAATAATCATCTATCTTCTTTTAAAAATGTTTCTTGTATTTGAATTATGGATAATTATATTTTTCAGAGGTTGCAGAGTAAGGAGTTGACTAGAAAAGGCTGCAAGAGGGAATTATTTGGGACAATAGAGTAATTCTATGTATAGTCTCTGGTGGTGGTGTAACATAACTCTATAGGTATTTATTAGAATTTATAGAACTGTAAACCAATAGGAATAAATTTTATGGTTTATTAATTATGGATAGATACATAGATGAATGTAATTCTGTTTTAGGGAGAAAACACTGCCTTTGAATTGCACTCACTTGTGGAAATAAGTCCATAGCTATTTTCATGTCTCATTCATATAGCCCCGTAGCTATATTTTCCATGAACAGGAAAGACAGTGTTTAAAGTGTTTAGAGATTTCTTGCATACAAAATAGCCTGAAGATATTGGGGAAGAATAGCAATTTTTCCCAATATGCATAATATTACTTAGACAAAGAAAACATGTACATTTCTGTTTTTTTCACCTCAAATATATAATCTCATATTTGGAAAACAAATGGGGGGGCAGACAAAGGCTAAATTATTAGCATTTTATTTGTGTAATAGCATTAGAAGAAATGCTGTTAGTTTAAATTAAAGCACAGCAAGGCACTTCTGCATAATTCAAGCAAACAAATTAACAAATAAACTCCAGCCTTCTTATTACTGCTTCCTAAATTGCCGGGCAGCTTAAAGATGATGAGAAAACTATTTTATAATAAAGGGTGATCATAAGAGGACAAAGGTGAAAATGTAGGCAAACTCACTTTCTAGACGATAGATGCAGCCAAATGTCTAATTCTTTGAAGAACTTTAAGCACTGTTAATTAGAGAATGAAATGCAAAAATATATTTCTTAAGAGAAACTTGTTTGAAAGAAAGGTCTTTCTGAACTTTTATTTCCATTGTGTTCTTTGTTAATGCTTAGCAAAATAATCAGCCATAGAAATGTGATGTTTAGGTAATGCAAACAGAGAATACATAGGCCAATTATAGAAACCTGCTGTTAGAGCTGCTGCACTTGCAATGAGCACGCAGAAAACAATTGTCTATGCAGCAGAAGACATACTGTTCATTTAAATGTCCTTATACCTGCATGCTGCTGCTAAGTTGCTTCAGTCGTGTCCGACTCTGTGCGACCCCATAGACGGCAGCCCACCAGGCTCCCCCGTCCCTGGGATTCTTCAGGCAAGAACACACTGGAGTGGGTTGCCATTTTCTTCTCCAGTGCTTGAAAGTGAAAAGTAAAAGTGAAGTCGCTCAGTCGTGTCTGACTCTTAGCGGCCCCATGGACTGCAGCCTACCAGGCTCCTCTGTCCACGGGATTTTCCAGGCAAGAGTACTGGAGTAGGGTGCTATCTCCTTCTCCAAGGAAATGTTTTCTGTGAGCTTTTACAATAAATTGAATTGGCAAAAGAATTTATGAATCTCTCCTCTTTCCTGAATTTCTAAAGGTACTACAAAGCACTTAAATAGTAATGAGAACTAACATTTATGTTAGGTGTTTGCATCTATTTCTCCAATTCTCACTAAATTGAATGTGTATAGGACAAAACTGAGAATATTGAAAATATGATTTAATTATCTAAGATATGAATTTTGTGAAATATATAATAGGTTTTTATACCTAGACTATGACATAAAAGCCTGTTCTTTTATTTATTGATGGAATTATTAAATATTTATTGATTGCCATTCTTACTCCCAAGCATTTTACAGGTATCAAAATATTGTCTCTGTGTCCATTTAGAACACATTGAGGAAGGAAAGAAAAACACTGAAAAAAATATAAAAATCATTTTGCTATTTTGAGAATGTATTACAAAAAGTTGTAATCTAGTGGGTGATGGTGAAGGAGGGTTATCCAGACAGACTAATGTGAAAATATATAAGATACAGTGTTCCAGAGAGAATCATCTTAAATTTTGAGCTGATTTAGGGAGCCACTATATTATTTGAAATGATTTAAAAAGTGGATGTTGTTATTTTTTAAAAAACACATAATAAGCATTTTGTATCAGCCATTATCCTATTAATAATTATTTTAGAAGTTCTTTCACCAAAACTTTTCTCCAAATTTGCTGCCAGTGTAATTTAAGGTACCAATGAATAAATTTTCATATTCCCATTACACTGATTGAATTGATAAATTTAAGGAGATAGGCAATTCAGTCCAAAGTCAACTCTTATTTTGAGGTCCAAGTGAAATGCCATCCTCTTTGTCATGCTTTGCTTAATTAATCTTTCCATCTGATTTTTCCAATATGTCTCAGCTATTCTTGCAGTGATGTTGTGAAACAAATCACCTCATGCTCTGTGACTTTTAACAATTGATGCTTATTTCTTATTCATAAATCTATAGGACTTGTCTGATCCAGACTGTGGATCTAGTTTAGTTGTGCTTTGTCAATCCACATTCTCCTTGAATTAGCAGAAATCTGAGACATATCCTTTTTGTGGCAGATACAGTACCAAAAAGTAGTTTTGCAAAAAGACATAATACTTCTTAGGGGACTTTGGTGGTGGCTTAGAAGGTAAAGAATCTGCCTGCGATGCAGGAGACCTGAGTTTAATCCCTGGTTTGGAAAGATCCCCTGGAGAAGGGAATGGCAATCCACTCCAGTTTATTCCCTGGAAAACTTCAGGGACAAAGGAGCCTGGTGAGCTACAGTCCATGGGTTCTCAAAGAATCAGACACAAATGAACAACTAACACATATACCTTATTTTTTCATTTTGCTATGGTGATTGCAGCCATGAAATTAAATTCCTTGGAAGGAAAGTTATGACCAACCTAGAGAGCATATTCAAAGGCAGAGACATTACTTTGCCAACAAAGGTCAGTCTAGTCAAGTCTATGGGTTTTCCAGTGGTCATGTATGGATGTGAGATTTGGACTGTGAAGAAAGCTGAGCACCAAAGAATTGAGGCTTTTGAATTGTGGTGTTGGAGAAGACTCTTGAGAGTCCCTTGGACTGCAAGGAAATCCAAGCAGTCCATTCTAAAGGAGATTGGTCCTGGATGTTCTTTGGAAGGAATGATATTAAAGCTGAAACTCCAGTATTTGGGCCACCTCATGCAAAGAGTTGACTCATTCGAAAAGGCTCTGGTGCTGGGAGGGATTGGGGGCAGGAGGAGAAGGGGATGACTGAGGATGAGATGGCTGGGTGGCATCACCGAATCAATGGACGTGAATTTGAGTGAACTCCGGGAGTTGGTGATGAACCGGGAGGCCTGGCATGCTGAAATTCATGGGGTCACAAAGAGTTGGACACGACTGAGTGACTGAACTGAACTGATGTTATTTTTTAATATTTATTTATAATTGATGATTGCTTTACAATATTGCTTTGATTTCTGTCATACAACCTGAATTAATCATGGGAATACATATATACCCTCCCTCTTGAATCTTCCTCCCACCTCCTGCCCATTCCCACCCCTCTAGGTTATTACAGAACCCAAGTTTGTGTTCCCTGAGTCAAACAGCAAATTCCTATTGGCTTTCTATTTATATATGTTAGTGTCTATGCTTTCATGCCTCTTATGACTTTGACTCAGAACTAATATACTTTCACTTCTCTCCATATCCCTATGGCCAAAGCAAATCATGACCAAGGCCAGAATCAATAGTTCAAAGAAATGGGCCCATCTTCTGTCATTGGTAGAAGAGATTGAATAATAGAAGTCAATAACATAAGCTAACATACAATAGCATTTAATATATGCATATGTTTAGCATTTGTTATATTTATATATATCTTAGGTAATTGTTAATATGTGCTATACCAAGAAAATGCTAAAATTCACTTATTCTGACTTCACGGAATCTATTGTGGAATATTTATTTACATAGAAAAATGATTAGATAAATAAAGGAACAAATATTATTTTAACTCATCATTTCATTTTTAAAGAACAATAAGTTCATTAATATACATAAAATATAAACATATAAAGGGAATAATTAAAGGAAAATATAAATTCAACAACTCCATTGAGAATGTAGAAGCCTCCACTCAGAAAATTTTCTTCTTTCTCTGAGTTAGCCAATATCTTTTTTTTTTTTGTAGTGATTATACCATTGCTTTACTTTAGAGTTTGAGGACCCATGTATTTGCTCTTAAACAATAGAGCTTATTGATAACCTTTTTTAATGTTAGACAATTAATAACATAGTGCATTTGTCTGAAATTTATCCATATTGACATATGTTGTTCTACTTCATCCATTTTTATTGGTGTATACTATTTTTAAAAGTAAAATCAATTTTTTCATTATGCTCTTTAGGAGCTCTTATATAGGTTATATACCAGTCTTTCACTAAGTTTTTCAAAGCAAATGTCTTCTTTAATTTGCAATGTGTTTTACAGTTGTAACTGTATCATTTAATGAACAGACGTTCTTAGTCCTTCCCAATTTGTCAAAATTTTCCCTTATTTTTAATGCACATGTGTCTTTTAAGATATATCTATAACTTGAGTAAATAAACATATTTTCCATTATCATCTTTCAAAGATTTATCTTTGTTTCATCTGAAATTGATGATGATTTCTGGTCATGAGGTAGGTCATGTCCAGTAGCATTTTTTTCTTACAGATGCTGACTTGTTTTTGAATCATTCATTGAGAGATTAATCCTTTACCCATTGATCTGTATAGTGGTGTGCTCATCTTATGACTGGGCTGTTTTGGTTTTCTATTCTGGTCCAGTATTCTATTTAATATCTCTATGAGTTGATTATAGCTTTTAAATGACTTCATATTTGTTCGGGTTAGTGCTACTAACATTTTCATTCAAGAATGAAATGACACTTGTCAGTGTCCACAAAAATCACCCGAAGTGGTTATGACTGGCATTTTATTAATACAACACATCATTATGGTGAAAATTTTTCTTGTTGTTCAGTAACTAACTTGTGTATGATTCTTTAACCCCATGAACTGCAGCATGCCAGGCTTCCCTGCCCTTCATGGTTTCCTTGAGTTTGCGCAAACTCATGTCCCTTGAATCTGTGATGCCATCCAACCATCTCATCCTCTGTCAGCCCCTCTTCCTCTTGTCCTCAATCTTTCCCAGCATCAGGAACTTTTTCAGTGAGTTGGCTCTTCACATCAGGTAGCCAAAGTATTAGAGTTTCAGCTTCAGCATCAGTCCTTCCAATGAACTTTCAGGGTTGACTTCCTTTAGGATTGACTGGTTTTATCTCCTTGCTGTCCAGGGATCTCTCGAGTCTTTTCCAGCACCATGATTGGAAAGCATCTTCTTAAGCCCTCAGCTTTCTTTGTGGTCCAACTCTCACATCCATACATGACTACTGGAAAAACCATAGCTTTGACTAGATGGACCTTTGTTGGCAAAGTGATGTTTCTGATTTTTAATATGCTGTCTAGGTTTGTCATAGCTTTCCTTCCAAGAAGCAAGTATCTTTTAATTTATGTGGCTGTAGTCACCATCCGCTGTGATTTTGGAGCCCAAGAAAATGAAATCTGTCACTATTTCCACTTTTCCCCCATCTATTTGCCATGAAGTGATGGGAACAGATGCCATGATATTTGTTTTTTGAATATTGCATTTTAAGCCAGCTTTTTCACTCTCCTCTTTCACCTTCATCTAGAGGCTCTTTAGTTCCTCTTCACTTTCTGACATTAGTGTGGTATCATCTAAATATCTGAGGTTGTTGATATCTCTGCATGCAATCTTGATTCCAGTTTGTGATTCATCCAGCCCAGCATTTCTCATGATGCACTCTGCATATAAGTTAAATAAGCAGGGTAACAATATACAGCCTTGATGTACTCCTTCCCCAATTTGAACCAATTTGTTGAGCCTCCCTATTATTCTTCTAATCTTTTAAAAATATTTTTATTAATCTTTATTGGATATAGTTGCTTTACAACATTATGTTAGTTTCTACTGTACAGCAAAGTGAATCAGCTATACATATGCATATAACCCCTCTTTATTGAATTTCCTTCTCATTTAGTTCACCACAGAGCATCAGGTGAGTTCTCTGTGTTATACAGTAGATTCTTCCATTATACCTATCTTGAACATGGTATATCTCTTCGTTTACTTATTCCTTCATAATTTTTTACTTACTCATAATTTATACTTTATAATTTTGTAATTAGTGAATTTATTCACATATTACATTTGTATGCTACTAGAATAGAATGTAGTGTACTTTCATTTATAGTAGATTTTTTAAATATGAAGATTGTTATTTTCATTATTTTCTTTGTGGAGCACAGAACTTGATCAATCATAATCTTTGTTGCAAATTTATTTTCAATTTAATCTATTTTTCAGTCTTTATTCTTTTTTGTTTCTTTTATTTATTTTTGAGTTTTGAAATAGTGTAGTTTATACCCATGATAAATGAAGCAATTGTCAGTTTTCTTGTATATAACTAATAAGTATTCAGATATACCAAAATATTCTTGCCTGGAGAATCCCATGAACAGAGGAGACTGGCAGGCTACAGTCCATGGGGTTGCAAAGAGTCGGACAGGGCTGAGAGACTAACATACACACATATACCAAAATATTTACCTCATTTTTAGCTAGTTCTTCCCATTTGTATGTCAGATCTTCCTGCTTAGCAGGATCATTTTCCTTCTGCCTAAGGTACACCTGTAGAACTTCTCTATTAACATCAGCTGGTTGTAGTCTTTCACATTTTGTTTTTCCTAAAATTGTCTTTATTTTACACTTTTTCTTGAAATATATATTCATTGAATTCAGGATTCCAGATTGACACTTAACTTCATTAGTGCTTTGAAGATACTACCTACAGGATAGGGATGCAGAGTGCATTTACTCCTGGGTCGACCTCACTTTGAGGATGAATCCCTATATTATGGAAGTCCCAACTTCCTGCAAGCCTCCCTAATTAGAGTCTAAATATTGTGTTCTGCGAACCAAAGCTGAAAATTCAATGTTAGCGAGTTTGCCATCACTATCAGAGCAATAGAAACTTTAGTGGTCTTCTTACCTCCATGCTCAGGTGTCCTTTCTTCCTTGTGTTTCAGTTTTCACTTACTCTCAAGACAGGTCTTTTATACATAAGCCAAAATTGCATAAAATATTTCATTTTTTTTTTCAATGGTCAATATCTTAAATATCTAACCAGGCATATTACTAGAAACAAAATTGTCTGACACTTTGCAGATTGCAAACAGTGAAAAATTCTTTCATTATTTAATATTTTAACTATTTTTGTTGCCAATTTAAATATTTATTTCCATATTTAGGAATATGTGTTCTTAAACATTATCTATGAGTTTCATTTGCTCCTTGAAATATAAGGTGGAAGAATCTATCTGGATTTCTTTCCTTGCCTCATACTGAAACAGTTAAATTTTTGCCTGCAAGTCATAAACTTGACCCTGGGTCTAAGCTTACACCAAAAGACTAGTTAAGCACATCTTACACTTTTGCACTTAATTTCTGCTCATTTCTATTTGCACATTTTTTTTTCATAATTATTATAGCTGGATTTTATTCTAGATTCTAAGATGCTTTTCCAATGCTGTTGTTGTGGGAAGTGGATTCCTGTCTATTCCATCTTAGTTTTGCTAATTTAATCAGTACTCTATTGATAATTCCCTGTGGACTGTAACTGGTATCCTTCTACCTGGATCCTAGCCATGATCTCTAGATTTCTAGGACTCTTCTACTAGTGGCCTGCTATCTGCCCCTCACCTACCTGGCTCTCAGCCTGGAAGCAGGTATTTCCCCAGTCTCCTTGTCCTGTGAGTAATGAATTCTGCATCAAAAAGATTATTCAGAATATATTTCCAGCATTGTATATCCAAATTATTTAGGAGAACCTGTAACATTCTCATACTAATGAAGAATCAGGGCAGTCTAAGAGAACTAAAGAGGGAAAGATAATTTTAAATTAAAGGAGTATATGAGAACTAGGGAGAAAAGGAAATTTGTGTGAAACTCACAGGGAATATTGCAATTATTATTGGTTAGATTTTGAACTTATTAACTTAGTTATATCCCATTATGGAGATAAGTTTCAAAATAGATCATTTACTTAATTAGTTCTGAACTTTTCAAAACTTAAAATTCTCCAAATTGTTAAAATACACTTCAAATCAGTAAGAAAGAAATTATTTACTCAAACAGTATCTAATTCATACTTTAGAACATTACCTTGTAAAATTTTATCTTTTTTTTTCAAAGAAAGACACAGTTCTCCTCAACAGATACAACTAGCACCAATGGAATCTTATCTTGGAGGACTGTTGAAAACTGCTCCTGATGATTAATTGCACATGATTGCTGCATAATTAATGTTTCATGCTTTCATTCTATACATTTGAATAAATTTTGCTTGGCCATATTGAGCAGCAGTTAACCACTCAAATGGACAGGCTTACCTATTTTTATATTCGTGTATTCAGCAAGAGCAATTTTGAAGTAAACAGTAAATAAATACAACATTAGATTATCTGTACAGTTCAGTGGCACAAGTATAAAGATATTTTCCAATGTAATTTCTATCAATGATTAGAAGTTTTAGTAAATTGTATTTTAAAATGCAATTTTGTGGTATTCAAGTATAATTTTTGAGTAAAGCAAACATTACTCTTGATTTCTCATTTTATCTCTATTCCTTACATTCAATTCCATAATCAAGGTAGGATCTAACTCCAAAATATATGAACAATGAACAATCTCTATTTTTCCATCTTTAATCTCTTCAGCCTATTCTAAACCAGGATAAAATCTCACAAGCCTATTGCATTTTCCTAATGGCCCTCCTTCCTCCATTCTTGTCCATGCTAATGATATACCATCCCCATGCTAACAACATGCCATCCCCTTTTCCACACGGCAGCAGTGAGGGTACTTTTTTTTACATAAACCCCATCATAAAAATATACCTATCTACATCCACTGTGGGTTCCATTGTGTTTTATATAAAAATCCAAACTTCACATGGTCTGTAATAACTTAGATCTTGTTTAGCCTCTTCCTTTTTAAAATTATTCTACCACTTTCTTCCTAGTTTATTATTTTGTAGTCACAATGATTATTCTATTTTCCTTTTTAGAAAAGATGTTCTCAAAGTCTTTGTGATTGCTGATTGCTCTTCTCCCTCCCAAGGACACACTGCCTTGCATATGTCTTTGACCCCTGTGTTTTTTATATCAGTTCAGATAACAAACTTTGGTGAGGCTTTCCTTTTTAATGCTATTCTCCTCTCCACTTTCATCTGTCACTTTCCACAAAATTATTATATTTAAAATATGAAGTGATCATCTTTATGCATTTAAACTTAGTTATGCTCTGTTTTACTGATTTTTTTTTTTTTTTTTTTTTGCTGTTATGAAATCAGTCTTCTGTCTTCAGTATCTGTCTTCTCTTTCTGCCACAACTAGTAAGAAGCCTGATACACAGTAGGTAGCATTATTATATAAAGTAATGAACAATGTAATATAAATTACCAACACATTCATTCAAAACAAAACTGTAAGGTATGGATAGTTAGTAATCCAGAAGAATGAGAGTTAAGAACTTGCCTCAGATCAAAGGATCACTAAGAAGGAAATAAGGATGATTCTTTGGACTCCTAGTCAGTGCTCTTCTGAATGTAGCACAATAATGCCACAGTTATCAGACCAGAAATTATTTAATTAAAACAGGACTGAGATATATATTGCTACTTTCAGTTTAGTTCCTATCAAAAAAATTCCATTCACTTCCAAAATTAATATATTTTTTCATAAATGTTATTTCTGTTACTACTTTTCTAATAAATGAAATATACATAGCCTACCTTACTGAAAGTAATGTCATCCATAACAAAGTAGATTATATTGGATCAATTTCTTAAAGAAAGAACAAAATACACATAGGAAATATTTGAAGGCAATAGAGAGCAACCACCACAGGCAGAATGGGGTAGGCTACAATATCTGATAGAAGAAAAGGTGAACTCCACATTAATTTGTTTTTCTCCCTGAGGCAAGATATGGAAAGTCAGTGCAGGGAAGCAGTTATTTAGGAAAAAAAAAAATACAGTAGTCTTACTAAACTAAGGAGAAAGATACTGGAGTTCAGGTTTGCCAGACAATCTAAGATTTGAGGAGTAACATCAGAGGGAAGAGGGGAATTCATGAACACAGAGACTTAAACTGGGTTTGTAAATTCCACTCTAGGATTTTACTGATTCATAAAGTACAAATGTATGGGACTAATCTGGTAGAAACCTAGTGAAAAGGTTTGAGAATTTAAAGTGCTGAGTAGAAATCTTAGCAGCTGCATGATGGCAGAGGTTGAGTTCAAACAGTGCCAAGATGGAAGATTGTAAATATTGCTATTTTGTCAGCTGAAACCCAGGAATGGCCACATCTTAGAAGTAGGTGCCAAGACCTTGAAGGAAGGGTTAAGATGAATACTATTATTATATCCTTTGAAATGCATAAAGTCTTTGGCTGAAAGAAATGAACTACTTATGTTCTTACTGCATGACAGAAGAAAAATTAATCCTCCATGGAAGAAGATAGTGTCTTCTGGAACCTTAACCAAATTTCAGATGCAATATGCTGTATTCAATTTAAAATTATGTGGCAAACTAAAAGAAGATCCAAATGACTAACCAAAAAAAAAAAAAAGAAAATAGAGATAAATCCAAAGAAGATTTAGGTATGGAAGTTTTACCTGAGATAATACAATAACTTGTTTGCATACTCAGGAAAACAGAGGCAAACATGGAAAATTACAGGAGAAACTAAAATTGATAGAATTCAAGTCAATGGGATATTCTAGAAATGAAAATAACAATTCAGTAAACCAACCTGATGTTATATTTGTCAAACATAGTCACAAGGAAAGGGGGGAAATTAGTGAAGTAGAAAACAGATCAGGTGGGAGTAGCCAGACTTGTGTGAATTATTGAAATATAAAAATGATACAGAGGTATATTGTGTTTTAGTGATTTTTTTCCACTTATTCCAGGAGTTTTGAATATTTCAGCAGGATAGAGGAATGACAGAAGAAAGGTAGAGGTTTTAGACTCCTCTGGTCTCTAGGGCACACAGGAGAGCTTCTGGGCAGGAATTAGAAAGCCACTGGTTTAAGTGACTGAAGACATCTCTGAAATGAATTCTGACACCTGGTTTCTTTAACTTTCAAACCCTACTACTTGTCCAAGCAACTTTACCTTTTCTAATATGTAAAATGGGAAAATAATCCTATTTCCCAAAGTGGCAGTGAGGACTAAGAGAAAGGTTTTACATTTCATTTATTGTATTGTCCTATATCACAACCCCCCAGGTCAATTCCTGGCACATAGTAAGAGTTCAACAAAATCATGTTTATCTTGTTTTGATTTCCTGTCTTCTTTCCAAGGTAACAGTTCTAGTCTGGGGACAACTGGTTTCCCAGTGGTGAAATAAATGGCCTCATAAACTCATTTTTTAAAAACAAAGTTAATTTTATTTCCCAGTAAAAAGCTTTCCCCTGCTTTATGTAAAGTACTTTCCAGTGGTCATCCACTTTTCCATCTTTTGTATTTCCTATATAAGCTAATTAAGTTAATGAATAAGCCATTCATCTGAGGCCAGCTAACTGATTATTGTAGAAATAATATGATGAAAAATCCTGTAGTATTAGCTAAACACATTCACAATTCACATTCAAAACTGATTAGTGTATTTGTTCTGCCTATCTGAGCAAACAAACACAAAACCAATTCTGAAATTGCTCAGATGCAAGGGAAAATTAAACATTATTGGAAAAAAGTGTCAATGTTTCTATCAAGTGTTTTGGTTTGAGACAGAGTCAGCCAAACGCACATGCATAAAATCATTTGTGTAAAACACAAATATTTATGTTTAATGAAAAAAAGGATGCTTAAGATTTACACATAGAAAAAGACAAAATGAAACAAAATATAAAACACATATTAATGTTCCATATTTTAAGGTATTGAAGGAAATAAATGAATACTTCCAATAACTTATGTGCACTAGCAAATTTCTCATTATAAATATCTCAAGGGTTTTTTATTGCCATAATTTCTAGACAATAAATTTGGTACTATTAGTATAATCTAAGCTACTTTATAAACTAATGCTGATCTTCAAATTAATCTTTCACCTTTCTACTTACACACCATCCTCTACCTTGAACCTCTTATATTCAAATGGAATATTATTACCTCTATGAAGTCTTTTCTTTTTTCTCTTGTGAAGTCTTTTCTGATTACCCTCTGTCTATATCTTCTTCCTTCAGATTCTTAATGTAGTCATAGTTTGTTTTTATTCTTTTGTCATTGCATTGTACTATATTTTTATATGAGAAGAGACTGTTGCATTCCAGGGGAGCCATATTTTAAGATATTATGTTTCCCCGAGTGCACAACTAAAATATGTTTTGAGTGGAATCAAGTTTTTTTTATCTCTAAATCAGAATTTTGTTGAAATCATAATTTTCTTTGTCTACCTTCATTTTATGAATGCTTGTCATTTCATCATCCATTACAAGTTTACCTTTTACCCAGTTATACTTTTCCATGAGAATTTATGTGTATATAAAGTCAAGAAGAGAATAACAGAGACAAGTGAAGTATTAATATCTGTGGTTAGGCTCATTCTTTGGTCCACTGAGTTGTTCCACCAAATAAGCTTTCATATTTTGCAATTCAAATGCAGACTTCATTAATCATATAAATTGCTCTAGGTTGTGAGCCAATAGGTTTGCTTGTGATTACTGGACATAGTAAATATTAAATTTGTCAGTTCCACAGTTCTACTTTATTTTTCTTACTCTAGAAAATTTACCTTACTCATCTCTCTATTCTTTTCTGTTTCTACATGGTAAAGACTTATGCGAGAAGCCATATGGTTTTCTATCCTAAACTCTACTCCATTAAAATGTATGATTGACCCAAATACTTAAAATAGCATTATATTTATTTTAATTGGTTTTAGATTGCATTGAATAAAGTGATCAAATCTCAGATGTACAATTCGATAAAATATTAACACACCTGTAAACCACCATCCAGTAGGACATATAGATCTTTCCCAACACTCCATTATCCCTGTCTTCTAATTACACATATATTCTACTTGTTGACTATGTAGTCAACTCTCTTTTGATATTTTTTCTGTGTTTCTGCCTACACATTTTTAATTGTTCAGCTTTTGTGTTTACTTATTTTCATCCTCTTTGTTTAGTCTGCTGATAATTACATCCAATGAGTTCTTAATTTTAGATACTGTACTATTTAACAGGATTATTATTTTACTCTTTCTGGTAGATATTAATCACCTGTTGAAATTCTCTATAATTTTAACTTGTTTATTCACGTTTTCTTAATTTTCTCTGTATTTAGTATCTTCCTTCTAGCAGCTGTTCTCTATTAGAATTTTATTGTTTTATCTTGTACATAGACAACTCAGAGGTCAGCCAAGTAACTGAAGTCAATTTTTACACAGAATCTTGGTGCTTCTTATCTTCATCTACTTTTACTTTAACATCATTCCTAAGATGTCTCAGTCTTTATTCTTTCCCAGTGAGGCTGGCACTCCTGCTTGGGCTCTGCATCCCTCTGCTACAGTTGGGAAAATTCTGTGGACGGGAGGCTGAGGTGAATGTAAGGTTCCTATTACATGCCCACCTTCTCTCTAGTGTGACAGCTTCCCATTGGTTGGTATCTAACACCTGAAATATTTTTTATAGATTTTGTATATATTTATTTATTTTTTATTTTTTTTTTAATTTTTATTTTTACTTTATTTTGCTTTACAATACTGTATTGGTTTTGCCATACATTGACATGAATCCGCCACGGGTGTACATGAGTTCCCAATCCTGAATCCCCCTCCCACCTCCCACCCCATATCATCTCTCTGGATCATCCCCGTGCACCACCTCATGCAAAGAGTTGACTCATTGTAAAAGACTCTGATGCTGGGAGGGATTGAGGGCAGGAGGAGAAGGGGACGACAGAGGATGAGATGGCTGGATGGCATCACTGACTCAATGGATGTGAGTCTGAGTGAACTCCAGGTGTTGGTGATGGACAGGGAGGCCTGGCGTGCTGCAATTCATGGGGTCTCAAAGACTAAGCGACTGAACTGAACTGAACTGAAGGCAGTTCTATTTGTGGTTTTTTAAGGAATCTCCACACTGTTCTCCATAGTGGCTGTACTAGTTTACATTCCCACCAACAGTGTAAGAGGGTTCCCTTTTCTCCACACCCTCTCCAGCATTTATTGCTTGTAGACTTTGGGATCGCAGCCATTCTGACTGGTGTGAGATGGTACCTCATTGTGGTTTTGACTTGCAGATTTTGTATATATTTAATATATTAGTTTTGGTCAAATTTTATTTAAATGAAATCATTCATAATGGATGTTTATATTTGTCTTCACTCTGTTATATATTGTGTGTCAGATTGGTTTATTCATCCCACATTATGAATACAACATAGTTATTCTCACAGTTGGTGTTGCCAGGTTATTTTTTTTCTAATTTTATCCCTCTGGTATGCTTTAATTTGCATTTTCCCCTTTAATTTGTATTTTTCCTAAATATTAATGAGGTTGATATCTTTGAACTTGTTTAGTAAACTTTAGCTTACTTTATTTCTGAAATGCTTATCCATATCTCTTTTTCACTTTCTATTATATTGTCTTGGTCTTATAGATTTATAAAAGCTCTTCAGATATCCTGAAATCTTTGCACCTTTGTGTTTTACAAATATCTTTTCAAACTCTACAATTTAATAAGGTCTTTTAATGAATATAAATTCTTAATTTTTATGTAGCCCATTTCATCTATATCTTTATGAATGGTTAGTCTTTTTGTATACTATATATAAAAAAGTTTCTTTACCTCAAAGTGATCAAAGTATTTTCTGATATAATCTTATATAATGCTTATTGTTCTTCATACAGAATTATATTCACAATTTATCTACAATAATTTTAAATAAGTTGAAATAGGGATAAAGTTTTATTTTTTATCATGTTCATGCATGGTGCTTCAAAAAACATCTTTACTCACTGCAATATAGTCCCATCTTTGTAATATAACATTGGTCATTTTTTTAAGAAAAGTTATTGTTTCAGTCCATATTTATCTTCATTTTGATTAGAAAAGTTCAATAAAACATCTTGACAAAGGGTAGGAAAAAACTTGCCTTTTTCCTATAAAACTTTTTTAGACGTTCATATGTTATTGAATGTATAATATATTCATATATTATATATATATAAGATATATCTTTTACATTTTGGTGTAAAAGATTACATACTTATTATATACTCATCTGTGCAACATGTGTGAAAATTTCATTTTTATAATGAAAGTTTTCATTGTTTATTCTCCATGTAATGCATCTTTTAAATTCTCTCAAAATAGTTTATCATTTTATTAGCCTTACATATTTTAAGTGTTTCATTTATTGGACTTACTGCATTTTTCTGTTATAAACGGCATTTAAAATTGTATTCCTACCTGCTTTTTTGCCACTGTTTTGATGTTAAATCAACATCTATGCTAAATTTATTTAGTAATTCTAATGATGTATTTGGGCTTCTCTTGTGACTCAGTGGTAAAGAATTTGGGTGCAATGCAGGAGATGAAGATTCAGTCTCGGTTGGAAAGATCCCCTGGGGATAGAATGGCTACCCAGTCTGATATTCTTGCCTGGGAAATCCCATGGACAGAGGAGCCTGGTGGGCTACACTCCATGAGGTCACAAAAGAGCTGGACAGTACTTCACGACTAAATAATGATGTAGTTACATATCCATTTCAATTTTCTCTGTATACAAAAGTATCATTGATAATTTCTTAATTGTCTTATTTCTGATACTTGAGCCATTTTGTTAACTTTACCATGTGACACTTTCAGTAATAGAAGTAAAGATTTACTGAACTGGAGAAATAAATTTTTTAGTAAACTTTTAAATCAATATTGTGAGAGAATTTATCTGTTGTTTTTCTTTATGGTAGTGTACTTTTACAGGTTCTTATAAAAGTTCTGTGGGCTACATATACAGGTGACAAAGGTTCTCCTTTTCCTTCATTCTGAAAGAACTTAGGAAAAAATTATGCCTTTATATGTTCCACAAATGTTTGATTAATTTACCCATGAGCCCTTTTGAGTTTGGTGTTTCTGTAGTTGGAAAATACAATTTCTTAATAATTAAAAAACTATTCAGTTATTTCCATTTTCTTTTGTCAGTTTTAGTACATTTTGCTTTTCCAATTCCTATCTAATTTAATCTTAATTTTCAAATTAATTTTCATAAAAACTTTGTGACACCCCTCTCAAAATTCTGTTAATGCTGATAGGATATGGAGTTTTTTACTTTTTTCATGACATTTATGATTATTTTTCTTGATTATTTTCATCAGAATTTTCTAAATATCATTAGTCTTTTCAAAGAAGCAATTCTGCTTTCTGATTTTCTGAATTTTGCTTAAGTTTATCAGTCTTATTTCTTCGTATATTTTTACTATTCCTATTCTTTTTTTTTTTTTTGAGTATAATATGCTTTATTTGGGTTAATTTACTTGAAACAACTATATTTACCTGAAACAAGTTAATTTACCCAAAACAAATATATTTTTTACTTTTAGCTTGTAGTTATCTATTTATGCCAATTATGTCAGTTTCATCATGTCATATTCAAATGTTCTATATCTACACATATTTTTGTTTGCTTTTCTATCAAGTAGATATGCTAAATTCCCCTACAAAGATTTGTGAGTTTTTATAAAAATTTATTTTCTATTAAAAACTCAGTTTTCCCTTTCCTATGTAGGGAAAAACAAACAAACAAAAATAAATAAAACAAACAATTCTCCCCTATTGTTTCTCTTCCTTGTGAATCCCCCTTACTACTTACACAGAACCCTTCACTTCTGACACATCTGGTCACCAAATGTGTGGAGGTTTCTCCCCCACAACAAGCAATTCTCTGTGACACCAGTTGGGTGTCCACAATTTAACTCATTCTAACATTTTCTTCCTGGTGATAGAGTCAGATCTCCTGAGCTAAGGGCTTGGTACCTCAAGACTTCCCTCTTCTCCCAGCTTCAGACACCAGTTAACAAACCTAAATGATCACCTGTGCACTGGCTATGAATTCAGACTTCAAAACCCCCCTTCCTTGGATTCCATTAACTTGCTAGAGTACTCACAGACCTCAGAAACATTTAATTATGTTTAGTAGTTTATTAAAGAATATGACAGAGGATACAAATAAACAGCCCAATGAAGAGATACACAGAGTGAGTTCTGAGAGGGTCCTGGGCACTGGAGTTTTTGTCCCTCTTGAGTTAATATGCTTCCGCCTCCTGGTGTGGATGTATCTGACTCTTTGCAACCCCGTGGACTATAATCTTCCAGGCTCCTCTGTCTATGGAATTCTCCGGTCCAGAACTGGAGTGGGTAGACGTTCCCTTCTCCAGGGGATCTTCCCAATCCAGGGATTGAACCAGGTCTCCTGCATTGCAAGTGGATTCTTTACTGTCTGAGCCCCCAGGGAAGCCCAGTAGTAGTAGTCATTGTAAAGTAATTTATGGAATTATCACATCATATTAGAAACTTTTCATACAGTATTTCTGATTTTAATATTCCCCATTTTTTAGGTAAGGAAAGTGAGGCTTATATATGCATGCATCTGCCCTTAGTCTTTTGGCCACGAAACAGTAGTCCTAAAATTTGGTACCAGATCTATCTGCTTCAAACATGTTCTCATTTCAGGTCGTTTAATAATCCCAAGAGAAATTTCTGCATATGTAAACCTAAGAATAAGTGTTCATTCATACCTCTTAATTGATTGACCTTACATAAACCCTTTTGTGTCTTCATCCTGTTAAAATTTGTGAGAAATTATTCAAATTTGTTTTACATAATCTTTCACTAAAATTAAGTAAATAAAACAATCCTGCACAAGTTATCTTTTTTGTTACCTACAACATTTGTAATTGTTTTCCTTCTTTTTTTATTGACCAAATACAAGCTTGAAGTTTTCAGCTATACTCTTAATTTAGTCTCATGATTCAGGTAAATTGTTTACATAAGGTGTTTGCATGCTGGAGTGGGAGCCTTTTTTCTCAGCCTATCTCCTGGCTTAGCATCAACTTAAAATACCACTGTGCCTTCTCTCATCAAGCCCCACTTCAGGAGATAATTATATGTTGATTATTTATGATATATGAAAATATATAGCAATGGTCAAACTCTTCCATTGTGGTCGATAGGTTCTCTGAATGGTCGTTGAATGGAGGGCTTGTTCTATAGTTAGAAATATGCCATGCATCAATGATAATATGGGGAAGCTCGATGTACCTATTTCCTTTAATATTATATAGTTGCTTGTTTACTCTGTGATGCCGTTTCCACTACTATGTACCTCTGCATGAAAAGTTTCCATCTGAGTAATTGAGGTATCAAGCAAATCTCCTCCTTTGTAAAATGGGAGCAAACTAAATGATTCTGGGCTTCCCTGGTAGCTGATTTGTGGCTCAGCTAGTAAAGAATCTGCCTGCAATGTGGGAGACCTGGGTTCGATCCCTGGGTTGGGAAGATCCCCTGGAGAAAGGAAAGGCAACCCACTCCAGTACTCTTGCCTGGGAAATTCCAAGGACAGAGGAGACTGGCAGGCTACAGTTCATGGGGTCTCAAAGGAGTCAGACACAACACCGTTGTTGTTCAGTCGCTCAGTTGTGTCTGACTCTTACCGACCCCATGGACTGCAGCATGCCAGGCTTCCTGTCCTTCCCTATCTCTTGGAGTGTGCTCAAACTCACCTCCATTGAGTCGATGATGCCATCCAATCATCTCATTCTCTGTCACCCCTTTTTCCTCCTGCCCTCAATCTTTCCCATTGTCAGTCTTTTCCAGTGAGTCAGCTGTTCACATTAGGTGGCCAAAGTGTTGGAGCTTCGGCAACTGTCCTTTCAATGAATATTCAGGGTTGATGTCTTTATGATTGACTGGTTTGATCTTGTTATCTAAGGAATTGTCAAGAGTCCTCTCCAGGACCACAGTTTGAAAGTATCAGTTCTTTGGTGCTCAGCCTTCTTTATGGTCCAATTCTCACATTTATACATGACTACTGGAAAAAACATAGCTTTAACTATATAGACCTTTGTCAGCAAAGTCATGTCTCTTAGTGACTGTAGCATTAATAATAGCAACTTAATGATTTGGGGCAAATGTCCTTTGATTCCTTGATGTTATTTATACATAAAAGATCTAAATAATCCTTAGATTCATCACAATTTATTTAAATTACTGCTCTTCTTACGTAAAAGAAAAGTTATACTGTCATTTTCCAATTCCATCAAACCTGTTTAACCTAGGGAAGTCTGCTAAATTCATTCAGCTCTTGTACATCATTTACCAATTTTTGTGTGATACTTTAAAAATATTTTTGAAGTGTTAATGCTATTGCAAATACTAGAGTTTGTATCAAACATATTTTCTGAAATCAAGCAGTGTGTTCAAAGTTCCTTTGAACTTAATTATAAATGAATTTAATTTAAACTCTAATAGTCTTCAGTAAATGATTTATTATAACATCTAATGCACTGTCTTTTCAATGGTATAATAATTTTCTAGTTCATTGTAGCTATTTGAAAATAACATAAAAGCTTGGTTCACTAAAAATATCTTCTTGTTGTTAATGATTTATTGTTGTTCTTTCTAAGCATTCAAAACAGTTAATAAAATTTTCTTATCACTATAATTTTTAAAAGATTTTATGAATTTCAGGTCACTGAATCAATCATTTCTGTAATAAGAAATTATCTTTTTAATTGAAAATATTTTATAAAGCCAAGATAATGAATAAAAATATAGATATATGACAGATAAGATATATAGATATTTAAATTAAGCACTTATTATAAATTAGACCATGTTCTAGGCACTTCAAATATGTAAGTGGATAAAGCAAGGGTCCTATATTTTTACGGCTTAATTCTAGCATGTTAAAAATCAAAGGAATTCAATAATTTCCTTATCCTTAAAAGCTTCCTGAGTTAGCAACAGTACCTTATTAAGTGATTTTAATACATAAATCAAAAGGTTTATTTTCCTTTACAACTCTGTTAATAAATATTGTCAATCTTCAAATTTTAATGATATTAGACTTTTCAGTAAAACTTGATTTTTTACATGTGTTACATGAATTTTATATTTTAACCAAAAAATAGTGTTGTCTCATATTAAATCCACCTATATAAGCATCACAGAAATTATCCATGGACAAAGTTCTTGCAGCTGTGTGATGCTCAGTCAGATCCAAATCTTTGTGACCCCACGGACTGTAGCCTACTAGGCTCCTCTGTCCATGGAATTTTCCAGGCAAGAATACTGGAGTGGGTTGTTATTTCCTACTCCAGGTATCTTCCTGACCCGGGATCAAACCCATGTCTGTTGTGTCTCTTGAATTGGCAAGTGTATTCTTTACCACTGTGCCAGCTGGGAAGCCCCAAAGTCCTTGAGTTCATGACACCTGTCTTAAATTTTATCCATGACAAACAAATATGCATGCCATATATATATATGTGTGTGTGTGTGTGTGTGTGTGCGCGTGTATTATATGTCATATACCATACACTTGAGCAAGAATGCAAGTCACTTTTCTAAACACTTTCATGCTATTACTTTGATATATATAGTATGTAGATTTTTGAGCAATATCATAAAATGTTCACACTGCCAAAAGTTGTGAGAAATTATAATTAGAAAGTGATTATGATGCAACATTTGGCAGATGATTGCCTAAAATATTTCATGTTTGAGATAATTGGTCTTAAGGACATGTTAAGTATTCATTTTTCTTTGTTCTTTTAAGTTCCTTTTCTAAATTTTATTTTAATTAGAATTTCTGGAAGTAATATATCTAATTCAGTTTCCTGCAGAAATTTCTTAGCCAAATTCCTAGGTATTTAGCTTCAATAGAAAGCTGATATTTTTGCTTTCTCAGCTCACTGGAGCCAAGTTAAAAAAATGAAGACAGGGTTTGGAGGAAATAGAAAGGTGGCTTTAATCTTCAGTGAGGGGAGGGGAGAACACAGTAAACGTGTACTTCAAGAGCTGTGCCCCACTTCCTGAAAAATCTGGGGGATTAGATAAATGAGGCCTCACAGTCAGGGGTCAGTGATGAGGAACACAGGTGTAAGGAACTTGTACTCTTCTTCCTCTTGCATTGTTTCAAGAGCAGTCAGGGGTTGACAGGCCAGGCAGTCTGGTAATTTGGTCTGGCAATCTGGTAGCCTGATAGTTGGGTCCATTGTCTTTGGTATACTGTGCTATGGCCTTCTTTCTATAATGCAAAAAGAGAAAAATTACAAGGGGTGGTCTGTGAAGAGACTGCTGTAAATGTGAGCACCAGATACAGGATGTAATTACCATAGAGTCAAAGGATAATAGGTGCAAGATGTAGCTCATGCAGAGTTAGGGGGCAGAAAAGCAAACCTAGTTACAGATGGACAGGGAAGCCTGGAGTGCTGCAACCCATGGAGTCGCAGAGTTGGACACAACTGAGTGACTGAACTGAACAGGTTAGGAAGAGTTTAGAAACAAGAGTGATCAGGCCTGCTCACTGTTCTCTCTGTCTTCTTTGAGCTCAGGAAATAAAAGTAAAGCTCATTCCTCTTTTTATCCTTTTCACTGCAACAATATGAGAATTTTAGATTGAAAAAAATTAATTTTGAGTCTGCACATTTGTTCAAAACATTAGCATTTGGTTGAGTCCACATAATAAATCCTGAAAAAAAAAATTGTCCATTCAGACAAACACATTTACTTTCATAAGATAGAGGAAGCTTATAATAAAACATGTTTCCATTTAACTGTTTGTTGACAGGATGCAGCACTAACTCTTTGTTTAGCAATAATAACAAGGTAATAATAATATAGAAATTTCTGTATCTGGAGGAGGAAATGGCAACCCATTCCAGTATTCTTGCATAAAGAATCCCATGGATGAGGGGGCACCCACCTAGCAGGCTGTGGTCCACAGGGTCACAAAGAGTCTGACATGACTGCAGTGACTTAGCACAATTATTATATAATTGAACAATTATAAGTATTGGATAATTGTACATTATTATAATAATATAACAACCTTAGTGCATCCTTGTAATAAGGTTGATGATAATATTAACAACTTTAATAACCAGAATTCAGGTGACAGTTTCATCTATGTTTTATTCCCTCTACTGTTTTGTTACATTTTCTTTTAAGAAGAGATTTTATGAGGTAGAATTGACAGTGCACATTTAAAACAATTCAAATTGATACATTTTAAATTACACATATTGTTGTGAAAACATTACCTACAGTCAAGATAATATATCCATCACCCCTCAAAAGTTTTCTTCTGCCTATTTGTTATGCCCCTTCTTTGATCACTTCTGACACTATCCCCCTACTTCATCTCTGAACAAGCATTGATGTATTTTATCCCTATATAGATTAGTGTGAATTTCTACAACTTAATGTTAATAGAATATTTTGTACCATTTTTTTTGTTTGGACTCTTTCATTCAACATGATTTTAAGATTCATCTTTATAGCACATATATAGGTAATTAATACTTTTTTATTGATAAGTAAGATTGCACTTCTCCAGTGGACCACATTGTTTCACACCTCTCCACCATGCCCGCCCGTCTTGGGTGGCCCCACAGGGCATGGCTTAGTTTCATTGAGTTAGACAAGGCTGTGGTCCTAGTGTGATTAGATTGACTAGTATTCTGTGATTATGGTTTCAGTGTCTGCCCTCTGATGCCCTCTTGTAACACCTACTGTCTTACTTGGGTTTCTCTTACCTTGGAAGTGGGGTATCGCTTCACGGCTACTCCAGAAAAGCACAGCCGCTGCTCCTTACGTTGGACAAGGGATATCTCCAACCCTGCGCCTCCCGACCTTGAACGTGGAATAGCTCCTCTAGGTCCTCTGGCACCCGCGCAGCCACCTCTCCTTGGACGTGGGGTTGCTCCTCCCGGCCGCCGCCCCTGGCCTCGGGAAGGGGTAGCTCCTCTTGGCCGTGCTCTGCCCGCAGTCGCAGCCGCCCACGCTCACTCACCTAGAGCCAGACATCCTGGAATGTGAAGTCAAGTGGGCCTTAGAAAGCATCACTATGAACAAAGCTAGTGGAGGTGATGGAATTCCAGTTGAGCTATTTCAAATCCAAAAAGATAATGCTGTGAAAGTGCTGCACTCAATATGCAGGCAAATTTGGAAAACTCAGCAGTGGCCACAGGACTGGAAAATGTCAGTTTTCATTCCAATCCCAAAGAAAGGCAATGGCAAAGAATGCTCAAACCACTGCACAATTGCACTCATCTCACACGTTAGTAAATTAATAGTCAAAATTCTCCAAGCCAGGCTTCAGGTTCAAGCTGGATTTAGAAAAGGCAGAGGAACCAGAGATCAAATTGCCCACATCCTCTGGATCATCGAAAAAGCAAAAGAGTTCCAGAAAAACGTCTATTTCTGCATCATTGACTATGCCAAAGCCTTTGACTGGGTGGATCACAATAGACTGGCAAATTCTTCACGAGATGGGAATACCAGACCACCTGACCTGCCTTTTGAGAAATCTATATGCAGGTCAGGAAGCAATAGTTAGAACTGGACATGGAACAACAGACTGGTTCCAAATAGGAAAAGGAGTACGTCAAGGCTGGATACTGTCACCCTGCTTGTATAACTTCCAAGCAGAGTACATCATGAGAAATGCTGGGCTGGAGGAAGCACAAGCTGGAATCAAGATTGCCGGGAGAAATATCAATAACCTCAGATATGCAGATGACACCACCCTTATGGCAGAAAGTGAAGAAGAACTAAAGAGCCTCTTGATGAAAGTGAAAGAGGAGAGTGAAAAAGTTGGCTTAAAGCTCAACATTCAGAAAGCGAAGATCATGGCATCTGGTCCCATCACTTCATGGGAAATAGATGGGGAAACAGTGGAAACATTGTCAGACTTTATTTTTGGGGGGCTCTAAAATCACTGCAGATGGTGATTGCAGCCATGAAATTAAAAGACGCTTACTCCGTGGAAGGAAAGTTATGACCAACCTAGATAGCATATTCAAAAGCAGAGACATTACTTTGCCAACAAAGGTCCATCTAGTCAAGGCTATGCTTTTTCTAGTGGTCATGTACAAATGTGAGAGTTGGACTGTGAAGAAAGCTGAGCCCTGAAGAATTGATGCCTCTGAACTGTGGTGTTGGAGAAGACTCTTGAGAGTCCCTTGGACTACAAGGAGATCCAACCAGTCCATTCTGAAGGAGATCAACCCTGGGATTTCTTTGGAAGGAATGATGCTAAAGCTGAAACTCCAGTACTTTGGCCACTTCATGTGAAGAGTTGACTCATTGGAAAAGACTCTAATGCTTGGAGGGATTGGGGGCAGGAAGAGAAGGGGACCACAGAGGATGAGATGTCTGGATGGCATCACCAACTTGATAGACATGAGACATGAGTTCGAGTAAACTCTGGGAGTTTGTGATGGACAGGGAAGCCTGGCGTGCTGCAATTAATGGGATCGCAAAGACTTGGACACGACTGAGAGACTGAATTGAACTGAACTGAACTGATGGGACTATATGCCATGATCTTAGTTTTCTGAATGTTGAGCTTTAAGCCAACTTTTTCACTCTCCTCTTTCACTTGCATCAAGAGGCTTCTTAGCCTAATCTGTGCATAATCTCAAATAGACGAGACTTCTCTCTGAACCTCTGGCATATGCTGATGGATCCTGCAGCCCCTACAAAGGCACTTTTTCCCATAGCTGAATGCCGAATTGTTGTAGAAGGGAACATGATGAGGAATGTCTTGTTTGGTCACCTGGCTGATGTCCCTAAGTTAAGGCACTACATGTGTTAAACAGACATTGTCCCTAAGGAGCTTATATTGAAGACATAAGGACAATGAATAAACAAAGTGACAATAGTTGACATGTCCGGTGAAGAAAAAAAAAAAAAAAAGGCAGAGTAAGAATAAAGGTAGGGAGTACTCCACTGTTATAAAAGTGATCAATGAAGGCTATCTTTTAAAATATTTTTTAAGCTAGACCTGAAAAATGAAAATAAGGGATTCTAGTGGTTATTAGGAGAAAAGACAGAGCACCCAGTACAAATGCCCTAAATTGAGAGTTTTCTTATTAAATTAAGTCATATAAAATAGCCAAAAGTTGACTCATTTTCACCTACCAAAACACCTATTTTGTATGGTCCAACCTGACATGTCAAGGAATGGTGTGAAGAATGAGAAGCAAAGTGTTCAGAAAAATGGGGGCATGGACTAGATCCTTCATCACCTTGTAACTCCTGAGACATGTATTAGGGTTCTGAAAGAACTGGAAAGTTATTTGAGAATTTGAAAGTGAAGAGCAACATCACATGATTTAGATTTTAAAAAGGTCACTCGGGGAATTCCCTGGTGGTCTAGTGGTTAGGAGACTCTGCTGTCACTATTGAGGGCCCAGGTTCAATCCCTGGTTGGGAAACTAAGATTCTGTGCCATTGGTGTGGTGTGGCAAAAAAAAAAAAAAAGTAAAAAGTTCACTCAGACTACCCTGTTGACTTTAGGGCAGTAGAGGGACAAAGTGAAAGTAGGAGGACAAATTTGTAAAGATAACAGTGAAAGTCCTTGGACTTTGACCCAGTATGGGTGCTATGGATGTACTGAAAAGTGGTTGAAGTGTGAAAGTGAAAGTCGCTCAGCCATGTCCAACTCTTTGTGAACCCTATGGACTACACAGTGCATAGAATTCTCCAGTCCATAATACTGGAGTGGGAAGCCTTTCCCTTCTCCAGGGGATCTTCCCAACTCAGGGATCGAATCAGGTCTCCTGCATTGCAGGCAGATTCTTTACCAGCTGAGCCACAAGGAAAAGTGGTAAGTACTATATATACTTAAGATGATTTTTCAACCATAGTTTTGGACAGTTTAACATGAATTTGAAAGAAAGAAGGGAGTCATGTATTTTTTCCAATAGCTTCTGCCTGAGTAAACTGAAGAACAGAATTGTTTACTAATATGGGAAAAATGCAAGAGGGAAAATGTGTTCTTAAGAGTGGAAGTGTGAGTTAAGACAATTCAGTTCAGTTCAGTTCAGTTCAGTTCAGTCGCTCAGTCGTGTCCAACTCTTTGCGACCCCATGAATCTCAGCACGCCAGGCCTCCCGGAGTTCACTCAGATTCATTTCCATCGAGTTCATGATGCCATCCAGCCATCTCATCCTCGGTCGTCCCTTTCTCCTCCTGCCCCCAATCCCTCCAAGCATTAGAGTCTTTTCCAATGAGTCAACTCCGCATGAGGTGGCCAAAGTACTGGAGTTTCAGCTTCAGCATCATTCCCTCTAAAGAAATCCCAGGGTTGATCTCCTTCAGAATGGACTGGTTGGAACTCCTTGCAGTCCAAGGGACTCTCAAGAGTCTTCTCCAACACCACAGTTCAAAAGCATCAATTCTTCGGCGCTCAGCTTTCTTCACAGTCCAACTCTCACATCCATACATGACCACAGGAAAAACCATAGCCTTGACTAGACAGACCTTAGTCGGCAAAGTAATGCCTCTGCTTTTGAATATACTCTCTAGGTTGGTCATAACTTTTCTTCCAAGGAGTAAGCGTCTTTTAATTTCATGGCTGCAATCACCATCTGCGGTGATTTTGGAGCCCCCAAAAATAAAGTCTGACACTGTTTCCACTGTTTCCCCGTCTATTTCCCATGAAGTGATGGGACCGGATGCCATGATCTTCGTTTTCTGAATGTTGAGCTTTAAGCCAACTTTCTCACTCTCCTCTTTCACTTTCATCAAGAGGCTTTTTAGCTCCTCTTCACTTTCTGCCATAAGGGTGGTGTCATCTGCATATCTGAGGTTATTGATATTTCTCCCGGCGATCTTCATTCCAGCTTGTGTTTCTTCCAGTCCAGCGTTTCTCATGATGTACTCTGCATATAAGTTAAATAAGCAGGGTGACAATATACAGCCTTGACGTACACCTTTTCCTATTTCAGTTTACATAATTTTGAGAAGTCTCTTAGTTATCTTAGCATTGACATAGTTATTTCAAGAAAGCACCTGGATATATGAGTAGAATTCAGGGATGACATTTGGACTAGACATTTTAATTAGGGACTCAGCATATACAGAGCATTTGAACTCATAAAATTGAATAAAATCATCTAAGAAATGAACATATAAACTATAAGACCACCAGCAACAGCAAATATATCTGGGCTTGAAATAATAGAATTAAGTTCTAATTTCCAAAAAGAGAAACCAATGTCAAAACTGTAAGCATGATTTAATGCTGAAACAGCCAGTTGGAGTTTCAAATGCTGATACAGGCTCTCAGTCTTAGAGGCAGAGTATGTAATATGCATATGTGAATGTTAAAAGGTTCCCTAGGTGCACAGAGTTGTGGCAGTTGGAATCTGAACTCCTGTACAAAGCCTGGTTATTCTAAGAAAACTCCATCTGTGAAAGAGGAACTAGAAAAACTATGTTCATGTTTCTTGCGATAGAGCAAAATCATATGCCATCTGCCTTACCTCTTGCTTAGGGAAAAATAACCCAGGAGCAGTAAAAATTCAAGATCCTTATCATATCAATTAATACTTCCTGCAAAGACTAGACATTATTAAAAGTGATCGCTACTACTGAAAACTACAGTGGGAAAATAAAATCTCTACATAGGGACGCTTGAACCACCAAAGCATATTCAGAGCACATGAATACTCTGCAGGGGGAAACTTTTAAACTTCATAGAAGATAGAACTAGTATCTCCCTCAGGAGTAAAAGGAAGGTTGCTTCAGGTGCTGGAAGATGGAGATAGTGTCTCCCAGACAAAATAGGACAGGCACATCATTATTCATTGTAAAAGATTCATGCTCCCCCAAAGCAATGTTTCTTTCCTTTAATGCAATCCGTTGTGTTTACACACATCATCAGGCTCTCTTCGCTTTTTCCTGTGGGAATTTGGAGCTTGGAGATCCAGTGCAAAAATGTGAAAATGTTGGTACTGATAATACTGTGAGTGATAACAGGTCTTTGGCTCTGGAGTCTCCTGTCTTATACAACATCCATGAAACTATAGAAGATAATTTGTTACCTTGCAAGTAGGATAAAATCTCATACTCCTTCCAGCTCTTGACAATATCCTCTCTTATTTTAAAATATATTCCTGAACTGTTCATTCTGCTTTCAATGTCTTGTCATCTTGTATCCTCTGAACCTAAATTTCTAGGCAGTAAATTCTATTTGTTCTTTAAAATGTATGTTATGTATGTCTTCCCTGAGAAATGCTCCATGTCACTATTTTAACTGGTTTTCTTTATGCTCCCATAATGCCTTCTATCTTAACATTAATTTACTCTTCTTTTTATCCTTACAAAAACTTTCTTATTTCTTTTCCTATGAGTAAATTTTATCAAATCTGTTTATTCTTGGTGTTCATAGAACCAGGTCTATATGGTCTAGCACATGAATGAATAAATAGATTTTTAGTGAATGAGTTAATAATATTTCCTGACCCACGATAGAATGACCCAAGGCTGTCTTCAACTTTTTCCTCATATTCACTCAAACCTTTTATCAACTATTTATTACAACCAATCAAGTGACAGAGGAAAGGAGTGATAGATTATTTGAATAAAACTTTAGAGTTAAGCATGAATTCAACTTATTGCAACAAAAAAACTAGGTTCATTGTCACATATATCTACATATATATATAATATGATAGGAAGTTAGCACTCTGTTAATTTTCTATCTGAAAGCTGATGGATTCTTATATTTTTTTTGAAAAATATTGCCTGCTTATTGTATTTTCACTAAACAAGTCCCCAAATGTCATAGTCTTATTTTATCTTATTAACTATACATTGTATAAATTTATATATTTATTTACAAGTATTCCTTCCCTGGCTCATCAGCTTGTGTGTTACAGGTTGTAAATCTGCTTTACCAGATAATCCTTTCTTCAGGAAATAGAGTATTCTCCTGTAAGGCAAAATGGCACAATCTCTCCTCTTCCCTTTACATGTATGCTTATATCAGTCTTGGATAATGCTTAGATTTCAGTGATACTTAGCTCCACTGTGGACTTTTGCCTCCCACATCATTTACTGGCAATCCCTAACAACTAGATTTAGGGGGAAAACTATGCTTGCTTTAATTACCAAGTCACATGGCAAATCTTTTCATAGTACAGATAAAACTGTTTTTAGAGTTTAACAATATTCAGTAAAACTAATAAAAAATTAGGGAAATGAAACAAAAAAAAAGTTGACTATGACTTTTCATTGTGCCCCTTGTCCTTATCCTTCCCTGTGGGATCACTTTGTGTTGCTCTTCTTTCACACATGACTGCTTTCATAGCTAGCTCCCAGTCTGTAGTTTTATGAGTAGCCAATTTTTTTCCACCATATAAGTTTCAGTTGTTCAGTGTTTCAACAACTCTAGCTAGAACACTAATCAGAGACATATTTCAGCTTTGCCAAGGGCAATCCAATTCCATTTAGATTCTTTTTTCATCATTAAAGATTATTGTGCCCTGTCCTTTGTTGCAATAACTGTATATGCACACACACACACACTTCACCAAAAATTAAGCAAGATATATGAACATACACACACACATATATATACATCATATGTATAAACATCTATTTATATATAGAAAAACATTTCTCCCAAAAATATGTTGTTAGCAGAGTTTCAATTTTGCCATATGTACTTGGCTTTTGAAATAATCATTAAAGACAACATTCTATATCATTTCTTACACTGTGGCTCACTTATTTATTTCAGTCCTGGCCCTTAGGCATTGAGTTCTGATCTTTGTATCCCACCTTTTTAACATCTTTCCACCCTCCCCTGCCCTGGCCAATTTCTGCAATTCCCATCAAAGTTTTAAAGAGCATAAAGCCAAATTGATCCGTTGGAAGTACCATACCATACACACCTGCTGTCTCAACAAAAAGTTTGCATCAGTCACATGCTCCAGGTGTATTAGATCAACTCTGTTTTTCATTCTTTCCTTTCATATCTCTTCCTTCAGGAGAGTTATATCAGTTCACAGTTATTGTGAAACTGATAATTGAATTCTCTTCCAAGTACCACATGCTTTCCCCTAAGGTTGATGAGAAATCTTCAGTTTTTAAATAATTCTTTAAAATTCTGTTTTATTTATTAATAAAGTGAATAGTAAAGCCCTTGGGTATGTGGAGTCAGAAGATCTGTCTGGAAATCTCTGGGATTTGGGATGAGATACCTTACTTGTTTCCTTCTTGACTTCATCATCTGTAATATGGTGACCATGCAGGTAACTATCTCAAAATATTTTTATAAAGAGTAAGTGAGGTAATGCACATGAAGGACTGCTGTAATATTCTGGCATAGCATTAAAATTTAGTAAAATAATCTATTATTTTATTTATATGGTAACATATGAAAATGTTACCTTTCATAGATAAGCACTCTATAGATATCTCTGATGACACTAATGATGATTTAATATACAGTAATCTCTAACTACATTTTCAGAGGGAGGAACTGTTGGGTATATAAGGTTTTTAAATACCAATAAGAACAGATTTGATTACTTCAAGATTTTTAAAAAGTGTTGGTAGCATGCAGCTGTGGTTTGAAAGTTTCTGTACAATATACAGTAATTAGGGCTTTCTTCTACTTTCATTTACTGAAAATGAGGCTCTCCAGCTGATGGATTTTCCTATGTATACCAAAAATCTCTCAGATACTTATTGAACACATCTAATGTGGTTTTAAAATTAAAGTAGAAAGTATAAATATTTTAACTTTAAGACAGATACCCCAAATATTTATCCCAGGAAACTAAGTCTTGCAAAATTAGATGTCTTATTATCTTGGCAGCAGGCATTAGCTAACACTTTACATTCCACTCTAATTGATTCTCAATATATTAAAATTGTGTTGGGTCTTAAATGTCTTTCTTAAAAATTATAATTAGAACAATAAGCTTATTTCAAATTTGACTGAAGTCTTGTTAAAATAGTAATATACTACAAATGGAAAATTATTTTATATATTTTTATATGAGTGTATACTTCTGATATTTTAAAAACTTTAAGAAATATATAATTTTCTAGTGAAAGGAAGATAGATCTTATTTTAATTTAATTAATTTATGTATATATTGAGTTAAATAATGATTTTCATTGAATTAAAGATGTCACTTGTTTATTATGATAAATAATTGATAACATAAAAATAAATTACCTTATATTCATTAATATGCCAGCTCTTTGATGTAATAAATAGTCTTATCCCATTTTATACATAGAAAACAAAGACTCAATTTGAAAGAGTCAGTACTCAGTGGAGGAGAAATAGAAACCCAAGTCTCTAGAACTCCTTGGTTGAAATATCTGCATAGACTGCCATGTTGTTTTGTCACTCACAGTGCAGCATAAGATAAATAAAACTGATGAAATTTAGTTATTTTAGTGTACACAATTTCAAATAAAATATACTCAGACAAGGTAGGCAACCTTTCTGATTGTAGAGGAAAAGCTTCTTTTTTTCTTTAAACACTGAGTGTGATGTAAGCTGTGGGCATTTCATGAGAAGTGAAAATGTTAGTCACTCAGTAGTGTCTGCCTTCTGTGACCCCATACTCTGTAGCCCACCAGCCTCCTCTGTCCATAGGATTCTCCAGGCAAGAATACTGGAGTGGATTGCCATTCCCTTCTCTAGGGGATCTTACTGACCCAGGCATTGAATCTGGGTCTCCTGCATTGCAGGCAGATTCTTTACCATCTGAGGCACCAGGGAAAGGGGCTTTTCATATATGACCTTCATTATGTTGAGGTATGTTTTTTCTATATCTAGTTTGTTGAGAGTTTTTATCATAAAAGGATGCTGACTTTGTCAAACACTTTTCTGTATTTATTAAGATGGTATACTTCTCTTCATTCTGTTAATGTAGCATATCACATTGATTGATTTGCATATGTTGCATATTTGCATCCCAGTGATAAATCCAACTAGGTCATAGTATGAGACTTTTTAATGTCAGGGTCCATTCAGGAAGCAGAAATCCCAAATAGGAAAACGAGTACGTCAAGGCTGTATATTGTCACCCTGCTTATTTAACTTCTATGCAGAGTACATCATGAGAAATGCTGGACTGGAAGAAACACAAGCTGGAATCAAGATTGCTGGGAGAAATATCAATAACCTCAGGTATGCAGATGACACCACCCTTATGGCAGAAAGTGAAGAGGAGCTAAAAAGCCTCTTGATGAAAGTAAAAGAGGAGAGTGAAAAAGTTGGCTTAAAGCTCAACATTCAGCAAACAAAGATCATGGCATCCGGTCCCATCACTTCATGGGACATAGATGGGGAAACAGTGGAAACAGTGTCAGACTTTATTTTTGGGGGCTCCAAAATCACTGCAGATGGTGACTGCAGTCATGAAATTAGAAGACTCTTACTCCTTGGAAGAAAAGTTATGACCAACCTAGATAGCATATTCAAAAGGAGAGACATTACTTCACCGACTAAGGTCCATCTAGTCAAGGCTATGGTTTTTTCCAGTAGTCATGTATGGATGTGAGAGTTGGACTGTGAAGAAGGCTGAGCACCGAAGAATTGATGCTTTTGAACTGTGGTGTTGGAGAAGACTCTTGAGAGTCCCTTGGACTGCAAGGAGATCCAACCAGTCCATTCTGAATGAGATCAACCCTGGGATTTCTTTGGAAGGAATGATGCTAAAGCTGAAACTCCAGTACTTTGGCCACCTCATGTGAAGAGTTGACTCATTGGAAAAGACTCTGATGCTGTGAGGGATTGGGGGCAGGAGGAGAAGGGGACGACCGAGGATGAGATGGCTGGATGGCATCACAGACTCGATGGACAGGAATCTGAGTGAACTCCAGGAGTTGGTGATGGACAGGGAGGCCTGGCATGCTGCGATTCATGGGGTCGCAAAGAGTTGGACATGACTGAGTGACTGAACTGAATTACTTTATTTAAGTTAATAAAATATGAATGAGAATTGTATGTGTTTTAATTAGGTAACTGAAAATATAATGAGCACTAAGCAGGAAACAGTTTCTACTCCTAGGACTGGAGAATAAAGGGAGAAAGCAATGGAATTATTAGAAGTTGAAGTTTGAACAAGCTTCACAGACAGAAGTCTGGAACAGATAAAGGGGACAGAGCTCAGCTACTGATGATATCTCCAACTTTACAGGAGAGGTCATGTTGAAGTGGGACACTGAACTCTGCTGAGAATGTGCTGGCCAACTGGGGTTGGTGTGTCTGAGAAGGCATGAAATCTGTTTTAATACAAGCTGGATTCAACTGTTGTGGTGGGTACAAAGTGCCAATGCCAGGGTGAAGAAGTATTGCCAGAGAAATGCTTCCAGAAACAGGAAACAACCAGAAAGTCAACCAGAAACAAACAGGAAGAAGATACTCTCTCTCCCTAGTTTTTTTTAGTTTTCTGTTAGTATACCTATTGGCAAAGGTTAATAGGAAGCAGCTGCCAAAGCAAAAAGGTGGTTTTTAGATTTCCAGGTACAGCCTTTCAAGAGGACTATAGAAGGTTATGTTTGGAGCTAATAAATCATAACTTAATAAGCAATATATCATAACAATCTAAGTGTTTTATGCAGAAGTAAAACATATTAAAATCAAGGATTTAGCATTTTTTTCTCTGCATGTATTGAAGTATCTTCACTTTCCTCTAAATTAAAGAAAGGAGAACAGACATTGCAATTTTTGGCAGCACACATTATATCAAGTACATGCCAGATTGTGGAACTCAGTCACTTCATCTGCTGAAAGTCTGAGGCTATAACTAAAGTTTCTAGACCATACAGAAATAATCCAAAGATAAAATTTTGAAGTGAGATAAACTCTACAGAATATCTTGAGCATAATTTAAAGCAAGGGAATTAACAAAATAGATTTTCCTAAGAGTTAATTTCTACTTCATCTTTTTTCCATACAAATCCTGAAGGCTCCCATCTGAATTGTGTTGCAGTTGATTAGTAAGATAAACTGAGTTCACCAAGACTAAAAGTGGCATATTACTTTGATCAGTGTCTAATATATGGAATCTTTATTCACAAGCCTGAAAGAGTTCTAAGTTTGGTCCTGTCTACTACTTTCAGAAAGGATGTATATTATATCATCATTTTAACCAATAGCACATTTAATTCTTGGAAGGTTATGTAATTTGCCTAAAACAGGGCATCACATTTTTTCTTTAGCAGAAAATAAAAAATAGTTTAAATTGTGCTTTGTTACCAGTCTTATTTTATTATTTAATGAGATTAAGTTACTAACTAATATTTATCTCTAAGAAATGCACAAATATGCTTACTTAGGCCAATACTATGCAAGAATAATTTTGTACTGACTTACCATATATGACTGCTAAATTTTCAGAAAATTTTCAGGATATGTTAAACTCAGATGTTATTAATGGTTAAATTCTATGAGCTTGCAATTAAATAAATTCCATTAAAAACAAAGGTAGTAAATTCTCAAAACATTACTTTCTATTTCTCTGTGTTTTACAATTATCTATGTTTCTGAGCACCCGGGGGCTTCCCTGGTGGCTCAGACAGTAGAGTCTGTCTACAATGCAGCAGACTGGGGTTTGATCCCTGGGTCAGGGAGATCCCCTGGAGAAGGGTATGGCAACCCACTCCAGTAATTTTGCCTGGAGAATTCCATGAACAGAGCAGCCTGGCAGGCTACAGTCCATGGGGTCACAAAGAGTCAGATACAACTGAGTGACTAACACTTTCACTCTCATGCCTATTATATCTGCATGGTGGAATTATTATAGATAATGTGCTACTGAAGATCTCTTTCCAACACTAGACTCAGCAATGTCAAGATAATAGATTGACACTCAGCTATGGTGAGAAAATTTACACCTCATAAATTGGCAAAAACTATAAATTAAGACTTGATTTATTATTTTAATGATTATCTAAAATGGAGGCTGACAAAAAACATCCTTTGGGTCAAACATAGTCTAAAATTTCTTCTCGTACATCTCCTTTTAACACAGAGACACACATGTGTTTATGTATTATCTAGGGTTTCTCTGGAAATACAAATATGGAGTTGAGCAGTTGTAACTGTAGATCTGCAAGTCTTAAAATATTTACTCTCTGGCCCATTAGAGAAACAGTTTATCAATTTCTGGGATAGAGTTAAGATGATGGAGAAACATAAGCAGTGTAGATTAAAGATAAAAGTACATTGTGTCTGTAGCAGTTTCATGATCAATAGCACAAAAAATGAAGAAATATTATTCTAGTATTACCTGATTTGACAAAAAAAAAAAAAATTACATCATTGATGGATGAGTGAATTTTTTACATGTGAGAGTGCTCAAAGAGATTTCATTTAGTATAATATTTATAATGGTGAAAAATAGATCATATATCAGACTTAATGACAATAAATTTCCTGGGAAAAGAGTCAGCTGATTGGATTGCAACAGCATTGTCAAATCATGATTGAGTTGCAACCATAAGGTGGCTATCGACTCATGAGAGTATAACAAAAAATCAGTGAAAGCATTCCGAGAGAATCAATGTTTATATGCAATTTGAGTAAGGAAATATTGTATATTTTATTATTTGTAAATTCTGCACTACTTACCACTTTTTTACTCAGGAGGGAAACATTTACCAGCACATCATTGTATGAGAGAAATATTCTTACATTTTTAAAAAACATTTGCTATAAAAAAATAAATATCACATATTTAAGTAAACATAAACATTCAGAAAACAAAGATCATGGCATCTGGTCCCATCACTGCATGGGAAATAGATGGGGAAACAGTGGAAACAGTGTCAGACTTTATTTTTTGGGCTCCAAAATCACTGCAGATGGTGACTGCAGCCATGAAATCAAAAGACACTTACTCTTTGGAAGAAAAGTTATGACCAACCTAGATAGTATATTCAAAAGCAGAGACATTACTTTGCCGACTAAGGTCCGTCTAGTCAAGGCTATGGTTTTTCCTGTGATCATGTATGGATGTGAGAGTTGGACTGTGAAGAAGGCTGAGCACTGAAGAATTGATGCTTTTGAACTGTGGTGTTGGAGAGGACTCTTGAGAGTCCCTTGGACTGCAAGGAGATCCAACCAGTCCATTCTGAAGGAGATCAGCCCTGGGATTTCTTTGGAAGGAATGATGCTACAGCTGAAACTCCAGTACTTTGGCCACCTCATGCGAAGAGTTGACTCATTGGAAAAAACTTTGATACTGGGAGGGATTGGGGGCAGGAGGAGAAGGGGACGACCGAGGATGAGATGGCTGGATGGCATCACTGACTTGATGGACGTGAATCTGAGTGAACTCTGGGAGTTGGTGATGGACAGGGAGGTCTGGCATTCTGCGATTCATGGGGTCGCAAAGAGCTGGACACGATTGAGCAACTGAACTGAACTGACCCATTAATTAAAACTTTATGCACAATCTTCACATGGGGTAACAAAATATTTAAATCAATAGTTAAGTGCATCTCCTTTGGACTGTCAATCATTTGAGAAGTAAAACTATCCAGAAAGGGTAGCAAAGGATACCTTTAAGTGTGTTTAAAATCAGAGAACATTGACCTAAACAGTGACTGAAATATTTCTATCCATTAACTTTAATTATTAAAAAGAATACTTAAAGATTTGATTCAATAGATAGATCATATTTAAATTGTAAAAATGATATAGGACAGTTATAGGGATAATTTTCCACTCAAGATTTTGGATCCACTCCAAGAAAGGAAGACTCCCAGATTTCTGGAAACTAAGCAGGACTGAGGGAAAATGAATCATCCAAAATGTATAACAAACCTTTGCCTATTTATTCACTCTAAAATTACATACCAACTCATAAGTCTCTCTTGCTCAAATTCTGTTAATGGCTTTGTCAAATATTTAGGGGAAAAGTCGATACTATGTAGCCCTTCTGACTTTACCAGTCGTAGCTCTGTGAAGTTCTTGTGCCCTCTCAGCACTTCTCTAGCAATACTGTCTTCTGTGTTCACAGAAAATATCAGATATGCTGACCTCAGGGCTTCTGAACTTCTCAGGTGGTGCTAGTGGTAAAGCAACAACAACAACAAAAACCCTGCATGCCAGCACTTGAGACATAGAGACTGGGGTTTGATCCCTGGATCGGCAATATCATCTGAAAGAGGACACAGAAGCCCACTCCAGTATTCTTGCCTGGAGGGTCCCACTGACAGAAGAACCTGGTTGGCTACAGCCCAGAGAATCGGAAAGAGTAGGACAATTGAGGCAGTTTAGCAGATATGCCTGCAAAAGCTTCTACTCTTCCCTTTTCCCTCCATCTAGCCTAAATCAAATCCTTTATGATTATACAGTAGAAATGAGAAATAGATTCAAGGGATTAGATCTGATAGATAGAGTACCTGAAGAACTATGAACGGATGTTTCTGATATTGTACAGGAGACAGGGATCAAGACAATCCCCCCAAAAAGAAATGCAAAAATGCAAAATGGCTGTCTGAGGAGGCATTACAAGTAGCTGTGTAAAGAAGAAAAGCAAAAACCAAAGGAGAAAAGGAAAGATATACCCATTTGCATGCAGAATTCCAAAGAATAGCAAGGAGAGATAAGAAAACCTTCCTCAGTGACTTCTGCAAAGAAATAGAGGAAAAAACAATAGAATGGGAAAGACTAGAGATCTCTTCAAGAAAATCAGAGACTCCAAGGGAACATTTCATGCAAAGATGGTCTCAATAAAGGACAGAAATTGTATGGAACTAGCAGAAGCAAAAGCTATAAGAAGAGATGACAAGAATATACAGAAGAACTATACAAAAAAGATCTTCATGACCAAGATAATCATGATGGTATGATCACTCACCTAGAGCCAGACATCCTGGAATGCAAAGTCAAATGGGCCTCAGGAAGCATCACTATGAACAAATTCCATCATGGAATTCCAGTTGAGCTATTTCAAATCCGAAAAGATAATGCTGTGAAAGTGCTGCACTCACTATGCCAGCAAATTTGGAAAACTCAGCAGTGGCCACAGGACTGGAAAAGATCAGTTTTCATTCCAATCCCAAAGAAAGGCAGAGGCAATGCCAAGAATGCTCAAGCTACTGCACAACTGCACTCATCTCACACGCTAGTAAAGTAAAGCTCAAAATTCTCCAAACCAGGCTTCAACAGTATGTGAACTGTGAACTTCCAGATGTTCAAGCTAGATTTAGAAAAGGCAGAGGAACCAGAGTCAAATTGCCAACATCTGTTGTATCATCGAAAAAGCAAGAGAGTTCCAGAAAAATATGTACTTTGGCCTTATTGAGTATGCCAAAACCTTTGACTGTGTAGATCACAATAAACTGTGGAAAATTTTTCGAGATGGGAATACCAGACCATCTGACCTGCCTCTTGAGAAATCTGCAGGTCAGGAAGCAACAGTTAGAACTGGACATGGAACAACAGACTGGTTCCAAATCGGGAAAGGAGTACATCAAGGCTGTATATTGTCACCCTGCTTATTTAACTTATATGCAGAGTATATCATGAGAAACACTGGGCTGGATGAAGCACAAGTTGGGATCAAGATTGCTGGGAGAAATATCAGTAACCTCAGATATGCAGATGACACCACCCTTATGGCAGAAAATGAAGAACTAAAGAGCCTCTTGATGAAAGTGAAAGAGGAAAGTGAAAAAGTTGGCTTAAAACTCAACATTGAGAAAACTAAGATCATGGCATCTGGTTCCATCACTTCTTGACAAATAGATGGGTAAACAGTGGAAACAGTGGCAGATTTTACTTTTCTGGGCTCCAAAATTACTGCAGATGGTGACTGCAGCCATGAAATGAAAAGATGCTTACTCTTTGGAAGAAAAGTTATGACCAACCTAGACAGCATATTAAAATCAGAGACATTACTTTGCCAAAAAAGTCCATCTAGTCAAAGCTATGGTTTTCAGCAGTCATGTATGGATGTGGGAGTTGGATTATAAAGAAAGCTGAGTGCCGAAGAATTGATGCTTTTGAACTGTGGTGTTGAAGACTCTTGAGAGTCCCTTGGACTGCAAGGAGATCCAACCAGTCCATCCTAAAGGAAATCAGTCCTGAATATTCATTGGAAGGACTGATGCTGAAGCTGAAACTCCAATACTTTGGGCACCTGGTGGGAAGAATTGACTCATTGGAAAAGACCCCGATCCTGGGAAAGATTGAAGGCTGGAGGAGAAGGGGGTGACAGAGGATAAGATGGTTGGATGACATCACTGACTCAATGGATATCAGTTTGGGTAAACTCTGGAGTTTGATGGACAGGGAGGCCTGGTGTGCTGCAGTCCATGAGGTCGCAAAGAGTCAGACAAGACTGAGAGATGAACTGGACTAAGCCTGATTTTGCCCTAGATATTCATGGTTTTATCCCTTTTGCTCAGATGTTATCTCTGAGGGATTTTTTTCCACCACCCCCCCACCCCCGACACACACACACACTATGCTCTCTAAATACTATTATTTTCCCTTTCTCATTTTCTGGACATATATTTATTTATGGCACAAACGTTATAGTATTTGTTAATTATTCTGTATTTTTTATCCTCACCCACTAGAATGTTGGAGGATGAAATGGCAACCCACTTCAGTATTCTTGCTGAAAAAAATCTCATGGACGGAGGAGCCTGGTGAGCTACAGTCCATAGGGTCACAAAGAGTTGGACATGACTGAGCAACTAAGACACACACTAGAATGTAACCTCTACAGGAGCAGAGATTTTCCTGTTTTGTTCTTCACAGCATTCCTCAGGCTAATGAGGGCCTGGAAACTAATAGCTGTTCAACAATTAGTTCAAACAAATTATTGAAAAGGAAAGAAGAAAGTAGGGAAAGGAGGAAGGAAAGTTTTCTTTTCTCTAGTGTTACCAGCCAAGTGGTTTTTAACCAAGTATATATATATGTATCATTTTGAAGAGAATCCAGACTCATCCTGGCCCACACTTTTCTCATTTGCATGTCTTCTTTGTTTCTCATCTTGGGATTGTGATTATTTGTACTCTTGAAGCAATTATTTTTTATATTCTCTGTTTTTGATGGAAAAATTAACTTCTTGTCAAAATGAAAGTAAAAGAAAATTATTGTTTATCTGTTAACACCCTCTACATTAGATAAAATAAATACTCTAAGATAATTCACACATGGAACTACTCTTTTTTGAGTGCAGGAGAATATATTTTGCCGTTAATTTTTTAATACTATCATCATGAAGGCTAGAGTAATATTGAATATTACTATATAAAATACTATAAATCATTGTTATTAAAAAATTACTTTAGTGGCTTTAAATATTGAGACCTATCTCCCTGAAAGCAAAGGTATACATCTATGATAGACATTAAAACCACACTGCCCCAGGGTTTCTAATTCCTTGACAACATCTATGTTTCAATATATGGTCTAATGTCAGAAAGATGCCCGTATCTGTGACAAATTTCAAATTAAAATAATTATCCTGGGTAAATTTTCATTCTTTTACATTAGATTGGAAAATATAAAGATGTGGGCATTGATTAATCTATCCCCAGGTAGGCTTAATGTTATATTTTTCTAACACAACCTAACAAATTTATATTGATTGCCTAATATTAGGTGTTTTATTAGACACTGGAGTAATATAATGGTGAATAATGTACAAAAATATTAGTTAACATTATTAAGTATTTACTCCATGCCAGTTACCCTTCTAAGTGCTTTGCTTGTGTTAATTGTCTTAATCTTCATAAAGGAAATATAGCTAGCTTCCCTTTGCTTATTGTATCATTTACCTATCTCAAAATTCAATATTATTCACTATCCAAATTATTCTCCTGATCCTGGGTATCAGAAAACACACACAGACACATTTACTGGTCTCAAATTTATATATTTTTGTAATGTAGGAATCACTGTCTTCATGATTTCAAGGTTATTAAAAATCTAAAATCTAAACATCACTAGTCATAAAATTCTGCTGCTATTACCTTCATTAACCAGGCTGTGTAAGGAAATCAAGGCCCAAAGAGGAAGATTAGAATAATAGCAACACCTAGATAGTACTTACTACAATCCATCTTCTGTTCTATATTCTTTAGATATATTAACTCAGTCTTCACTAAATAAACTCATTTATGTCTCAAATAAACTGTTTGAGGCAATTACTATCATTATCATTCCCATTTCAGAGATGAAGAAACTAGGATTAGTTCAATTGAGTCACTCAGTTATGTCCAAGTCTTTGAGACCCCATGGACTGCAGCATGCCAGGCTTCCCTATCCATCACCATCTCCTGGACCTTGTCCATCCAGTCAGTGAAGCCATGTCACACTCTGTCATCCCCTTCTCCTCCTGGGATTGCAGAGCAGTAAAATAATTTGCCTGAGGTTATAAAACAAGCAAATGGCAGAGATACTGTTGAAGCCAGATGATCTGGCTCCATGATGAATTGCTTAAGAGAATATTTTTAATTAACACAGATAATGAGAAGCTAGAATGATGAGGCAGAAAGATTATAGACTTTAGTGTTAAACACACCTTGATTTAAATCTCATTCAGGTGCTTTCAGGCTGTGAACTACCCAGCAAGTCAATTAAGCATGATTAGACTCAATGTCCTCATATATAGAAGAGTTGAGGGTTGGGCTGAGATGAGAAATCACATCTGATGATACAATAATTTTCTAATGATTCACATTACATTTTACTGGATTTTGCTAGAGGGTATTTGTATTTATATGTGGAGATTTTTTAAAATTTATCTTTAGCTATTCTTAAAAGGATGAAAACAATTGTCAGTGAAAGCACAGAGATAGTATTATATATTATCCCCATATTAATAAGGTTAAAAGTGTAAAGAATTCTTAGAAAATAGCTTTTAATTATGAAGCAGTGTTTCCAAACTTTGAGAAAACTTTGTACTTTTCTCTTTTTAGGGCTTGTTTCCCAGTATGAATAATATTGAGATAGCTAATCTTAGAACTCATTTAGCAATATTCAAATTGATTTAAAGTCACAAGCAGTTACTTCACCTCATGTGTCAGTGTTCATTCCTGCCAACATATAATTCCTTCTTGCAGAATATTGGGAATTTGCTCCAAGTAGTTTAAGCAGGAGAGAGAAAGACCTGGGTTGGAGGTGAGGAAGAAAGAGAATAAGGGAGAAGAAGAGAAGAAGGGGAGGAAAGAGAATAGAAAGAAGACAGAGAGGAAGAGAGAAATACTGGCTAAGCTCAGTCATAGTATTTAACGGAATATGCAGCTATATAAGAAAAAAGATAAAGAACAAAGATAAAGATAAAGAGGATGTCTGTTAAGTATTTAACCCTGGTTAATTTAACAAGAAAAGTCCACAGTCATCTTTTATGTCATCTTCTGCAGTGGTAGAAATTTGGAACATGTTTTGTGTCACATTCTCATTCCACATAACTTCCTTTGTATTTGAAGATAATACAAATGACAAATGCTAGATGAATTTCTCAACTTGTGCACTTACCACCTTGTAGTATGCAGCTTTCACTTCATTATATTTAGATTGTTCGCCTCTAATTATATACTATGACAGGATGGAACCAGCCAAAATATATGAAGTATCTACTATATCTATCATAGTATAAAAAATGATTTTACATTGATGGAGCTTCCTCGGTGGCTCAGCAGTAAATTTATCTGCAATGCAGGAGATGCAAGAAACATGAGTCTGATCCCTATGTATGGAGGATCCCCCAGAGGAGAAATTGGCAACCCACTCCAGTGTTCTTGCCAGGAAAATCATAAAGAAAAACATTTATTTATATCCTTGTTGAAAGAGAGTAAGGCAGACTTTATTCAGTACTATGGCCATTAGGTATATGGGCTACTGCAAGAAGTTTTCATGTAGGAAAGAGGGAGATTGAGCTTAACTCTGAATACAACAAAGAAAAGTGGGAATTTATAGCCAAGGAAAAATGGGGGAGGGAGGTCAGTGGGTAGAAAATTACTAAGAGGAAACAGGATAAGGGAGATTTTGTTATCAAACCAACCTAATAGAATTCTCACTGAAGGCAGGCCAGGGTGATTGGATATCAACTGGTAGATGACAGGATGAGGAATTTGGTCAGATAGTGAGGGTGATTATATGTTAAGGATGGAGGACTCTGGCTAAATCATCTTAGCAAAATTCTTGGGCTTTTAAGGACATGCCAATGATGGGGCCTAGTTGAAAAAGGGCACAGAGGAGACTGACTAGAGTTTAGTCAGTAAAAGAATTTTTATTTTAAGATGTTTCTTAATATTTCTCTGTCTCCCTCAACAGCTTCTTTACATCTCAACATAATTTTGGAAGGAAAAATAATAGTAGTAATTTCTCATCTAAGTTCAATTGACACAGTCTTGCCTCAAATTACCAGCTTCCCAAAAGCAGCTTGAAATATAATGACATTTTGCTGATGATGAACAGAAAAAGCTTCTCAGCAGAAAAGGTTCAGTGCACTTTGCCCATTAATAAACACATTTAATAACAATGAAGATATCATTTGATTGCAGAATTTTAAGTTAGCATTGAGTCAAATAGAATGTTTCAATACTAGTTTAGCATTACAGCATATGACTTATTATAAACTCTCAAGAAACAAGCCAGTACCTTCATTGCTGACAAAGGAAAAACTTAAATTTGGGATTAAAGTTCCCTTTTTATCTCTTCTCAGATTCATGTCTGTATCACTTTCACCCTTCTATTTTTCAAGCAGCTTCTTCAAAGTCTGTATTTAGAGAAGCAGCTGGCCAGTATGTTGTGTTAGTAGTCCCATGAAGTAGCTATCAGGTTTCTGGGGGAAAAAGATTAATTTTAAAAAGTAGTCCTAAGTGTGCTTGCCAGGTGGCAGCTGAACTGTTTACAAATTAAAATTTTAGGATGGCAAAAATGAATTAAGATTTGAGGGTGGATAGTTTTCCAAGAACTAATGATGACAGTTACATAAGCATTTAGACATGTTCATAGATTTAATATCTTGTTTGTAGCTGTCACTCTATACAAGTTTACACGCTGGGAAATCATGAGTCATGTGCGAAAACATGCATATTTTCTAAGATTAAAGGAAAGCTCTGGATTGTGTCTAATTCATCATTCTACCATCTGTTTAAAGTGGATTTATCACTAGTTACTGGCTTGGAGTAAGTAAGCTTTAAAATTTCTATTCAATCTGAACACTGATCTGTAAAATTTCATCTGTCGAGTCGTGGTAGGACTCCTATAACTCAGCCAGCATCATACTTAATACAAATTCAAACAAACACAAAAAGGATTTTTATCCAGCTGTGGCCAAACTGTGGCTCATCGCATTAACGTGTCCTTCTACGAATCTGATTGCTGCAGAGAACAGCTGTATGGGAAATGATATACTTTTCTTATTAATTATACTCAGTTACAAACTTCTGGAGAGGAGGTTTTTATCTTAAAGGGATGCTTGACTTTGGCACAAGGAATGCTTGACTTTGGCACTAAAGTTAATTTACTTAAAATGCAGATCATGGTTATAGCACTAGATCCCAGGTTGTCTGTTAATAAGGTTCAAATTTTTGTTAACACTTTCAGAGGGTATCACTCAGTTCACTTCAGTTCAGTCACTCAGTCTTGTCCGACACTTTGCAACTCGATGAATCACAGCACGCCAGGCCTCCCTGTCTTATCATCAACTCCCAAAGTTCACTCAAACTCATGTCCATCAAGTCGGTGATGCCATCCAGCCATCTCATCTTCTGTCATCCCCTTCTCCTCCTGCCCCCCAATCCCTGCCAGCATCAGGGTCTTTTCCAATGACTCAACTCTTCACGTGAGGTTGCCAAAGTACTGGAGTTTCAGTTTAGCATCATTCAGTCCTTCCAACACCCAGGACTGATATCCTTTAGTATGGACTAGCTGGATCTCCTTGCAGTCCAAGGGACTCTCAAGAGTCTTCTCCAACACCACAGTTCAAAAGCATCAATTCTTCAGTGCTCAGCTTTCTTCACAGTCCAACTCTCACATCCATACATTACCACAGGAAAAACCATAGCCTTGACTAGACGGATCTTTGTTGGCAAAGTAATATCTCTGCTTTTCAATATGCTATCCAGATTGGTCATAACTTTCCTTCTAAGGAGTAAGCATCTTTTAATTTCATGGCTGCAGTCACCATCTGCAGTGATTTTGGAGCCCCCCAAAATAACACTGACACTGTTTCCACTGTTTCCCCATCTATTTCCCATGAAGTGATGGGACCAGATGCCATGATCTTAGTTTTCTGAATGTTAACTTTAAGCCAACTTTCTCACTCTCCTCTTTCACCTTCATCAAGAGGCTTTTTAGTTCCTCTTCACTTTCTGCCATAAGGGTAGTGTCATCTGCATATCTGAGGTTATTGATATTTCTCCCGGCAATCTTGATTCCAGTTTGTGCTTCCTCCAGCCCATCATTTCTCATGATATATTCTGCATATAATTTAAATAAGCAGGGTGACAATAGACAGCCTTGACATACTCCTTTTCCTATTTGGAACCAGTCTTTTGTACCATGTCCAGTTCTAATTGTTGTTTCCTGACCTGCACATAGGTTTCTCAGGAGGCAGATCAGGTGGTCTGGTATTCCCATCTCTTTCAGAATTTTCACTACTAATGGTCAAAACAGTATGAAATTCTAAGATGCAGTAGTTAAATGATTTTTATTTTTCCTCTTTTATATTTTGTTTTGTAGTATGCTCACATAAAACAGATTTTCATTTGTCATAAAACCCATTTGTAAATATGACTATATTTGCATCATATTATATAATTCCTGTACATATCATATTTAGGTTCCCACATTATCTCTGGGGATATGATGTCATATTTGGTTCTAAGTTAAACCATTTTGAAAATCAAAGCAAAAATATTGATAGTAATAGACTAATGAGTATAATTGTTGAGACATATAAAGCTGTGAAAATTAAAGATAGAGAAGATACTAAAAGGCATAGAAGGGTTTATTTTTAAGAAGAGATATCATTAGAAGGGGTTACCTAAATTTAAAAGGTTAAAACTGAAGGAGGACAAGTTTGAAGTTTTATTAAGTAACAAAAGAAAAAGGTATATTGCTTAAGAAAATTCTAGTAAAAGAAAAAGAGGGTATCACTTGTAACTAAAAAATGAAAGTGAGGAGAAATAAATTTCATGACCCCTGTTTTACAGACTGTAAAATATAACTAGATTCTAGAAAAACATTGGTAGACTCAAATATCATTGATATATCTTGAACAATTTAGTAAAGATAAGACTGTTCATAGAAGGACTCAACCATTTATGTTTGTTATCTTATAAAAGACCTTTTCAATCATTACAAATCCTTTATTCCTCTTGATCTACCAATTTGTTAGTCAAAGTGCCCAGGAAACTCATTTTAAAGTGTGTATGTTAAGAGGCTATATCTATTTCTATGTTACTTAGGATTATTTTGTTGAATGCAAAGTTAGCTTCAGTAAATAAGGGAATTTCTTAGAAGCTGATGTTTCTTCCTGAAGGACATGTTCCTTCTAAGGACTAAGGAAAGAGCATCGGTTCTACTGGAACTGGAGATTTGAAGGATCTCAACACATTTTCATCTCTCAACTCTGGTTTTCTTTGTGATTCAGGCATATCTATATATGTGAAATGACTCTGGTTTCTTAGCTACATTAATTGACCTGAAGTTGAACCAGTTACCTGGAGGAAAAAATAAATCTCAGGAAAGAACTCTGCATGGTCTAGCTGTGTCCAGTTTCTGGATCTGTGCTAAACAAATGTGGTTGGAGATAGGGTCATTTTACATAAACTGGTGTTTTTATTTGGTAATCATTCAGGTGGTGGAGAGTGTGCATTCTCTGACAACTTTAAATACCAAAGAGATAAACCTTAAGCAATGATGATATAATATATTTTGCAATCAGATAGGAAAGCAGAAAGATTGAAATTATTCATTGGAAGTGATGGTATGCAGAAATGATGCCCTTCTAAATCCTAAAGCATGGGATAAATTTGTGGCATGATTCCGATGTTGTCAATGCTGTATATTACAAATGAAAATTATCCTAATACACTTAAAAATTATTAAGAAATCTAAGTATAATAAAAGAACAAATGGGTATAGATTACCAGCAAACTCACTAAAGAAAAAAAAAGATGTGAGAGTAAATGCCCCAAATCATTCATGACTGAAGATATACAAATAAAGATAAAGTGATATATCATTTTTATGATATATCATTTTAATGATTATCATATATAAAAATTATGTGATATTCCTTGTTGGTGAGGATCTTGGGAAAGCTGCACTCTAATATTCTGGGGAGTGTTGTTTTGTTCACTTTCTGGAAGAAAGGTACTCCTATAAACCAAATATACTGCTAAAATATAGCCTTCAAACAAAATAGGAAAATTGTAATGATATTTTAACAAGAATTATATTGGTTGTAATAGAAAAGAAGCTAGAAAGAAAAAGGAAGTGCATTTGTGAAATAAATTATGATAGTATTATATGATGGAATATTATATATAATGAAAAGGAATGTTTGCTTTTGCTAATATGGAAGAAAGAGAGGGAAAGAGATTATTAACTCCTTAACTACGGAAATATTTTTATCACTTTGTAATAATACCTAAAACCTTTTTTTTTTCTCTCAGAAACTATATGTCTGAAATCTTTCTAAGCTCCCAGTATCTGATCATCACCCCACTACTCTAACACCTCCATGACAAATAATTAACCTCAGTGAGAATGCAGTTCCCTCAGCTCCATCTCTTTTCAATATCCACAACTTTGTTTTTTTCATTTTCTTCATCAAGTTTAGATTTCAGGGCTCATAATTATAAGCATGCTGTTGCAAACATCCTCAACCCTATCTCTCCTCTCTCTCTTGACTTTCTAATTTTCTGCCCAGGATGAAACTTCAATCCTAGATTAAATTTTCTATATCAGTTCAGTTCAGTGCAGTTCAGTCACTCAGTCGTGTCCGACTCTTGGTGACCCGATGAATTGCAGCATGCCAGGCCTCCCTGTCCATCACCATCTCCCGGAGTTCACTCAGACTCATGTCCATCGAGTCTGTGGTGCAATACAGCCATCTCATCCTCGGTCGTCCCTTTCTCCTCCTGCCTCCAACCAATCTCTCCCAGCATCAAAGTCTTTTCCAATGAGTCAACTCTTCACAGGAGGTGGCCAAAGTACTGGAGTTTCAGCTTTAGCATCATTCCTTCCAAAGAAATCCCAGGGCTGATCTCCTTCAGAATGGACTGGTTGGATCTCCTTGCAGTCCAAGGGACTCTCAAGAGTCTTCTCCAACACCACAGTTCAAAACCAGCAATTCTTCGGCACTCAGTGTTCTTCAGAGTCCAACTCTCACTTGCATACATGACCATAGGAAAAACCATAGCCTTGACTAGATGGACCTTAGTTGGCAAACTAATGTCTCTGCTTTTGAATATACTATCTAGGTTGGTCATAATTTTCCTTCCAAGGAGTAAGCGTCTTTTAATTTCATGGCTGCAGTCACCATCTGCAGTGATTTTGGAGCCCAGAAAAATAAAGTCTGACAGTTTCCACTGTTTCCCCATCTATTTCCCAGGAAGTGATGGGACCAGATGCCATGATCTTAGTTTTCTGAATGTTGAGCTTTAAGCCAACTTTTTCACTCTCCTCTTTCACTTTCATCAAGAGGCTTTTTAGTTCCTCTTCACTTTCTGCCATAAGGGTGGTGTCATCTGCATATCTGAGGTTACTGATATTTCTCCCAGCAATCCTGATTCCAGCTTGTGTTTCTTCCAGCCCAGCGTTTCTCATGATGTACTCTGCATATAAGTTAAATAAGCAGGGTGACAATATACAGCCTTGACGTACTCCTTTTCCTATTTGGAACCAGGCTTTTGTTCCATGTCCAGTTCTAACTGTTGCCTCCTGACCTGCATACAGATTTCTCAGGAGGCAGGTTAGGTGGTCTGGTATTCCCATCTCTTTCAGAATTGTCCACAGTTGATTGTGATCCACAGAGTCAAAGGCTTTGGCATAGTCAATAAGGCAGAAATAGATGTTTTTCTGGAACTCTCTTGCTTTTTCAATGATCCAGCGGATGTTGGCAATTTGATCTCTGGTTTCTCTGCCTTTTCTAAAACCAGCTTGGACAGCTGGAAGTTCATGGTTCATGTATTGCTGAAGCCTGGCTTGGAGAATTTTGAGTATTACTTTACTACCATGTGAGATGAGTGCAATTGTTCAGTAGCTTGAGCAGTTTTTGGCATTGCCTTTCTTTGGAATTGGAATGAAAACTGACCTTTTCCGGTCCTGTATTTAAACTGGAAACTGGAAACTGCTGAGTTTTCCAAATTTGCTGGCATATTGAGTGCAGCACTTTCACAGCATCATTTTTCAGGATTTGAAACAGCTCAACTGGAATTCCATTACCTCCACTAGCTTTGTTTGTAGTGATGCTTTCTAAGGCCCACTTGACTTCACTTTCCAAGATGTCTGGCTCTAGATTTGTGATCACATCATCATGATTATCTGGGTCATGAACATCTCTTTTGTACAGTTCTTCCATGTATTCTTGCCACCTCTTCATAATATATTCTACTTCTGTTAGGTCCATACCATTTCTGTCCTTTATTGAGCCCATCTTTGCATGCAATGTTCCCTTGGTATCTCTAATTTTCTTGAAGAGATCTCTCGTCTTTCCCTTTCTGTTGTTTTCCTCAATTTCTTTGCATTGATCGCTGAAGAAGGCTTTCTTATCTCTTTTTGCTATTTTTTGGAACTCTGCATTTAGATGCTTATATCTTTCCTTTTCTCCTTTGCTTTTCGCCTCTCTTCTTTTCACAGCTATTTGTAAGGCCTCCCCAGACAGCCATTTTGCTTTTTTTTGCATTTCTTTTGCATGGGGATGGTCTTGATCCCTGTCTCCTGTACAATGTCATGAACCTCATTCCATAGTTCATGAGGCACTCTATCTATCAGATCTAGGCCCTTAAATCTATTTCTCACTTCCACTGTATAATCATAAGGGATTTGATTTAGGTCATACCTGAACGGTCTAGCAGTTTTCCCTACTTTCTTCAATTTAAGTCTGAATTTGGCAATAAGGAGTTCATGATCTGAGCCACAGTCAGCTCCTGGTCTTGTTTTTTGTTGACTATATAGAGCTTCTCCATCTTTAGCTGCATAGAATATAATCAATCTGATTTCGGTGTTGACCACCTGGTGATGTCCATGTGTAGAGTCTTCTCTTGTGTTGTTGGAAGAGGGTGTTTGCTATGACCAGTGCATTTTCTTGGTAAAACTATTAGTCTTTGCCCTGCTTCATTCTGCATTCCAAGGCCAAATTTGCCTGTTACTCCAGGTGTTTCTTGACTTCCTCCTTTTGCATTCCAGTCCCCTATAATGAAACGGACATCTTTTTTGGGTGTTAGTTCTAAAAGGTCTTGTAGGTCTTCATAAAACCGTTCAACTTCAGCTTCTTCAGCTTTACTGGTTGGGGCATAGACTTGAATAACTGTGATATTGAATGGTTTGCCTTCGAGATGAACAGAGATCATTCTGTCATTTTTGAGATTGCATCCAAGTACTGCATTTCAGACTCTTTTGTTGACATGATGGCTACTCCATTTCTTCTGAGGGATTCCTGCCCACAGTAGTAGATATAAGGGTCATCTGAGTTAAATTCACCCATTCTAGTCCATTTTAGTTTGCTGATTCCTAGAATTTCAACATTCACCCTTTCCATCTCTTGTTCGACCACTTCCAATTTGCCTTGATTCATGGACTTGACATTCCAGGTTCCTATGCAATATTGCTCTTTATAGCATCGGATCTTGCTTCTATCACCAGTCACATCCACAACTGGGTATTGTTTTTGCTTTGGCTCCATCCTTTCACTCTTTCTGGAGTTATTTCTCCACTGATCTCCAGTAGGATATTGGGCACCTAATGACCTGGGGAGTTCCTCTTTCAGTATCCTATCATTTTGCCTTTTCATACTGTTCATGGAGTTCTCAAGGCAAGAACACTGAAGTGGCTTGCCATTCCCTTCTCCAGTGGACCAGGCTCTGTCAGACCTCTCCACCATGACCTGCCCGTCTTGGGTTGCCCCGCAAGCATGGCTTGGTTTCATTGAGTTAGACAAGGCTGTGGTCCTAGTGTGATTAGATTGACTAGTTTTCTGTGAGTATGGTTTCAGTGTGTCTGCCCTCTGATGCCCTCTTGCAACACCTACCATCTTACTTGAGTTTCTCTTACCTTGGGCATGGGGTATCTCTTCACGGCTGCTCCAGCAAAGCACAGCTGCTGCTCCTTACCTTGGACGAGGGGTATCTCCTTACTGCCGCGGTTCCTGACCTCAATGTGGGATAGCTCCTCTAGGCCCTCCTGCGCCTGTGCAGCCACCGCTCCTCGGGATGCTCCTCCCTTCCACTCGCCCTGGCCTCAGGTGTGGGTGGCTCCTCCCAGCTGCCGCCCCTGGCCTCGGGCTCTGGGTGGTTCCTCAGGGTCACCGCCCATGGCCTCGAGTGCGAGATGGCTTCTCCGGGCCGCCCCAGACCTTGGATGCAGGGTAGCTCCTCTCGGCCGCTGCCCCTGACCTTGGACGTGGGGTGTCTCCTCCCTGCCACTGCCCCTGACCTCGAATGCGGGGTAGCTCCTCCCGGCCGCCACTGACCTTGGATGCAGGGTAGCTCCTCTCGGCTGCTGCTCCTGACTCGGACGCAGGGTAGCTCCGCTTGGCCATTCCTGGACCATCGCAGCCTGGCAATCTAGGCTGCTGCCCCTGACCTCGGACCTGGGGTAGCTCCTCTTGGCTTCATCTCAAGGGCTGATCTTGCTGAAGTAAATCTCACAACTAAGGTCCAGTGATTGGAAGCAGAAGGAGAAGGCAGTGACAGAGGATGAGATAATGGATGGCGTCACTGACCTAATGAACATGAGTCTGACCAAACTCCAAGAGATAGTGAAGGATAGGGAAGCCTGGAATGCTGCAGTCCACAGAGTTGCAAAGAGCTGGACATGACTGAGTGACTGAACAACAAAGGGCCCAGTGATTTTATTTTAAATTGATTATTTCAGCACCGTTTAATCCATGATGATTGCCTGATGAACTGACTTCCCTGTGACCTGATGTGTCTATATTACACCTTCTCCTTTTTCTTGAAATTTCCAATTGTGTATATTTTCCCAGTTACATGTACATTTTCCCAGTTACAATAAAAAATAAATAAATAAATAAAAAGAAAATTAAAGTACTAGATGGACTTAGCCACATATTCTTAACATCACATGCAAAACAACTGCTTTTTCCTTACTTAGTTTTTCCACCTTCCCTCTTGTTACAGTGGAATATTTTCATGTTCTTATAAATTACAAATATTTCTCCTTAAGCTAGATCTCACCCACTGTTATTCTCTCAAAGACCTCCTCCCTCAGTTATTATCTTTATCCTCACACATACCCAAATTCTTGTAAATATGTCATCATACTCTGTTAAATCTCATCCTGGAAAACAACACAGAACATTTTTATCCCACATATTTCCTATTACTCGCACATTAATTTGACTTCCACTCCAGAATATAAATTTTGAAATAAACTTTCTCTATTAGCTGTCTCTACTTCTTTACATTCAGCCATTGGTTCAAAAACAACAAACTGGACTTTTATTTCCCCACTTCTTATCACTGAAATTTCTTATTTCAGGTAGCCCAAAATTTCCATGGTGCTGAGAATATATATTTATTTATAACTTATATATGTATTGAGATTTTCTGCAGCTTTTAATGTTGGTGGCTACTCCATTCATTTGAAAGGCCTTTTTTATCTCTAGCAGACTTCCCTGGTGGCTCAGATGGTAAAGCATCTGCCTACAATGTGGGAGACCTGGGTTCAATCCCTGGGTTGGGAAGATCTCCTGGAGAAGGAAATGGCAACCCACTCCAGTATTCTTGCCTGGAAAATCCCATGGACAGGGAAGCCTGGTGGGCTACAGTCCATGGGGTCACAGAGTTGGGTCACAGAGCAATTTCACTTTCTTTCTTTCTTTATCTAGCACCATACCCTTCTTACATTCATTTTCTTACAATACCTTTTTACTATGATTCCATTAGGCCTTTCTTCAATTCTAATTTCTGTATATTGACGCTTTCTAATTTCTAGCTTATCCTAGAAACAGTTCTTTTTGCTTTGCCTAAAATCTTTTCCTATGAGATTACTATAAGTGCCATCACTTGAAATAGTGTTAAAAACTGGTATTTCATTCAACTCTTCCTTTGATATATATTTCTACTTGGAACTTTGGAGAAACCCTCAAAAGTAATATATGAAAAACAATGTTCCTGATTCCTACAGTAGAAAATGGCACCACCGACCCTTCTGACTCAGTTTATAGATTTTTCCATTCCTTCTTTTCTTACTTCTACTTTTTACAAAGCTCTCTTCCTTCTATTTCCAGTGTGTATTTTGATTCTGACCTTTGCTATTGATTTCCACTGACCAACTATAGCCCAGGTCACCATTATCTATAACTCCTCCCAGATTATCATCCTTCCAAATTATTTCATGCTTTTTCAATAGGTTATTCACAGAATAATAGGAGTAATCTATTAAAACAAAAACAGCAAAACAAAAGAAAATCACAATATATAGCTTCACCATTAAACATGTCACAGCTTATCATGAGTCCTAACAGCTTGCTGGCCTGATGTGGCTCTGCCTTGCTCTTCAACCTCATGCAATATTGATACCACATCTCTCTCTATTGCTACACTGACACCAGGATATTCTCTTTTCTTTGAACATGCCAAGACCTTTTAGAATTTAGGGCATTTGTGTATTATTTGTTCTAAGGCTTCCTTCAGTTCCTCCCAAAGTTGTCTCATTTTTCTCCTTGTAGTCTGTGTCATTTATTCTGTTTTCACCTTCAAATCATATAAACTTTATTCCAACTGGTTTATAAAATAAGGAAATTTATTAGCCCATGTATTGGAAATTCAGATGGTATGCTGACTTCAGGTTATTTTCTTGCGATGCATAGTTCTAGTTCTCTGTGACTCTTTGAGGGTTACTTCTGTGGAGGTGACTTTAATCTGTGTTTACAAATGGCTACATCATTTCCTGGCTTCAGAGTCACATTCCATAGTATCGTATATAGGAAAATGATTCTTTTCTACTGCTTCTATGTTAAGATCTAGGATTTTTTTTAATAACCTCCGAAAAGAAAATGTATTCTTTAGAACTAGAATTCACAATCTTTCCTGAGTCAATGATTACAGAACAGGAAATATCAGGAGCTATTTTAATTAGTCCTGTGTCATCTGCCTCATTCCTTTGTGCTATTAGTGTCTCTTTATACATATGAGTTGTGGTTATGCAAACACAAATCAGAGTAGTTTCTAAATGAAAGAGAGATGGTAACTAACTACCATATCCTCTGCAAGTTGGTTCAAGATTCCTATTTTCAAAGATACCATCTGTGATCATTCTAGTTGAAACATCCTCCACTAGCTTCCTCACTACTAAAGAAGGTGCAAGAAGGTAAAGTCTTGTTAACTTTTGTAATTGCTTTAGTGCCTGGCACATATTAGATGCCATGTAAGTTCTTTATTCTGCTCTAACAAATTATCAGTGACTGAAGCCATGAAATTAAAAGACACTTGCTCCTTGGAAGGAAAGTTATGACAAACCTAGACAGCATATTAAAAAGCAGAGACATTGCTTTGCTGACAAAAGTCCATACAGTCAAAGCTATGATTTTTCCAGTAGTCATGTACAAAAATGAGTGTTGGACCATCAAGAAGGTGGAGTGCTAAAGAACTGATGCTTCTGAACTGTGGTGCTGGAGAAAATTCTTGAAAGTCCCTTGAACAACAAGGGAATCAAACCAGTCAATCCTAAAGGAAATCAAATCAACTCTAAATATTCATTAGAAGGATGATGTTAAAGCTGAAGCTCTAATACTTTGGCCACCTGATGCAAAGAACTGACTCATTGGAAAAGACCCTGATGCTGGGAAAGATTAAAGTTAAAATGAGAGGATGAGATGTTTGGACAGCATCACTGACTCAAAAGATATGAGTTTGAGCATGCTCTGAAAGATAGTGAAGGACAGGGAAGATTCGGGCACTGCAGTCCATGGGATCACAAAGAATCAGACGTGACTTAGCAACTGAATAACAACAAAATTTGTCACACACTTAGAGAATGTAAGTGACACAAATTTATTATCTTACAGTTCTGGAGGGCAAAATCCAAACTATTTCACTGAGCTAAAATTAAGGTATTGGCATGACTACAGTCCTTTCTGGAGAGTTTAGAGGAAAATTCCTTTTCTTGTCTTTTCCAACTTCTAGAATCTGTCCACATTCATTTAATGGCAATTGAGTCTTTCTCACAATGCTGTGTCTATTGTTCTGATTCTACCTCCTCCCTCTTCCACATTTAAAGGAGCTTGAGAGTAAACAGGACGCACTCAGAATATTCAGGATAATCTTATCTTAAGGTCAGCAATCTTAATTCATCTGCAAATTTAGGGCTTCCTTCATGGCTCAAATGGTAGAGAATCTGCCTGCAGTGCAGGCCAAGGTTTGATCCAAGGAATGGGAAGATCTGCTGGAGAAGGAAATGGCCACCCACTATGGTATTCTTGCCTAAAGAATCCCATGGACAGAGAAGCCTGGTGGGCTACAGTCCATGGGGTTGCAAAAAGTTGGATACGATTGAACAGCTAACACTTTCAGGTGATACAGTATACTCATATTTTTAAGAGAATAGAATGTAGACATCTTTGGAGGGCAATAACGGAGATCAGCCCTGGGATTTCTTTGGAGGGAATCAAGCTGAAGCTGAAACTCCAGTACTTTGGCCACTTCATGTGAAGAGTTGACTCATTGGAAAAGACTCTGATGCTGGGAGGGGTTGGGGGCAGCAGGAGAAGGGGACAATGGAGGATGAGATGGCTGGATGGCATCACGGACTCGATGGATGTGAGTCTGAGTGAACTCCAGGAGTTGGTGATGGACAGGGAGGCCTGGCATGCTGAGATTCATGGGGTCACAAAGAGTCGGACATGACTGAGCGACTGAACTGAACTGAACTGAACTGAATCTACTTCTCACAGATGCCAAATTAACATTTAAGCAATTTAAATAAATAAACAAAATTTTAGAAATAATACTACAGTGTAAAATTTGTGGTTTAAAGTAAATTAAAATCTAACAAAACATACTAGAGAATTGTTGTTGTTCAGTTGCTTAGTCATGTCTGATTCTTTCCGACCCCATGGACTGCAACACACCAGGGTTCCCTGTCCTTCACCATCTCCCAGAGCTGACTTAAACTCATGTCCATTGAGTCAGTGATGCCATCCAACCATCTCATCCTCTGTCATCCCCTTCTCCTCAAGCATTCAATTTTTCCCAGCATCAGGATCTTTTCTAATGAATCACTTCTTCTCATCAGGTGGCCAAAGTATTGTAGCTTCAGCATCATTCTCCCAATGAATATTCAGAATGTATTTTCTTTAGATTGACTGGTTTGATTTCCTTGCAGTCCAAGGGACTGTCAAGAGTTTCTTCCAATACCACAGTACAAAAGAATCAATTATTTTGCACTCAGCCTTCTATAAGGTCCAAAGTCACATCCATACATGACTACTGGAAAACCATAGTTTTGACTAGATGGACCTTTATTGGCAAGCTAATATCTCTGCTTTTTAATACACTGTCTATGTTGGTCATAACTTTTCTTCAAAGGAGCAAGTGTCTTTTAATTTCATGGTTGCAGTCATCATCTGTAGTGATTTTGGACCCCAAGAAAATAATGTCAGCCACTGTTTCCATTGTTTCCCCATCTATTTGCCATGAAGTAATAGGATTGGATAGATGATCTTCGTTTTTTGAATGTTGAGTTTTAAGGCAAGTTTTTCACTCTCCTCTTATACTTTCATCAAGAGGCTCTAGTTCTTCACTTTCTGCCATAAGGGTGGTATCATCTGCCTATCTGAGGTTATTGATATCTCTACTGGAAAACTTGATTCCAGCTTGTGCTTCATCCAGCCTGGCATTTTGCATGATGTACTCTGCATATAAGTTAAATAAGCCGAATGACATTATACAGCCTTGATGCAATCCTTTCCCTATTTGGAACCAATCCATTGTTCCATGTCTGGTTCTAATTGCTGATTCTTGACCTGCATACAGATTTCTCAGGAGACAGGTCAGGTGGTCTGATATTCCCATCTCCTGAAGAATTTTCCACAGTTTATTGTGGTTACACAGTCAAAAGCTTTAGTGTAGTCAATGAAGCAGAAATAGACGGTGTTCTGGAATTCTCTTGCTTTTTCTATGATCAAACGGATGTTGGCAATTTGATCTCTGGTTCCTCTGCCTTTTCTAAATCCAGCTTGAACATCTGTAAGCTCTCAGTTCATGTACTGTTGAAGCCTTGCTTGGAGAATTTTGAACATTATTTTGCTACTATGTGAAATGAGTGCTAGTATGAAGTAGTTTGAACATTCTTTGGCATTGCTTTTCTTTGTAATTGAAATGAAAACTGACATTTTCTCGTCCTGTGGCCAATGCTGAGTTTTCCAAATTTTCTGGCATATTGAGTGCAGCACTTTCACAGTGTCATCTTTTAGAATTTGAAATAGCTCAATGGCATTCCATCACCTCCACTAGTTTTGCTTGTAATGATGCTTCTTAAAGCCCACTTGACTTCACACTCCAGGATGTCTGGCTCTAGATGAGTGATCACACCATTGTAGTTATCTAGGTCATTAAGATCTTCTTTGTATAGTTCCTCTGTATATCCTTCCCATCTCTTCTCAATATCGTCTGCTTCTGTTAGGTCTATACCATTTCTGTCCTTCATTGAGCCCATCTTTGCATGAAATATTCCCTTAGTATCTTTAATTTTCTTGAAGAGATCTCTAGTCTTTCCCATTCTATTGTTTTCCTCTATTTCTCTGCATTGATCTCTTAGGAAGGTTTTCTTATCTCTCCTTGCTATTCTTTGGAACTCTGTGTTCAAATGGGTATATCTTTCTTTTGCTTCTTTGCCTTTTGCTTCTCTTCTTTTCTCAGCTATTTGCAAGGCCTCCTCGGACAACCATTTTGCCTTTTTGCATTTCCTTTTCTTCTGGATGGTTTTGATCACTGCCTCCTGTACAATGTTGCAAACCTCTCTCCGTAGTTCTTCAGGTACTCTCTCAGATCTAATCCCTTGAATCTATTTGTAACTTTCACTGTATAATCATAAGGGATTTGATTTAGGTCATACCTGAATGGCCTAGTGGTTTTCCCTAGGGAAAATGCTATAGATGACTAGTGAATTGTTGACTATAAAATTTATTTCTTAAGAATATATTAAAAAGGCAACATCACTTATAAAAAATAATAATTATAGTGCAGACCAATGCAGATTGAAATCATAAAGTGCTATTTATAATGATCATTTAAAAAGTGAAGAGACAGGAGCTAAGAGAAGGAGGAGGTAGAATGAAGAAAAAGGGAGAAAAAAGAAGAGAAGGAAAAGAAGTCACAGAAGCAGCAGTGGTGCAAAGAAGAGTAAATGACAGCATGAATTCTAGGGAAAAACATAAGGCAAAATCCAAAGATAGTTTTGATATATGTTTATTTTATATTAAACTGTTGATTGCATAATATGATGGGAAATAGAGGAGAAGTGATGAGGAAACTGTATCTTCTTTTAACACTTTTGGGTTAAAAGCTAGGGATTATAGACAATATCAAATCAAGTTAATGGTTAAGATACTGTGGAAAACTTCAGCATCAGAATTTATAAAGGAGACTTGTTCATGGACTTTATATAATGGAATTATGAAGACAAACGCCAGAACAAGTTGGAGAAAGAATCATCAGTTCAGTTTAGTCATTCAATCGTATCTGAGTCTTTGCTACCCAATGGACTGCAGCACTTTAGGCCTCCCTGTCCATCACCAGGTTCTTGAGTCTATACAACCTCTAGTACATTGAGTTTATGATGCCATTCAACCATCTCATCCTCTGTCATCCCCTTCTCTGCCTGCTCTCAATCTTTCCCAGCATCAGGGTCTTTTCCATTGAGTCAGCTCTTTATATCAGGTGGTCAAAATATTGAAGTTTCAGCTTCAACATCAGTCCTTCCAATGAACACCCAGGAATGATCTCCTTTAGGATAGACTGGTTGGATCTCTTTGCAGTCCAAGGGACTCTCAAGAGTCTTCTCCAACACCACAGTTCAAAAGCACCAATTCTTCATCTCTCAGCTTTCTTTATAGTCCAACTCTCACATCATACATAACTACTGGAAAAACCATAGCCTTGACTAGACAGAGCTTTATTGACAAAGTAATGTCTCTCTTTTTTAATATGCTGTCAAGGTGGGTCCTAACTTTCCTTCCAAGGAGTAAGCGTCTTTTAATTTCATGGCTGCAGTCACCATCTGCAGTGATTTTGGAGCCCAGGAAAATAAAGTCAGCCACAGTTTCCCCATCTATTTGCCATGAAGTGATGGGACTGTATGTCATGATCTAAGTTTTCTGAATGTTGAGATTTAAGCCAACATTTTCCCTCTCCTCTTTCACTTTCACCAACAGGCTCTTTAATTCTTCTTCACTTTCTGCCATAAGGGTGGTATCATCTACATATCTGAGGTTATTGATATTTCTTCCTGCAATCTTGATTCCAGCTTGTGCTTCTTCCAGTCTAGCATTTCTCATGATGTACTTTGCATAGAAGTTAAATAAGCAGGGTGACAATATACAGCCTTGATGTACTCCTTTTCCTATTTGGAACCAGTCTGTTTATCCACATCCAGTTCTAACTGTTGCTTCTTGAACTGCATATAGATTTCTCAAGAGGCAGGTCAGGTGGTCTGGTATTCCCATCTCTTTTAGAACTTTCCACAGTGTATTGTGATCCACAGAGTCAAAGTATTTGGCATAGTCAATAAAGCAGAAATAGATGGTTTTCTGGAACTCTCTTGCTTTTTTGATGATCCAGCAGATGTTGGTAATTTGATCTCTGGTTTCTCTGCCTTTTCTAAAACCAGCTTGAAAAATAAAAAATAAAATAAAACCAGCTTGAACATGTGGAAGGTCATGGTTCACGTATTGCTGAAGCCTGGCTTGGAGTATTTTGAGCATTACTTTGCTAGCCTGTGAGATGAGTGCAATTGTGCAGTAGTTTGAGCATTCTTTGGCATTGCCTTTCTTTGGGATTGGAATGAAAACTGACCTTTTCCAGTCCTGCAACCACTGCTGAATATTCCAAATTTGCTGGCATATTGAGTATAGCACTTTCACAGCATCATCTTTCAGGATTTGAAATTGCTCCATTGGAATTCCATCACCACCACTGGCTTTGTTTGTAGTGATACTTCCTAAGGCCCACTTGACTTCACATTCCAAGATATCTGGCCCTAGGTGAGTGATCACACCATTGTGATTATGTAGGTCATGATGATCTTTTTTGGTACAGTTCTTCTGTAGATTTTTGCTACCTCTTCTTAATATCTTCTACTTCTGTTAGTTCCATACCATTTAAGGGGCTAGATCTGATAGACAGAGTGCCTGATAAACTATAGATTGAGGTTCATGACATTGTACAGGAGACAGGGAGCAAGACCATCCCCAAGGAAAAGAAATGCAAAAAATAAAATGGCTGTATGAGGATGCCTTACAAATAGCTGTGAAAAGAAGAGGAACAAAACACAAAAGAGAAAAGGAAAGACATAACCATTTGAAAAAATCATACTATGTTCTAATAAACATAACTCTCAGAGAGAGGAAGCTAAACAATTAAGCAATCTGTGGACTCCCGAATCACAAAGAAAACGGATATGAAGTAAATGAGTTAGGAGATTACCATTTTTTAGGACAATAATTTGGTGAAATACATCGATGGATGTGGAAGATGAGGCCCTGAGTCTATGGACTAAAAGAAAAATGTTATCCCAAGGAGTTAGCTCTGGATGAGGAATTGACACTTAGGTGAGGAATGGAAAAGCACGGAAGTGTGTGTGTGTGTGTGTGTGTGTGTGTGTGTGTGTGTATAGAGGGGTTATAGATATGACAGTACACAAGAACCTGTAGGTGGAGAACATTGGCAACATTCAGTCCCAGATATGGTTTGATCATGGTATTGCAAAGGTGGAGATGACTAATATGTCTGATATTGTTCTGATTCTCTTAACTCTAAACAAGTCTAATGCTCATAACTGTAGTGGCTTGGAGCATAAAGGACTATGGCAGTAAGAGGAGAAGTGAATGATTCTGTGTTCAGCCCTCTATTTCTGATGACCCACACTGATGAGCATCCTTTTTTCTCTAGGGGATGAATACCCTGAAGGTTCAGTTTATGATCATCACCAAGGTGAAATTTATCCACCACTGAGCTAAAGAGTTGCAATGAAGCTGCTGTTAGGGAATAATTTAGGACATGTGGTCCCACCTCTTCTTCTCAAATATAAAGGAGGAAGTGAGTTTAGAACAGGGGAAGCTGACATCTGGATTTCAGTGATGTAACCACTTACCTGCAGATGGAAAATGATTTAATTATTCTAGGGATCCCTATCTCTGTTGATACAGTGCAGTTGACAAACAAACAAATAAACAAAAACCTTCTTATGTGATTTAGAATGCTTCCAAATAGAACCTTATTTAAACAAGGACCATCCAGTGTGTTATAATCCACATGATTTGAACTTTAAACCATGTGACTTTGGGGCTGCAAGTAGCAGATCTTATTGAGGGTAATGGAACAGGCACAAATAAAAGAGAATGAGGAGTGAGAGTAATATGAAGAGAGAAATATACTTTAAGTTTTGAAATTCAGAAAGCAACCAAAAATGAGAAGGCTTTTGAGTCATGTTCACACATGTGATAATCCATCTGTCAGATAACATTTTTTTAATCACTTGAAATTCAGCATGTTTATGAACCCCAACACCTTCCCCAGTTGCCCCATCTTCAGCAATGCCAAGAAACTCACCAAGGGCATTCACAAGCAGAGGGTATCTGAGGAACATATTTATATTCCAAAGCAGGATACCGAAAATCATGTCATCTCAAATTCTGACTAATATACATAAATAAGTAGCAACCCTTAAGATAAGGAAAAAAAACTCTACTGCTGCTGAGTTCTGAAGAGGTAAGTCAGAAATTTTCTGCATCTTAAGACTGATGGGAAAGAAAAGGAAAAAATTCCAGCATAATTAGGTTACCAAGTGCACTAACAGAAAATACTAGATTAAAATGAAATTTAGGAGAGTAAAACAGTGTCTAAGATAATGAGATAAGAAACTTAAAAATATTACATGTTCTTTAAGAAAAAAATAATTTTTAATGCTATAAAGTATCACCTCATCTTCATTAGGAGATACCAGGGTTCAATATCAAGCTCACGCATACTTATATATTATTGTATATGTCTTAACACATTTATTTATTGTCTTTGTACATTGTCTGGTCAAAGGATATCTTTTGGTATTTTAAAGAACAACTTTTTAAATGAGTAGAATAAGCCAGTTCTGAGGTCTCTTCCTGAAATAAGCAGAATACTATCTTTACAAAGATTATTGTAATTTGCTATCATTCTTTTTATATATATGGTATAATGGCAAGGTGTGAACAGAAAAAAGCACCAAAGCATGAAATACTAGTTTCAATCTCTGTTTTTACAGTTGGGACAAAAAGTTCATTTGGGTTTTTCTGACATATCTTATGAAAAAATTGGAACAAACTTTTTGGCCAACCCAATATTCTTCTAAAGAATAAAAATATTGTTTTTTGGAGTTCTTTATTAATTCCAGAGACTACTATGCACCAGGATTTGTGGTAGTCTGGAATATGGAGGCAAAGAAGAGGGATGCTTAATAGTATTGTTTAAAAAAGGTTTCCTCATGGAGGTGACAAGATAAATCTTCCTGAAAAATAATGATATACTGGGCAAAAAAAAGCATGGTGGTTTTTTCAATGTCACAAGGCTAGGATGTCACATCAGTGACTCACAACCAACCAACCACACCGTCCTCTATCCTTTGTGCAGTCCTGCCTACACTGATCTAAGCTTAACTATGACTTCAAACTATAGCCAATGAGATCTTAGCAATGTAATGTAAGCAGAAGTTACAGTTAATGAAACAGGTCTTTGTAAATGTATAACCTAACCAAATCTAATGTAAGCCCATCCATATTATTTTTCCATAGGAGTTTCATGAAAAAGTCTTCAAATTTAAGATAGACATGAGGTGACACCACCAGGCTTGGTATACTGTATAAAGTGTTATCAACGAGTAGCAGAAAAACAAAAAGGAGTATTACATAAAGAAGTAATAAAGATTCTTGTGGAATTGCCTGTATTGTTCACTAATGGAATTGTCACACAAAATTCTAGGACAATAATTTGTGTTTATAGATTGAATCTGAACTGAATAAATTTAAAACATCAAGCAAACATAAGATCTTTATAATTTAACTTAAAGAATTTTATCTTGATATCTACAGAGGCCTTTTACTTTATTGTTTTATTTAGATATTCAAGTCTATAACAAATTTGTTGACACAAAGATGCAGATCCCTATTGCTTTCTTTCTCTTGTGTTTTGAAGAGAAGAGTCATGGTGTATGATTTGACTTTGAATTCTTTGAATGTTAGATGGTAATTGAGGCATGAATTTCTTCATTGCAGGAATCATATTGGAAAGATTATCTGCATTTGTTTTGAATTTTCAGTTCAGATTCTCAAAATTGAGCCAAAACTATAATATAAATGGCTGGTAAACAGTTCTAGTATCTCTGATTATTATCAATACAATGGAAAATTTGAGAAATAACAGAACAAGCCACTAAAATTTATCTTTATTCTTTCAAAGCACAATTATTTTGAAGTAATAAATAATCCTATTTAAGCAGCTTTGTATTGGTCAGATCACTAAATTACTGTTGTCACCTGGAAAAGTACAGATTTAAAGTAAGAAAATCTAGGTTTGAATCCTGGCTCAGCAATTTATTTGTTAAGAATGAAGTTAACTTTAAAATTTTCAATTTCTTTATCTACAATAGAGTGTTATAAAGACAAAATTAGATAAAACAAGTAAAATACTACACATAGACCCTAGACTATCATAGAGCTGAATTATTATTTTTAATTGAAAGTATAGTTGATTGCCAACATCTGTTGGATCTTAGAAAAAGCAAGAGTTTCAGAAAAATATCTACTTCTTTATTGACTACGCCAAAGACATTGACTGTGTCAATCACAATAAACTGTGGAAAATTTTTCAAGAGATGGGAATACCAGACCACCTGACCTGCCTCCTGAGAAATCTATATGCATCTCAAAAAGCAACAGTCACAACTGGACATAGAACAGACTGGTTCCAAATCAGAAATGAGTATGCCAAGGCTGTATATTGTCACCCTGCTTATTTAACTTATATGCAGAGTACATAATGAGAAACACTGGGCTGAATGAAGCACAAGTTGGAATCAAGTTTGCCAGGAGAAATATCAAAACCTCAGATATGAGGATGACACCACTTTTACAGCAGAATGGGAGAAAGAACTAAGCAGCTTCTTGATGGAAGTGCAAGAGGAGACTGAAAAAGTTGGCTTAAAACTCACATTCAGAGGAGAATGAAAACATTGGTTTAAAACTCAACATTCAAAAAACTAAGATCATGGCATCTGGTCCCATCACTTCATGGCAAATAGATGGAGAAACAATGGAAACAGTGACAGTCTTTATTTTGTGGGGCTCCAAAATCACTAGAGATGGTGACTGCAGCCATGAAATTACAAGATGCTTGCTCCTTGGAAGACAAGCTATGACCAACCTAGACAGTATATTAAAAAACAGAGACATTACTTTGCCAACAAAGGCAGAGGAAACAGAGATCAAAGCTATGATGTTCAAGCTGGTTTTTGAGAAGGCAGAGGAATCAGAGCTCAAATTGTCAACATCTGCTGGATCATGGAAAAAGCAAGAGAGTTCCAGAAAAACATCTATTTCTGCTTTATTGACTATGCCAAAGCCTTTGACTCTGTGGATCACAATCAACTGTGGAAAATTCTGAGAGAGATGGGAATACCAGACCATCTGACCTGCCTCTTGAGAAACCTATATGCAGGTCAGGAAGCAACAGTTAGAACTGGACATGGAACAACAGACTGGTTCCAAATAGGAAAAGGAGTATGTCAAGGCTGTATATTGTCACCCTGCTTATTTAACTTATATGCAGAGTACATCATGAGAAACGCTGGGCTGGGAGAAGCATAAGCTGGAATCAAGATTGCCAGGAGAAATATCAATAACCTCAGATATGCAGATGACACCACCCTTATGGCAGAAAGTGAAGAGGAACTAAAAAGTCTCTTGATGAAAGTGAAAGTGGAGAGTGAAAAAGTTGGCTTAAAGCTCAACATTCAGAAAACAAAGATCTTGGCATCTGGTCCTATGACTTCATGGGAAATAGATGGGGAAACAATGGAAACCATGTCAGACTTCATATTTTGGGGCTCCAAGACACTGATGAAAGAAATCAAAGAGGACACAAATAGATGGAGAAATATATCATGTTCATGGATCAGCAGAATCAATATAGTGAAAATGAATATACTCCCCAAAGCAATCTACAAATTCAATGCAATCCCTATCAAGCTACCAGCGGTATTTTTCACAGAACTAGAACAAATAATTTCAAGATTTGTATGGAAATACAAAAAACCTCGAATAGCCAAAGCAATCTTGAGAAAGAAGAATGGAACTGGAGGAATCAAGTTGCCTGACTTCAGGCTCTACTACAAAGACACAGTCATCAAGACAGTATGGTACTGGCACAAAGACAGAAATATAGATCAATGGAACAAAATAGAAAGCCCAGAGATAAATCCACACACATATGGACACATTATCTTTGACAAAGGAGGGAAGAAAATACAATGGAGTAAAGACAATCCCTTTAACAAGTGGTGCTGGGAAAACTGGTCAACCACTTGTAAAAGAATGAAACTAGATCACTTTCTAACACCACACACAAAAATAAATTCAAAATGGATTAAAGATCTAAACATAAGACCAGAAACTATAAAACTCCTAAAGGAGAACATAGGCAAAACACTCTCTGACATAAATCACAGCAGAATCCTCTATGATCCATCTCCCAGAATTCTGGAAATAAAAGCAAAAATAAACAAATGGGATCTAATTAAAATTAAAAGCTTCTGCACAACAAAGGAAAATATAAGCAAGGTGAAAAGACAGCCTTCTGAATGGGAGAAAATAATAGCAAATGAAGCAACTGACAAACAACTAATCTCAAAAATATACAAGCAACTTATGCAGCTCAATTCCAGAAAAATAAATGACCCAATCAAAAAATGGGCCAAAGAACTAAATAGGTATTTCTCCAAAGAAGACACACAGATGTCTAACAAACACATGAAAAGATGCTCAACATCACTCATTATTAGAGAAATACAAATCAAGACCACAATGAGGTACCACTTCACACCAGTCAGAATAGCTGTGATCCAAAAGTCTGCAAGCAATAAATGCTGGAGAGGGTGTGGAGAAAAGGGAACCCCCTTGCACTGTTGGTGGGAATGTAAACTAGTACAGCCACTATGGAGAACAGTGTGGAGATTCCTTAAAAAACTGGAAATAGAACTGCCTTATGACCCAGCAATCCCACTGCTGGGCATACACACCGAGAAAACCAGAATAGAAAGAGACACAGGTACCCCAATGTTCATCGCAGTGCTGTTTACAATAGTCAGGACATGGAAGCAACCTAGATGTCCATCAGCAGATGAATGGATAAGAAAGCTGTGGTACATATACACAATGGAGTATTTCTCAGCCATTAAAAAGAATACATTTGAATCAGTTCTGATGAGATGGATGAAACTGGAGCCGATTATACAGAGTGAAGTAAGCCAGAAAGAAAAACACCAATACAGTATACTAACATATATATGGAATTTAGAAAGATGGTAATGAAGACCCTGTATGCAAGACAGCAAAAGAGACACAGGGGTGTAGAGTGGACTTTTGGACTCTGAGGGAGAGGGAGAGGGTGGGATGATTTTGGAGAATGGCATTGAAACATGTAAGAAACGAATCGCCAGTGTATGTTTGATGCAGGATACAGGATGCTTGGGGTTGGTGCACGGGGATGATCCAGAGAGATGATATGGGGTGGGAGGTTGGACGGGGGTTGATGTTTGGGAACTCATGTACACCCGTGGTGGATTCATGTCAATATATGGCAAAGCGAATACAGTATTGTAAAGTAAAATAAAGTAAAAATAAAAATTAAAAAAATAATACAAAATAAAAAATAAAAAAAACAAAATCACTGCAGATGGTGACTGCAGCCATGAAATTAAAAGACGTTTACTCCCTGGAAGAAAGGTTATGACCAAACTAGATAGCATATTGAAAAGCAGAGTCATTACTTTGCAAACAAAGGTCCATCTAGTCAAGGCTATGGTTTTCCCAGTGGTCATGTGTGGATGTGAGAGTTGGACTGTGAAGAAAGCTGAGCACCGAAGAATTGATGCTTTTGAAATGTGGTGTTGGAGAAGACTCTTGAGAGTCCCTTGGGCTGCAAGGAGGTCCAACCAGTCCATTCTGAAGGAGATCAGCCCTGGGATTTCTTTGGAAGGAATGATGCTAAAGCTGAAACTCCAGTACTTTGGCCACCTCCTGTGAAGAGTTGACTCTGGAAAAGACTGATGCTGGGAGGGATTGAGGGTAAGAGGAGAAGGGAGCGACCGAGGATGGGATAGCTGGATGGCATCACTGACTCGATGGACGTAAGTCTGAGTGAACACCAGGAATTGGTGATGGACAGGGAGGCCTGGCGTGCTGCTATTCATGGGGTCGCAAACAGTCGGAGATGACTGGGCGACTGAACTGACTGACTGACTGATGGTTTTTCCAGTAGTCATGTATGGATGTGAGAGTTGGACTGTAAAGAAAGCTGAGTGCCAAAGAATTTATGCTTTTGAACTGTGGTATTGGAGAGCCCCTTGGACTGCAAGGAGTTCCAACCAGTCCATCCTAAAGGAAATCAGTCCTGAATATTCATTGGAAAGACTGTTGCTGAAGCTGAAACTCCAATATTTTGACTACCTGATACGAAGAATTAACTCATTGGAAAAGACTCTGATGCTGGGAAAGATTGAAGGCAAGAGGAGAAGGGGACGACAGAGGATTAGAGGGTTGGATGGCATTACCGACTCTACGGACATAAGTTTTAGTAAACTCTGGGAGTTGGTGATGGACAGGGAGTTGTTCTCATGTGCTGCAGTCCACGGGGTCACAAAGAGTCGGACATGACTGAGTGATTGAACTGACTGACTGATATTTGATTTACAATGTTGTGTTAATTTCAGGTATACAGCAAAGTGGTTCCATTATACATACATAAATGTCTATATATTTTTTTCAGATTCTTTCCCTTATAGTTTGTTACAAAATATTGAGTGCAGTTTCCTATGCTACAGTACATTCTTATTGAATATCTATTTTATATATAGTAGTGTGTGTATGTTAATCCCAACACCTGATTTTTTCCCTCCCCACCTCATTTCCCTTTTGTAACCATGAATTTTTTTCCATGTCTCTGGTTCTGTTCTGTGCATAAGTTCATTTGAATCTTTTTATTTTCCTCTCCAGATTCCACATATAAGTGATATCATGTGTTATTTGTATTTCTTTGCATACTTTACTTAGTATGATAATTTCTAGGTCCAGCCATGTAAGAGCTGAATTATTATTAAGGGGTGTGTGTGTGTGTGTGTGTGTGTGTGTGTGTGTGCGTGTGTGGAGGGATACCTTTTCTCTGTATTCCATCATTTCTAGGAAAAGGAATTTCCATCTATAATTTTGACCTTTGGATCTATACATAACTACTGCCTAGGCCAATATCCAAGTAGTGGAAGAAAGACATCTTAAAAAAAATATGTTCAATTTGATGTTGTTAATTTACCAAATAACCTAAATGTCCTTTATCAATCTTTTGTTCTTGGTAAACTTAAACTTTCCCTCAGGTGGAGAGTTTGGAGTAAATAAGCTTATTCTCACATCTTACACATACTTACTTTTATCTTTCTTACTAAAAAAAAGCCACATTACATTTCCTGTAGGATCTCTCTCTGTTTTCTGTCTCAGTTAGTTTAAAAACACATTTATATAGAGGGGTACCGATTATTCGTTCCAATTTGACTCTCTAAACTGCCACAGAAAAAAATAGTGCAAAAAGTTTATTTCAGACCAAATGTTAATAAGATGGTGGATTATTGGTTATGACTCTATAGAATGCTAATTTATGGTAGAGATACTAGTCCTAAAGGAAAGGTTTTCATAAAAAAATTAATGTTTTCTGATGATATTGTTAGTGCCAGTTCATGATGCACAGTGAGGCCAAGCATACTGAAACACTGGCATTTGTAGTCATTCAGTTGTGTCTGACTTTTCGACACCAGGGACTACAGCACACCACGCCTCCCTGTCCATCACCAACTGCTTGAGTTTACTCAAACTCATGTCCATTGAGTTGGTGATGTCATCCAACCATCTCATCCTCTGTCATCCCCTTCCTCCCACCTTCAATCTTTCCCAGCATCAGGGCCTTTTCCAATGAGTCAGTTCTTCACATCAGGTGTCCAAAGTATTGGAGTTTCAGCTTCAGCATCAGTCCTTCTAATGAATATTCAGGACTTATTTCATTTAGGATGGACTGGTTGGATCTCCTTTCAGTATAAGGGACTCACAAGAGTCTTCTCCAACACCATAGTTCAAAAGCATCAACTCTTTGGCACTCAGTTTTCTTTATAGTCCAACTCTCACATCCACACATGACTCCTAGAAAAACTATAGCTTTGACTAGACAGAAATGTGTTGGCAAAGTAATGTCTCTGTTTTTTAATATGCTGTTTAAGTTGGTCATAGCTTTTCTTCCAAGGAGTAAGTGTCTTTTAATTTCATGGCTGCAGTCACCATCTTCAGTGATTCTGGAGTCCTCCAAAATAAAGTCTGTCACTGTTTCCATTGTTTCCCCATCTATTTCCCATGAAGTGATGAGACCGGATGCCATGATCTTAATTTTCTGAATGTTGAGTTTTAAACCAATGTTTTCATTCTCCTCTTTCACTTTCATCAAGAGGCTCTTTAGTTCTTCTTCACTTTCTGCTCTAAGGGTGGTGTCATTTGCATGTCTGAGGTTATTGATATTTTTCCTGGCTTGTGCTTGATCCCAACTTGTATTTCATCCCAGCTTATGCTTCATCCACCCTGATGTTTCAATGTACTATACATATAGATTAAATAAGCAGGGTGACAATATAGAGCCTTGATGTACTCCTTTTTCTATTTGGAACCAGTTTGTTGTTCCATGTCCAGTTCTAACTGTTACTTCCTGACCTGCATACAGATTTCTCAAGAAACAAGTAAGGTTGTCTGGTTTTCCAATCTCTTGAAGAATTTCCCACAGTTTGTTGTGATCCACACAGCCAAAGGCTTTGTCATAATTAATAAAGCAGAAGTAGATTTTGTTTTGTTTTGTTTTTTTGGAACTTTCCTGCTTTTTCGATGATCCAGTAGATGTTGGTAATTTGACCTCTGGTTCCTCTGCCTTTTCTAAAACCAGCTTGAACGTCTGGAAATTCATGGTTCATGTATTGCTGAAGCCTGGCTTGGAGAACTTTGAGCGTTACTTTACTCATGTGTGAGATGAGTGAAGTTGTGCAGTAGTTTGAGCATTCTTTGACATTGCCTTTCTTAGGGATTGGAATGAAAAGTTACATTTTCCAGTCCTGTGGCCACTGCTGAGTTTTCCAAATTTGTTGACATATTGAGTACAGCACTTTTACAGCATCATCTTTTATGATTTTGAAGTAGCTCAAGTAGATTCCATCACCTCCACTGGCTTTGTTCATAATGATGCTTCTTAAGGCCTACTTGATTTCACACTCCAGGGTGTCTGGCTCTAGGTGAGTGATCATACCATCGTGATTATCTGGGTTGTGAAGATCCTTTTGTAGAGTTATTCTGTGTATTCTTGCCACCTCTTCTCAATATCTTCTGCTTCTGTTAAGTCCATACCATGTCTGTCTTTTATTGGCCCATCTTTGCATGAAATGTTCCCTTGGTATCTCTAACTTTCTTGAAGAGATCACTGGCCTTTCCCAATCTATTGTTTTCTTCTATTTCTTTGCATTGATCACTGAGGAAGTTTTTCTTATCTCTCTTTACTATTCTTTGGAACTCTGCATGCAAATGGGTATATCTTTCCTTTTCTCCTTTACCTTTCACTTCTCTTCTTTTCACAGCTATTTTTAAGGCCTCCTCAGACAATCATTTTGCCTTTTTGCATTTCTTTTTCTTGAGGATGGTCTTGATCACTGCCTCCTGTGCAATGTCATGAACTTCTGTCCATAGTTCTTCAAGCACTGTGTCTATCAGGTCTAATCCCTTGAAGCTATTTGTCACTTTCACTTTTTAATCATAAGGGATATGATTTAGGTCATACTAAAATGGTCTGGTGGTTTTCCCTACTTTCTTCAAGTCTGAATTTGGCAATAAGGAGCTCATGATCTGAGCTACAGTCAACTCCCAGTCATGTTTTTGCTGACTGTATAGACCTTCTCCATCTTTCGCTCAAAGATATAGTCAATCTGATTTCAGTAGCGACCATCTGGTAATGTCCATGTGTAGAGTCTTCTCTTGTGTTGTTGGAAGAGAGCGTTTGCTTCGACCAGTGCATTCTCTTGGCAAAAATCTGTTAGTCTTTGTCCTGCTTCATTCTATACTCCAAAGCAAAATTTGCCTGTTACTCTGTGTATTTCTTGACTTCCTGCTTTTGCATTCCAGTCCCCTATAATGAAAAGGACATCTTTTTTGGGTGTTAATTCTAGAAGGTCTTGTAGGTCTTCATATAACCATTCAACTTCAGCTTCTTCAGCATTACTGCCTGGGGCATAGACTTGGATTACTGTGACACTGAATGGTTTGCCTTGGAAATGGAGAGAGAATATTCTCTCTTTTTTTGAGATTACATCCAAGTACTGCATTTTAGACTCTTTTGTTGACTGTGATGGCTACTCCATTTCTTCTAAGCGATTCCTGCCCACAGTAGTAGATATGACTGTCATCTGAGTTGAATTCACCCATTCCAGTCCATTTTAGTTTGCTGATTCCTAAAATGTCGATGTTCACTATTGCCATCTCTTGTTTGCCTACTTCCAATTTGCCTTGATTCATGGACCTAACATTTCAGGTTCCTATGCAATATTGCTCTTTAAGGCATCAGACCTTTCTTCCATCACCAGTCACATACACAGCTGGGTGTTGTTTTGCTTAGGCTCCATCTCTTCATTCATTCTGGAGTTAGTTCTCCACCGATCTCCAGTAGCATATTGGGCACCTACCACCCTAGGGAGTTCATCTTTCAGTGTCCTATCTTTTTTCCTTTTCATACTGTTCATGGGGTTCTCAAGGCAAAAATACTGAAGTGGTTTGCAATTCCCTTTTCCATTGGACCACATTTTGTCAGAACTCGCTACCATGATCCGTCCATCTTGGGTGGCCCTACCCATCATGGCTCATAGTTTCATTGAGTTAAACAAGACTGTGGCCCATGTGATCAGATTGGTTAGTTTTCTGTGATTGTGGTTTTCAATCTATCTACCCTCTGATGGAGAAAGACAAGAGGCTTACAGAAGCTTCTTGATGGGAGAGACCAACTGATGGGGAAACTGATCTTGTTCTGATGGGCGAGACCATGCTCAGTAAATCTTTAATCCAATTTTCTGTTGATATGTGGAGCTGTGTTCCCTCCCTGTTATTTACCTGGGGCCTAACTATGGTGGAGGTAATGAAGATAATGGCAACCTCATTCAAAAGGTTCCATGGAGGCACTGCTGCACTCAGTGCCCTCAACACTGCTGCAGGCCACCGCTGACCCACACCTCCACCGGAGACTCCTGGACACTAATGGGCAAGTCTGGGTCAGCCTTTTGTGGGGACACTGCTCCTTTCTCCTGAGTCCTGGTGCACACAAGTTTCTCTTTGTGCATCCAAGAGTCTGTTTCCCCAGTCCTATGTAAGTTCTGGGGGCTCTATGGTGGGGTTAATGGTGACCACCTCCAAGAGGGCTTATCTTATGCCATACACAGGTCTGATGCACCCAGAGCCCCTACCCCTGTGGCAGTCCACTGTTGACCCATACCTCCACAGAAGACACTCAAATACAGTTCTGTCTCAGTCTCTGTGCGGTCTCTGGGTTCTAGTGTGCACAAGGTTTGTTTGAACCCTCTGAGCAGAGAAAGGTTCATTGTAGGACCAAGTGAATCATGATCTAAAAGCCTCAAGCCCCTGGAAAGGTTTTGGCAAAACCTTTTAAAAACTTGGTAAGGGAGTGTTTGAACAAGGGTATATAATAAGCAGACAAGGATGCTGCACCCATGAAATTAAAAGATTGTTGCTCCTTGGAAGGAAAGCTATGACAAATCTAGACAGCATATTAAAAAAGGAGACATCACTGTCAACAAAGGTCTATATAGTCAAAGCAATGTTTTTTCCATACATTTCCAATCATGTATGGATGTATGAGTTAGACCATAAAGAAGGCTAAGAATGGAAAAACTGATGCTTTTGAAATGTGGTGTTGGAGAAGATTCTTGAGATCCCTTGGACTGTAAGGATTTCAATCCAGTCACTCTCTAAGGAAAACAACTCTGAATATTCATTGAAAGGACTGACACTGACGCTGAAGCTCCAATATTTTGACCACCTAATGCAAAGTGTTGACTTATTGGAAAAGGTCCTGATGATGGGAAAGATAAAAAGCAAGAAGAGAATGGGATAACAGAGGATGGAATGGTTGGATCGCATCACTGACTCAATGGATATGAGTTTCAGTAAACTCTGGGAGATGGTGAAGGGCAGGGAAGACTTATGTACTGCAGTCCATTGAGTCACAAAGAGTTGGACACAACTGAGTGACTGATCAACAATATAATCAACACATGCACAATTATCTGATTGGCTAATGGTGAGGTAACAGGGCTATGTCACAGAGGGTAACATTTTTCAGCCCTTAGGCTTTAGGAGGCCTAGATTGTGTACTCAAGGTTATCAAGTAGTTAATATCTTCCATTTGGTGGTGGTTTTAATGGCAACCCACTTCAGAATACTTGCCTGGAAAATTTCGTGGATGGAGGAGCCTAGTAGGCTACAGTCCGTGGAGTTGCAAAGAGTCGGACATGACTGAGCAACTTCACCTTAGTATCTATAAAACAACTTAGGAAATTTGCATTAGATACAATTATCTGATACTTCAGAGAAAAGTTAAAGCAGCAGATAAAGAAGCAGGGCCTGTTCCAGAAGGCTCCATCAGGTCCTGCTTGGTTATAATATTTAAGCAGGTAATGTTTATTTTTAATACACATATTCAAAGAAAAAATTGCATAAAATTTTGCTGTTATTAAATAATTACTAAATTATTAGGAGCATAAAATCTGTATTTTAAATTTTATAAGCCCATTAAAATCCATCATGCTTAAAAATAATCTCATTTAAGGGCTACTACAAAATCATTATTCTAATGACACATTCAAAATAGAGAGTAGGTATTTTCAATTAATAAACCAAATATAAAGCTGGAACATAGTAATAGGGTGTTTCTTTAAGTATATTTTATATACTTATTTATTGATGAAACTATACTAATGGAAATGTGTGGATCCAAGTCCATGCATGCTCTTAGGATAAAAGCCTTCTTTAAAGCTGTCATCAAGTCTAAGCTTGCTCTGATCACCACACAATAGGCCAATAAATCTGAGAAATGAGGTCCTGAGGCAAGGAACATAACTTTATTCAGAGAGGTGGCTGACCCAGAAGATGACAGACTAACATCTCAACATAACCATCTTGTAGGGGCCTGGATGCCAGATTCTTTTATGAATAAGAGATGCGGGGGTTGAGGAAACAAAGTAAGAAAACCATTTAATTCTTGCAAATATCTCCTAGAATGACAAACCTCAGGCAGGGAGATTTATTAGTTTCTTTTTTTTACAGTCATTTCACAGATGTTTTTGAACTGTGGTGTTGGAGAAGACTTATGAGAGTCCCTTGGACTGCAAGGAGATCCAACCAGCCCATCCTAAAGGAAATCACTCCTGAATATTCATTGGAAGGACTGATGTTGAAGAGAGTTGATGTGAAATGGAATATGTCCTGCCATATCAATAAAAAATGATGTCACAGTTATCTGCAATTCTTGCCCTCCAAACATGAATTTGAGACCTGCTGACATGAGAAACACTGGGCTGGATGAAGCACAAGCTGGACAGGGAGAAATATCAGTAACTTCAGATATGCAGATGACACCACCCTTATGGCAGAAAGTGAAGAAGAACTAAAGAGCCTCTTGATGAAAGAAGAGAGTGAAAAAATTGGCTTAAAATTCAACATTCAGAAAACTAAGATCATGGTATCTGGTCCCATCACTTCATGGCAAATAGATGGGGAAACAGTGAGAGACTTTATTTTTTGGGGGACTCCAAAATCACTGCAAATGGTGACTGCTGCCATGAAATAAAAGGACATTTTCTCCTTGGAAGAAAAGTTATGACCAATCTAACAGCATATTGAAAAGCAGAGACATTACTTTGTCAACAAAGGTCCATCTAGTCAAAACTATGGTTTTTCCAGTAGTCGTGTGGATGTGAGAGTTGGACTATAAAGAAAGCTGAGCGCCAAAGAATTGATGTTTTTGAACTGTGATGTTGGAGAAGACTTGTGAGAGCCCCTTGGGCTGCAAGGAGATCCAACCAGCCCATCCTAAAGGAAATCAGTCCTGAATATTCATTGGTAGGACTGATGTTGAAGCTGAAACTCCAATACTTTGGCCTCCTGATATGAAGAACTGACTCATTTGAAAAGACCCTGATGCTGGAGAAGATTGAAGGTGGGAAGAGAAGGGGACAACAGAGGATGAGATTGTTGGATGGCATCACCGACTCTATGGACATTAGTTTGAGTAAACTAGGAGTTGATGATGACAGGGAATTTCTGGTGTGCTGCAGTCCATGGGGTGTCAAAGAGCTGGACGTGAGTGACTGACTGAACTGACTGGCTGACTGACAAGTGGCATCACTCTCCACACAAGAAACTCAAGGATGTCATAGTCATTCACAGGTGGGGAGGATCAGGTTATCTCCCTGTGAACTAAATGAAGGAACATAAGAGTCAGGCAGAGGGAGGCAGGATTCCCTGAGGTAGGCCATTATGTATGCTTATAATAACAAAAGTGGCAAAACAAGGGTTAAACCAGAGAACCAAATTCAGCATGGAGTCAAAATTAACCTTTTCTGGTTTCAAAGCTATGTCTAATTAAAATTTTTAAAGACTTGATTCATTCAATTTTATTCAGTTTGTTAAACTAGTCACAAATAGTGGAGCCAGCAGTTCTAAGACATAATGGTAGATGTGAGGTGCACCTTTGTAGTGAAATAAAAATGATTTGAAATTCTAAGAATATTCAGAAACAGCTTAATTATGCCTCTGTATTAAAAATTCCTCTTTAGAGAAGATCAAAGTAGGTTTGGTCTGTAATCTTTAGTTAATATCTTTGATATATGTTTCATTATATTTTACATTCCACATGTCTATTTTTCCAAATATATCCAAGGAAAACTATTTTCTATAACATTTAGCAAATAATCTCATTCACATTTCTTTAACAAGATTATATCATTCGTTTCTGTGCCATAAATGCATTATATCCTATTGTGAATCATATAATAAAGTTTTTAGGAAAGATTTTATGAATCTCTGAAGAAAAATTAAGACATCTGTTATCTGCATTCTTATATTTTATTTTATCAAATTTTATTTATATGCAATCTTAAAAAAAATCCTCAATCTTTTAAATAAAAAAAAATTTTTTTTAAGCCAGGATTCTGGTATTAGGGAAATCATAAATATAAGCTCAATATATAAGCTCAAACTAGGTACTTAGGGAATGCAGAGTTTCCCAAAGCAATCATACTTTATAGAAATATTGCTTTACCAAATAAAATAGAGGGAACAGTTGTCTGCTGACAATTATGTTCACATGGCTGTAGTCAGCAGGAATGTTATGAGTCCTTGTTGCCCATGCAAGTCATCAAAACATGTTTTCATTGAGAAGAGAGTGATTAGGGAACTATTTTTATAAAATAAGTTATGTCCTTATGGGACAACATAATGAGTTAGAAATTTTTGAAATCTAGCTTATGTTTGTCTATCTTCTTTTACCTTCACTTTAACCCAGAGATGAATTTGGTTTATTCTGTCACTTAATGGATATAAATTATTTAAATATGCCTGACAGGCATGCTGTAAGATTTCAGATGAAATTTTATTACAGGATGTAACTATATAGAACTGAAATCAAATGAACTAAGGGCTTTCTTTTCTTTTTCTTCCAAATCTCTCCTCATCCATCATGTGTTGGCTTCATCCTCATGCTTGGTAGTAAAGTGGCTTTAACAAAACAAGGTCTTATCACACCCAGGCAAGCAAATAAGACTATGTCTTCCTGGGGAATTTAATAAGATTAAGAGATACCCCAATATAATTTCCCCTCATATATCATTGGCCAGGATGGAATATTCCATTTCTTAATTGAGCCCCAACAAGATAAACGGGATCCCCTTAGGCCTGATACAATAGCAACTGGGTTTTCAGCTCCTCCCTCCCCCAATACAAAACTGCAAGGGGGAGAATTGTGGACTTGAGTACTTAAGGTTCAGTAAGGAATACAGATGGAAAAAATGCTAGAAGGTGACAGCTTCTATCATGCAGATGATATGAAGGAATCTAAAAAGTATGTATATATACTAATTGCTATTAATATAAAAAGTAATGATATGTCTCCAGATATGTTACAGTACTGTTCACTAAGGTCAATGTCATTTACTCCCATCAATGATTTAGGATCTAAATATCTGTAATTAACTCTTCATATGGGATGGGAATAAGCCATGTAGACAAAGTACTGTGTTCATAGAGATTATTCTTCTGATACACTGAGTTTGTTTTTTTTTTTCCCAACATTAATCAGATAAAATCAATATTTATTTTCTCAAAATACTATCTAAATAGTTATTCATGTAAATCATTCAAGAAGCACTGACCAAGCATTTTATTAAAGTCAGTACGAGCTAAAAGGGGATAAAAACAAAGTATATACTTTGCCATTAAGCCTATGTGTTAACAATTAGTAACAGGTCCATTTAGTCATTTAGTAACTAGTCAATAAGAATTTTTTAAATAATCAGGAAATTTAGATTGGATGTAAGGTGAATACTGAGAATTGATAAAGAAGTCTATAAGTAAGAATCCTCTTTAAGGACTGGACTTTTATTTTTCCCTAGTCACTAATTAGCTCTTTCTCTTCTTCTTCTTTTTTTCTTTTTTAAGCAAGTAATATTTCTATCTTTACTTATTATCATTTGTCTTATTCTCAAGCATGCTATCTCCATGTATCAATGGAGCTGACTCTGTGGGTTAGGATTTTGTAATCCTTACTACCAGTGCTTGCTTCTAGAAAGAAAAAAATTAAGTATCTGTCCTGAAAACATCTACTTCTGCTTTAATGACTACATCAAAGCCTTTGACTGTATGGATCACAATAAACTGTGAAAAATTCTTCAAGAGATGGGAATACCAGTCTACCTTACCTGCCTCCTGAGAAATCTGTATGCATGTCAAGAAGCAACAATTAGAACTGGAATGGAACAACAGACTGGTTCCAAATAGGGGAAAGGAGTAAATCAAGGCTGTATCCTTTTTTATTTAATTTATATGCAAAGTACATTATGCAAAATGCCAGACTGGATGAAGCACAAGCTAGAATCAAGATTGCTGGGAGAAATATCAATAACCTCAGATATGCAAATGACACCACCCTTACGGCAGAAAGTGAAGAACTAAAGAGCCTCTTGATGAAAGTGAAAGAGGAGAGTGAAAAAGTTGGCTTAAAACTCAACATTCAGAAAACAAAGATCATGGCATTTGGTTCCATCACTTCATGGCAAATAGATGGGGAAACAGTGGAAACAGTGGCTGACTTTATTTTGGAGGGCTCCAAAATCACTACAGATGGTGACTGTAGCCATGAAATTAAGACACTTGCTCCTTGGAAGAAAAGTTATGACCAACCTAAACAGCATATTAAAAAACAGAGACATTACTTTGCCAACAAAGTCCTGTTTAGTCAAAGCTATTGGAGAAGGCAATGGGAACCCACTCCAGTACTCTTGCCTGGAAAATTCCATAGATGAAGGAGCCTGGTAGGCTGCAGTCCATGGGGTTGCTAAGAGTTGGACACGACTGAGTGACTTCACTTTCACTTTTCACTTTTATGCATTGGAGAAGGAAATGGCAACCCACTCCAGTGTTCTTGCCTGAGAAATCCCATGGACAAATGAGCATGGTGGGCTAAAGTCCAAATGGTTGCCAAAGTGTTGGACTGACTTCATCACTAAACAACATCTCTTCTTCAGCATCCATGATTGTTTAGTCACTAAGTCTGTTTTGTGATCCCATGGTCTAGCCTGCCAAGGTCCTCTGTCTATATGATTTCTCAGGGAAGAACATTGGAGTGGGTTTTCATTTCCTTCTGCAGGGGATCATCTCAATCCAGGGATCAAACCCTCATCTCCTGCTTGGGAGACTGATTCTTTGCCATTGAGCCACTCAGCATCCATACTAATATCTAAAAATGCTATTTATTGGACAAACTATATTCCCACACCTGTAGTAAGAAAGTGAAACAAGTTGACATGTGTCAGGGAAGGCCAAGAGACGCTAAGCTAATGAAAGTAGATGTCTATTACATGATATTTAGAAAGAAAATAAACTCTTAATTAGCTTAAGTACAAATGGTAAAAGAAATTGAACTGTCTTGAATATATCCTCTTGAGAATGGGAAAATCAGAGATTTCACTGATAAAAACTAGGAGATACATTATTCTTTCACAGCCCCAGGGGACTTAACTAAGTGGTTGACAAATGGTCTAAAATAGGATTTTAATGAATATGTCAGTGAATAAATGAGTGAAAAAAGGTAAACTTGAATAGATCATTTAAACGCCTGCTATGTGTCAAGATTTTATTGGAAATACAACGAATAAAATGACCTAATTTTTATCTTCAAGGAACTGAACCTTATTGGGGAAGCTATAATTATGGCAAAAATCACATATTGAAATATGCCAGCAAAGTATTCCAGAGGTAAAGGCAAAATGATTAATATCAAGAGGTCTGAAAACGTTGTAAAAGAATCAGAGAAAACTTTTAAATAAAATTATATCTGTTTGGGGCTTTGATGATGGATAGCACATTCACTAAGTGTTGGCTGACATATTTCAAGGTGTTATTGACATAATTCAAGAATATATTATGTATATGACTTAATATGGTTTAAAACAATCAAGTGATGGCATTGTTGCATATAACAAACATTGGTGAGTTCCTACAATGTAGTCATGCAGTTCTTAAAACTAGGGTTACAGGGATGAATTGAACATTTCTCATTTCAACTTACATCTTAGTTGAGAGGTTCAAACAAATAGAGAAAAAATAAAAAAGAAAACAAACATATCAATAAGTGTACAAACATGAATATTCATTATCTATTATCCTCAAGTACAAAATTAAATTTAAAATTAGTGTTTTCTTTGTAATTCAGGTAAGAATTGTGAGCAATATAAAAGCACTATGATCAGAGACTCAATATAACTGTGATAATATTAAATATAAGTCCTGGAGTAAGTCAAAGGGGCCAGAAAATTTTAATTTGACAATTCCTCTTTTCTCTATAAATTAGAACATTAAAAATCAGCCAAGAGGACTGAAAGAAATTATTCTTAATTTATGTCAGTTTTATATATTTTTAGTATACATATTGATGTCAATAAATACCACTTGGGCTTTCAAATAAATGATGTCATTAAACTAAATACACTATATAAGGTATTGTAGTGGGCTGATAATATAAATAATCACAATAGCTACACATTCAGGAATATTATATGTTATTGTTGAAAGCTCTATCTGTATTTATGTTTATTGTATTAATGTATCATATTGGATTTATTTATACAGTTAAATCTGGATAATGTGAGATACTCTCATAAAAAGCTATCTGTTAAGATATCTCACTGAAAAAAAAGCAAAGAAAAATAATTTGTTATCTTTTGAAACAAATTACAATGTTGTAATGTCAAATTGTCTTCCTCTTTACTTGGAAAGTGGCTTATTGGGATTTTAGAGATTAAAATAAACTGATTTTACACAGCATTTTGAATATTGGCTTAAATATTCATCATCACAGATGCATTGATGAGCCATTACAGTACTATTGAACCCCTCAATGTGATAAATGAATTTATTGAGCTAATTATTTTAAAAATTCAGATAAACCTTTTAAAAAGAAATCTCAGGATAGTTATAATCTTCATAGTTGTGTTCAAATACATGCAGGGCAAGATTTATCAGAAACCAGCTGGGCTTCCTGGGCAATGCTCCACAGTAGCTTAGAAGAAACTCTCCTGGTGTTAATTGGCAGTTTGTTTTTCACAGGACCACTGTGGCTAATTGATGTCCCTGGAGCTGTGAGGAGAGAAATGAGAGAGAAACGATCCACTTCCCCAATCTGATTCCTTAATTTTAGAAAATTGCTGAAACAAATAACAAATATATATAATCCAGACTTCATTGCCCTTTGTTCCCTCTAAATCTTATGTTCATTCCAATAATGTGCATTCTGCTCACATGGTTTTATATTCAATGAAAACTGTTTCTGCACAAATAGTTTTCTTTTTTGGAAAGATGACATTGACATCCTGCTTTAAAAGCTTGGGGTAATTATCCTATTTTGAAAGAGAGTCTTTGTTACATTTGGGAAACCAATATGTACTTATTCTTTGTCAAGTTTATAACTCTTATTTTAACATGAACACAGTTTTATTCTAAATTCTCATATATATTTAAATAATTCATCATGTAGCTATCTTTTGATTTGAAAGATTAACTTGATTTGTATAAGACATTCCCCTTTGCCCCCATTCCATTTTGCTATGAAGAGTTACTTTAGAGAATTACCTGGCAGTCCCGTGGTTAAGGACCGTACTCTTCCATTGCAGGGGGCACAGGTTCCATCCCTGATCAGGAAACTAAGATCCTACCTGTTGTGCTTACTGTGTGGCCAAAAACAAGACAAAACAAAACCAAGAGTTACTTTAAAAATATCTTCTATAGAAGCCATTTTATTTGGGTTTTAATTAATATTTTAGTACTTCTTCAGGAAATGCTGTTTTTATTTTATTTTTCATAATGGGGTGCAATTGTTTCTGCTTTAAGGGGAAAAAAATCCAGGCCAAACATAATATGATCAATTGAAGACATGGGAATATGTGGAATAATTTTTCTTGCAGTTTCTACTCCATTCCCTACTTTTATCCACCCTGTTAACAGGTTTGGATAACAGACTCAACTCACTGAGCAATCTTGCCCACTAGCTTCTCCTTGGTTTTATTTATTTATTTTTTAAAATTTTGGGGGAAGTTGATTTACAGTGGTGTTAGTTTCAGGTGTATAGCAAAGTACATTAGTTGTATATATACATATACCCTTGCTTTTTTTAGATTCTTTTCCCATGTAGACCATTACAGAGTATTGAGTAGAGTTAATTGTTCTATATAGTAGGTCCTTATTAGTTATCTATTTTGTATATAGTAGTGTGTATATGTCAATCCCAATCTCCCAACTTATCCCTCCTCCAGCCTTTTCCCCTGGTAACCATGTTTGTTTTCTTCATATGACTCTACTTCTGTTTTGTAAATAATTTCATTTGTATCCATTTTGTGATTCTACATATAAGAGATACGATAAGATATCTTTTTTCTTTGTCTGACTTCACATGGTATGACAATCTCTAGGTACATCCAGTTGCTGCAAATGGCATGATTTCATTCTTTTTATGAATATTCCATTGTCTATATGTACCACATCTGTTTTATCTATTCCTCCGTCAATGGACATTTAGGTTGCTTCCATGTCCTGGTTATTGTAAAAAGTGTTGCAATGAATATTGTAGTGCATATATGTTTTTAAAATATGATTTTCTCTAGTTTTAAGGCTAGGAGCTGGATTCCTGGGTCTTATGGTAGTTCTGTTTTTAGTTGTTCTCCATAGTGCCTGTACCATTTTACATTCCCACGATCAGTGTAGGAAGGTTCCCTTTTCTCTGCACTGTCTCCAGGATTTATTATTTGTAGAATTTTTGATGATGGCCATTCTGACTGGTGTCAGGTGATATCTCATTGAAGTTTTTAATTTGCATTTCTCTAACAATTAGTTCTGTTGAGTATCTTTTCACATCCTGTCAGCCTTCTTTGGAAAAACATCTATTTAAATCTCTCACCCATTTTTAGATTCGGTTTTATGCTCAAAATTCTCCAAGCCAGGCTTCAGCAATACATGAACCATGAACTTCCAGATGTTCAAGCTGGTTTTAGAAAAGGCAGAGGAACCGGAGATCAAATTACCAACATCTGCTGGATCATCGAAAAAGCAAGAGAGTTCCAGAACATCATCTATTTCTGGTTTATTGACTATGCCAAAGCCTTTGACTGTGTGGATCACAACAAACTGTGGAAAATTCTTCAAGAGATGAGAATACCAGACAACCTTAACTGTCTCTTGAGAAACCTGTATGCAGATCAGGAGGCAACAGTTAGAACTGGACACGGAACAACAGACTGGTTCCAAAAAGGAAAAGGAGTACGTCAAGGCTGTATATTGTCACCCTGCTTATTTAACTTTTATGCATAGTACATCATGAGAAATGCTGGGCTGGAAGAAGCACAAGCTGGAGTCAAGACTGCCGGGAGAAGTATCAATAACCTCAGATATGCAGATGACACCACCTCTATGGCAGAAAGTGAAGAAGAACTAAAGAGCCTCTTGATGAAAGTGAAAGAGGAGAGTGAAAAAGTTGGCTTAAAGCTCAACATTCCGAAAGCTAAGATCATGGCATCTGGTCCCATCACTTCATGGGAAATAGATGGGGAAACAGTGGAAACAGTGTCAGACTTTATTATTGGGGCTCCAAAATCACTGTAGATGATAATTGCACCATGAAATTAAAAGATGCTTACTCCCTGGAAGAAAAGCTATGACCAACCTAGATAGCATATTGAAAAGCAGAGACGTTGCTTTGTTACAAAGGTCCGTCTAGTCAAGGCTATGGCTTTTCCAATAATCATGTATGGATGTAAGAGTTGGACTATAAAGAAAGCTGAGCGCAGAAGAATAGATCCTTTTGAACTGTGGTGTTGGGGAAGACTCTTGAGAGTCCCTTGGACTGCAAGGAGATCCAACCAGTCCATCCTAAATGAAATCAGTCCTGGGTGTTCATTGGAAGGACTGATTTGAAGCTGAAACTCCAATATTTGGCTGCCTTTGGATGCAAAGAGCTGACTCATTTGAAAAGATGCTGATGCTGGCAAAGATTGAGGGCAGGAAAAGAAGGGGACAACAGAGGATGAGATGGTTGGATGGCATCACCAACTCAATGGACATGGGTTTGGGTGGACTCCGTGAGTTTGTGATGGACAGGGAGGCCTGGCGTGCTGTGTTCCACAGGGTCGTAAAGAGTTGGACATGACTGAGTGACTGAACTGAACTGAACTGAACTCTGTATATATACAGAGAGAGAGAGAGAGAGCTGTATTAGGTTTGTGTATTTTGGAGGTTAATCCCTTGTTGGTTGTTGTGGTTTCCTTGGTTTTAATGAATGCTGAGCACTAGCAAGGGGACTTCCCATGTGGCTCAGTGGTAAATAATCCACCTGCCAATTCAGGAGACACAGAGGATGCAGGTTGGATCCCTGGGTTGGGAAGGTCCCTTGTAGTAGTGAATGGCAATCCAGTCAAGTATTCTTGCCATGAAAATTCCATGGACAGAGAAGTCTAGAAGGCTACAGTCTATGAGGTCACAGAGAGTTAGACACAGTGAGTGACTGAGCACACTCACACATGTACATTAGCAAGATTTCAGGAGGGGGAGACTGAAATTGGACTATATATTCCCTTGGCTCCTTCCCTGTGTTGTGCCATGAATCATGGATTTTTTTTTTTTTTTCACCACCCTAAGCCAGATCTTCTACAACTTTAAATCTTTTTTTTTTTTTTTTTTTCCTGGCATGATAACTGATCCTCTTCTTACCCCTTTAGTCATAAGAGGGCCAATGATGCTAGGACCATCATACTAGCTCCATGATCTGAATATCTCGCTAGAATTTTCTCATTCCTTTATTAAATACAGCCATTATTAAATTCTTTTCAATGAATTTGTGTACACCATCTCTTTCTTCCAAGACCTTGAATAATATAGGGAAGTTTTTCCTGTCACTACTATTCTTATTCTGATTAATGGCAGTTATTTCATTAAATATCTATTACAGTTTAGTAGAGTATAACATATATTGCAGTAATGTGTGTACTTGCCTTTCATTATATTAGATTGTGTAAATGAAAGCAAAGACCTTGTTTAATTCATTTTACCCCTAAAGAACACCGAGCACAGGGATTGCATTATAGGAACTTGAGTAATATTTCCTATAGGTTGAATTATTTATGGGTAAATTATTTCTGGGTGAGTTTATTTCTTATTTATTTTCTCTTTTCGTGCGTGGGAAACAAAACTCTCTTAAAGATATATTTCTTTTTCTCTTCAAATAAGTTTCATTTAGCTAATAATTCATTGTAAAAGAAAATTATTTCTTTCTATTTGGGTAATATAATATCACAAGTGTTCTAAGTAAAGCTATAGAGTATAAAGAATGTACCTTTTGTACTTCCTCTACAGATTTTAATGGGAGGTAAATTGAGGCTTAAAACATCATATATGAAATGAGAATACAAATAATTATGAAAAATGTGCATAGTATGTACAGATTATTTAAGATGCAAATGCATGTGTACCTACATATATATTTCTCTATATACATAGGAATACTTTTTGTGCAGTGTTTCAGTTCAGTCAGTTCAGTCGTTCAGTCGTGTCCAACTCTTTCCACCCCATGAATCGCAGCACGCCAGGCCTCTCTGTCCATCACCAACTCCCAGAGTTCACTCAGACTCACGTCCATCGAGTCAGTGATGCCATCCAGCCATCTCATCCTCTGTCGTCCCCTTCTCCTCCTGCCCCCAATCCCTCCCAGCATCAGAGTCTTTTCCAATGAGTCAATTCTTCACATGAGGTGGCCAAGTACTGGAGTTTCAGCTTTAGCATCATTCCTTCCAAAGAAATCCCACGGTTGATCTCCTTCAGAATGGACTGGTTGGATCTCCTTGCAGTCCAAGGGACTCTCAAGAGTCTTCTCCAACACCACAGTTCAAAAGCATCAATTCTTTGGCGCTCAGCCTTCTTCACAGACCAACTCTCACATCCATACATGACCACAGGAAAAACCATAGCCTTGACTAGATGGACCTTAGTCGGCAAAGTAATATCTCTGCTTTTGAATATGCTATCTAGGTTGGTCATAACTTTTCTTCCAAGGAGTAAGCATCTTTTAATTTCATGGCTGCAGTCACCATCTGCAGTGATTTTGGAGCCCCCCAAAATAAAGTCTGCCACTGTTTCCACTGTTTCCCCATCTATTTCCCATGTTTGACAACTATTAAAGCTTAAAAAAACAATATTAGATTAGCCTTCACTTAGACCAGATATTTGTACTACTTTTCTTATTCACTCTGGCTACCTTGAATAAACACAGTTTATCCCTCTACTATGTCTAATTCATTTTTTTAAATTTATATTACAACCTGTAACTGTGACTAACAGTGCATCAGTTCTCCAAAATTGTATATTTTTTTGTTTCATCATTTTATTTTACTTTATTTTATACTACTTTATTGAGGCATGATTGACATATCAAAAGCTGCACGTATCTAATGTACACAAATAACATTAGAAACTAACTTCTGTTTGAATTTCAAGAAATCTACAATCTGCAATTAAGGGTGAGTAAGCATTTTCTTCATTCATTAGTTCATATGTACTTTCTGTTTACTTGCCTTTTCAAGTTATATGTAAAATTGTTGATTCCTCTTAATCTTAGTTAAGTGACAACACAAAAAAGACTAAAATCATGCATCCTCTAAAGATGTGTAACTATTTTTAAGACTTTTTTCCTTAGCCATTTTACTTCTCTCACTATTTTATATCTCTTATAATCTATTTCCAACTTACTTCCATGCATGCTGGAAATAACTGTATCAACAACTTCAACTTTATCAGTCTCCTGAGTGGGACAAAAGAAAACAATGTACAATGTATTGAGCTTCACATTCTCAAAACACATTATTTCTACTTCTGGAATTTTCTGTGTCAATGATGTTTCCAGTTTTTAACATTTCCATCAGTTTAGTTCAGTTCAGTTGCTCAGTCATGTCTGACTCTTTGTGACCCCATGAATCGCAGCTCGCCAGGCCTCCCTGTCCATCACCATCTCCAGGAGTTCACCCAAAATCACATCCATCGAGTCGGTGATGCCATCCAGCCATCTCATCCTTGGTCGTCCTGTTCTCTTGCCCTCAATCCCTCCCAGCATCAGGGTCTTTTCCAATGAGTCAACTCTTCACATGAGGTGGCCAAAGTACTGGAGTTTCAGCTTCAGCATCATTCCTCCCAAAGAAATCCCAGGGCTGATCTCCTTTAGGATTGACTGGTTGGATCTCCTTGCAATCCAAGGGACTCTCAAGAGTCTTCTCCAACACCACAGTTCAAAACCATCAATTCTTCAGTGCTCAGCTTTCTTCACAGTCCAACTCTCACATCCATACATGACCACTGGGAAAACCATAGCCTTGACTAGACAGGTTGTTGGCAAAGTAATGTCTCTGCTTTTGAATATACTATCTAGGTTGGTAATAACTTTCCTTACATGGAGTAAGCCTCTTTTAATTTCATGACTGCAGTCACCATCTGCAGTGATTTTGGAGCCCCCCAAAATAAAGTCTGCCACTGTTTCCACTGTTCCTCATCTATTTTTCCCATGAAGTGATGGGACCGGATGCCATGATCTTCGTTTTCTGAATGTTGAGCTTTAAGCCAACTTTTTCACTTGTTTCTTTCACTTTCATCAAGAGGCTCTTTAGTTCTTCACTTTCTGCCATAAGGGTGGTGTCATCTGCATATCTGAGGTTATTGATATTTCTCCCTGCAATCTTGATTCCAGCTTGTGGTTCCAAATCTGAAAAGGAGTACATCAAGGCTCTATATTGTCACCCTGCTTATTTAACATTTGCCTCACCATCTATCAATTTCTCTAGCTACTCAAGCTAAATTTTTCTTTTTAATTCATTGCAAAATCCTATTGTTTCTAAATCTGAAATGCCTCCTAAATAAACCACTGCTCTCCATTTCCCATACCACTATTACTTACTTTAGTTCTTCTCTGTATAATTGAAATAATCTCTTTTCTGCTTCTAGTGTCCCTTCACTACTAATACACCTCAATTCTGAACTCCTAACATTGTGTTTTAGCCAAAACAAGGCATAACAAAACAGAACACAAATCTGATCATGCCACAGTTCACATTAAAAAATTTTTTTCTTGTTTTTTTTTTAATAAATATTATAAAAATTATTTGTTACTAACTGAAGTTCTGACTCTGTAACTTGATATAAGGTCCTTCAGATACAGATATTTTCAACCTCATCCTCTGTGATATTCTACCTCATATCACATTCTGAACTCACTGTCCTTGATCCTCTTATACTCATTTCTTTAAGCAGTCTCACTCATCAGAAGCTTTACAAAAGATTCTCTTTACAATAAGAATGACCTTTCATCTTTACTAATATGTTAACATTCTACTCATCTTATAAAGCTCAATCAAATCTTACCTCATCTGTGGAGTTTTTCCACTGTATACTTTGAAAAAAATTCAAAAATTATGTTTTTTTAATGTTGTATATAGTACATTAGGATTGAAAGTGAAAGTGAGAATGTAGTCACTCAGTCATATGTAACTCTTTCAACACCATGGGCCATAGCCTCCAGACTCCTCTGTCCATAGAATTCTGCAGTCCAGAATACTGGAGTGGGTAGCCATCCCCTTCTCCAGGGGATCTTCCCAACCCAGGTTTCAAGCCCAGGTCTCCTACATTGCAGGTGGGTTCTTTACCAGTTGAACCACCAGGGAGAGTGGATAACTATTCCCTTCTTGAGGGGATCATCCCGACCCAGGGTTCAAACCCAGGTCTCCCACATTGCAGGCAGATTCTTTACCATCCGAGCCACCAGAGAAGCCCACATTAGGATTAACCAAGGTAATACTAAAGCAGTGGATATCTATTTTTTCCATCTTAAAATATATGACACTTTCATATAATATTAGTTTCTCACTGTGACAGTGATTCTTGTGAGAGTGTGTGTGTGTGTGTGTGTGTGTGTATGTATGTGTCTCAGGGTTGGTTTCTAAAAGACTGGTTGGAAAGAAGCCCCATAAGATACTTTCATTTACTTTTTTTCAGCTTTGACTTCATAAAGCAAGATTCCTATTTTGTTGATCCTGATCAGTACTTGCCAAATTTTATTTAGTGCAAATTAAATGAGTGATTTATTATCTTAAATCAGTAGTTCTTGATGGGGGTTGATTTCTCTGCAGGGGATATTTAACAGTATCTTGAGACAATTTTGGCTGTGAAACTGTGTGCAGAGAGCAGCTGGAATATAGTGAGTAGTGGCTAAAAATAAAGACAGTCTCACAAGGAAGAATTATCTGACCCAAAATATCAATAGCACCAAATTTGAGAAATAGCCTTAAATCTCTTGCCTAGCATAGCTTAACACAATTGAAGTTCAGTACATATGAATGGAGTTGAATTAAAAATTAGCATTATGGTCAATCTTTATAGCAAAAGTTGGAAATAAAAACAATTAATACTTTATTTCAAAGATAAGAATGTTTACTTTCTGGTAAAAATGAATAAACCATGATTATATCATAATTACAATTTTTTTTTGAGTCATCCCACCCCTTGTGTGTGTGTATGTGTGTGTGTGTTAAGTCCTTCAGTCATGTCTGACCCTTTGTGACCCCATGGACTGTAGTAGCCCACCAGTTCTCTGTCCCTCCTCTGTCCATGGGATTCTCCAGACAAGAATACTAGAGTGGATTGCTATTTCCTTCTGCAGGGTATCTTTCCAACCCAGGGATAAAACCTGCATCTCCTGCATTGCAGGCAGATTCTTTACCATCTGAGCCACCAGGGAAACCCCTATTCTACTCTTTATTAAATTTTAATTCATTTTTCCAGATTGTATGTTCACACATATCAACAAAAACACACATACTTATTGGAAACATTATTCTTTTAGGTTGTAGCTTTATAACAACTATGAAAATATTGGCATATTTTAAGTATAGTTTTGTTGATCACAAATTTTGTTGATTTTGTAAGTGATAGTAGTATCTTCTTAAGTGTTATCAATCACAACTATGTTAATTTGTAATTTATCTAATATAGCCAATTAAATAATAAAATTGAATAATCCATCATCTAACCATTCTTAATCTTGCTTGCTCAAGTATGGAACCATAGAACCAAAGAAATTAATATTAAAATGGCATTGTGTAGCACAATATTTATTATATCTTCAAGGCTTTAATATAAAAGTTTCTTTGTTTATAAATCAAAAATAACTTTTCTTACTCCATCAGATAAAATTTAATTAAAATTTGCAAATAAACTCTTGTCATAACTCCCTTTTGCTCTCACAGGCAATGAAACTCCTGATTTACTAAATGAATTCAACTTGTTTTAGATCTTACCCAGTTGAATAGACTTAAAATCTTCCTTTGCATTGCATCTGCAACAATGATATCAGAAAATGACTTCATAGGAGTTTCTATATACATCCATAGTACATAACTGATAAAAATTAAATAGATATATTACTGAATTAAAACAACTATATGTTTTTAAATGTTATCTTGAAGTCATATAAAAGGAAAACTTGTATTATTTTTATGAGTTGGATTTAGAGATGAGGGGGCTTCAGTTTTATATTTACCATAGATCTTGAACACGTTTGCATCAGGACTGTCAGGATACTAACTGCCTGAGATATATGTTAATAAAGAAATAAGTAAACTCGCTTTAAAGAAAATGAGACAGTAAGGAAAAGGAGTTTTTGTTCACATAATGGTGGCTGTCACTCAAATTGACCTATGCTACAAGATTGAAGGAGACTTGACTGGAAGCATTCAGTTCAGTTCAGTTCAGTTCAGTCACTCAGTCGTGTTTGACTCTTTGCAACCCCATGAATCACAGTACACCAAGCCTCCCTGTCAATCACCAACTCCTGGAGTTCACCCAAACTCACGTCCATCGAGTCGGTGATGCCATCCAGCCATCTCATCCTCTGTTGTCCCCTTCTCCTCCTGCCCCCAATCCCTCCCAGCATCAGTCTTTTCCAGAGTCAACTCTTTGCATGAGGTGGCCAAAGTATTGGAGTTTCAGCTTCAGCATCAGTTCTTCCAATGAACACCCAGGGCTGATCTCCTTTAGGATGGACTGGTTGGATCTCCCCGCAGTCCAAGGGACTCTCAAGAGTCTTCTCCAGCACCACAATTCAAGAGCATCAATTCTTCAGCGCTCAGCTTTCTTCACAGTCTGACTCTCACATCCATACATGACCACTGGAAAAACCATAGCCTTGACTAGAGGGACCTTTGTTGGCAGAGTAATATCTCTGTTTTTTAACATGCTATCTAGGTTGGTCATAACTTTCCTTCCAAGGTGTAAGCATCTTTTAAATTTACGGCCGCAATCACCATCTGCCATGATTTTGACTGGAAAGATTAGAAAAGGGTAATTCTTTACTTAAATCTCTGTAAGACAATATGAATTCAAGGCAGCATGGTTTTGTAGGTTATAGTGAATTAAATTGAATGTTGATTATCTTAATGGAGTTACTTTGAAGCATGTTAGGGTATGGAAAGGATAGGCCAGCCTAACTATAAAGTGGATTATACATTATTTACAGTTTAAAATTTTCCCTTCCTCAAGTATAGGAACTGAAACCTAGACAGGAAGAATGAAGGATGTCACATCCTCCCTGATATTTAGCTTGGAAATTTAAATATGCAATTGAAGAGAACACACAGTCCTGAGTTGAAATAAAACCTAACCAACAATATTTGATTAATTTTAATATTAATTTTAATTATAATTTATTAATAAAATTTGTGCTTGGTTGTGGGGATATATTTTCTAATTCTGAAATTGTATGGTTTGAAGGTCCATTAGATAAAAATGACAATTTATTGTATCTCTCTCTTGGTATATATGTATATATAAACAGTAAATTTCATATGCATATATATCTACATATGTATATGTGTGTATAAGCATTCATATGAATAGAAGAGAGTGAAAAATTTGACTTACAGCTCAACATTCAGAAAACTAAGATCATGGCATCCGGTCCCATCACTTCATGGCAAATAGATGGGGAAACAGTGGAAACAGTGGCAGACTTTATCTTCTGGGCCTCCAAAATGATTGCAGATGGTGACTGCAGCCATGAAATTAAAAGATGCTTACTCCTTGGAAGAAAAGTTATGACCAACCTAGATAGCATATTAAAAAGCACAGACATTACTTTGCCAACAAAGGTCCATCAAATAAAAGCTATTGTTTTTTCCAGTAGTCATGTATGGATGTGAGAGTTGGACTATAAAGAAAGCTGAACTCCAAAGAATTAATGCTTTTGAACAGCAGTGTTGGAGAAGACTCTTGAGAGTCCGTTGGACAGCAAGGAGATCCAACCAGTCTATCCTAAAGGAGATTAGTCCTGGCTGTTCATTGGAAAGAGTGATGTTGAAACTTAAACTCCAATACTTTGGCTACCTGATGCAAAGAACTGACTCAATGGTAAAGACCCTGATGCTTGGAGGGATTGGGGGCTGGAGGAGAAGGGGACGACAGAGGATGAGATGGTTGGATGGCATCACCGACTCAATGGACATAAATTTGAGTAGACTCAGGGAGTTGGTGATGGACAGGGAAGCCTGTCAGGGTGCAGCCTATGGGGTCACAAAGAGTCGGACATGGCTGAGCAACTGAACTAAACTGATGAATAAGAAATATGATTTTATTTATATCAACATTTTTATATCACTGGATTAGTCATATTTATTTCTGTAATTCTCTGTCTTAATGTGTATTTTCAAGGTAATAGTTAAATTCTTTTTATAAGTTGTATATTTAAATAGCCTAGCAGGCTACAGTCCATGGGTCACAAAGAATATTCTAAAAATAAGAGATAAAATTAATTGTATATTTATATCAGATTTTCACTTCAAATAAACACTTGAAATGCATTAGATTTCCTAAAAAATGATCTAAATATTATAATTATATATTTCCATTCTTAGGATATCGCAATAGCTGTAAATGTTCTCATTTCCATTTATAATGCATTTATTCTACCAATAGAAAAGTATTTCACTTACTCTTGTCCAAATTGAAAAGATGCCTAACTCATTCACTGTGGCATCTGTAAAATAAGCATGGATATAGTTCACTGGTAAGGAAAATATTTGGTTATGAAAAAATTATATTCATTAAAATCTTTTTTTAAATAATAAATTTATATAGTTCCTTGAAAAATTAAAATATTTTAGTTTTTACCTTTTAAAAAAATTTAACATTTCAACAGAAAAATATGCCATTTTAAAATCATTAAAACATTACTATTTGAGGTTACTTACAAGTAGCTTTATATTTCTCTCTTATATCTGTAAACTATTTTAGTATTCACAAGATATAGTCACAAATCTCATGTGATTGTATACTCCAAAAATAAATGGGGGATTTGTGTTCTTTGTCTTCAGAAAAAATAAAATAACTAACTCAGAAGTTTCCCATAGTTTTAATGAAAGGACTATTCTAGGGATATGGGAAATGAAGGAAATAACAGAGGATGCCAAACCACCTAGATATCAGCAACAAGAAGCCGTTCTGATCACTAGTGCCTTGCAGGGAAATAGGGTTTTAAGGGGGAGCCTGGTGGGCTGCCATCTACAGGGTCACACAGAGTCGGACATGACTGAAGTGACTTAGCAGTAGCAGCAGTACATTCACAGCGGAAAAGGCGATGCACCCCTCTCCAGAGCTCTTGCCTGGAAAATCCCATGGGCAGCGGAGCCTGGTAGGCTGCAGTCCATGGGGTCGCTAAGAGTCGGACACGACTGAGTGACTTCCCTTTCACTTTTCACTTTCACGCATGGGAGAAAGAAATGGCAACCCACTCCAGTATTCTTGCCTGAAGAATCCCAGGGACGGGGGAGCCTGGTGGGCTTCCGTCTATGGAGTCGCACAGAGTCAGACACGACTGAAGCGACTTAGCAGCAGCAGCAGTACGTTCACAGACCAGTGAGAAATGAAAGCTTGACAAAGACCCCTTGATGGGCAGTGTGGTCATTGAGGAATTCAGGTACTTCAAGAAAGGTGATTCAAAGAAGGGAAAGAGCAGAAAGCAAATGCCTACATATTCTCTTATTTTTAATTAGTAACAAATCCCTAGTTTTAGCTGGGTCCATTGCTGCCTGAAATAAAACTGAAATCTCTTCACCTACCTTGCAATTAGGTGGTCCTATAACTTAAGTTCTGATGAATCTGACAAAAGTAAAAGGAGTGATGGGAATTTCTGTGGGAAGGTCTTCCTTCATTTCTGGAATATTTCCTGCTAGAGTGAGTGTAAATATATGGCTGCAACTTGAGCAGATCTCTTTGTGGCAGCATTATGTTGAGGATGCCTTTGCTCTTCCAGATTGATTCTCCATCCTCAATCTTGGTTGGTGCCGAAGAGGTGATCTTCATGGGCTACTTTAATAGGCTCACTTTTCTTCCGATTTCAAATTACTTTTAGGCGGTGGAAAACCATCAGTATACTGGAGAAAAAATTGAGAGTAAGTTCAGGCTATTATTTGCTGCTGGCTTCCTCCTAGCTTTATCATGGTGTTCTAAGAGTGCCCCTCAACTAAGAGTCACAGCTCCTCTAAGTTTGTCTTTCATACAGACCTCCTCTTTTGCGTTTGGGTAGCTGTTCACCCAAACGCAAAAGAGGAGGAGGGAGGAGCCTGGTGGGCTGCAGTCCATGGGGTCGCTAAGAGTTGGCACGACTGAGCAGCTTCACTTTCATTTTTCACTTTCATGCATTGGAGAAGGAAATGGCCACCCACTCCAGTGTTCTTGCTTGGAGAATCCCAGGGATGGGTAAGCCTAGTGGGCTGCTGTCTATGGGGTCGCATAGAGTTGGACACGACTGAAGCGACTTAGCAGCAGCAGCTGTTCATCCACCTCTGTCTCTTTTGACTTATGTTATTAATAATTCTGCTGCTTCTCCTAGCTTTGTTGTTGTTGTTCAGTCGCTCAGTTGTGTCTATTTGCTGCCCCATGCACTGCAGCATGCCAGGCTTTCCTGTCTTTCACTATCTCCCCAAACTTCCTCAAACTCACGTCCATTGAGTCAATGATGCCACCCAATCATCTCATCCTCTCTCACCCCCTTCTTCTCTTGCCCTCAAGTTTTCCCAGCATCAGGGTCTTTCCCAGTGAGTTGACTCTTTGCATCAGGCAGCCAGAGAACTGGAGCTTCAGCTTCAGCATCAGTCCTTTTAATGAATATTCAGGGTTGATTTTCTCTGCTGTTTCTAAATCCAGCTTGTACTTCTGGCAGTTCTCAGTTCATATATTCTTAAAGCCTAGCTTGACGGATTTTTAGTATTACCTTGTTAGCATGTGAAATGGGTGTGATTGTGCAGTGGTTAAAATATTCTTTGGCATTGCCTTCCTTTGGGATTGGAATGGAAATTGACCTTTTCCAGTCCAGTGGCCACTGCCGAGTTTTCCAATTTGCTGGCATATTGAGTGCAGCACTTTCACAACATCATCTTTTAGGATTTGAAATAGCTCAGCTAGAATTCCATCACCTCCACTAGCTTTGTTCAAAGTAATACTTCCTAAGGCCCACTTGACTTCACACTCCAGGATGTCTGACTCTAGGTGAGTGATCACACCATTATGGTTATCCAGGTCATTAAAATCTGTTTTGTACAGTTCTTCCATGTACTCTTGCCATCTCCTCTTAATATCTTCTGCTTCTGTTAGCATTGGGATTTTAGTAAATCTTAACTATAACCTTTAATATAATCATTATATAAACTCTTCCCATATTATACCAACTTGAGTTATCTCTGTATTTCCTTTGGTAGTCTAAGAAAAAGTGGTGGAGCAATAAATTATAAGGAACTTGGGCCCCATGGATTTGGATTTACTTTGTCTTACTGACAAATTAATATATGCTGATTATTGCAATTATCTATAATTTTAGGGTGGTCCAAGTGGAGTTTAGAAAGGGAATTGTTTTTCCCATGGTATACATAATGACAGAGATTGGTGTACAATTAGCTCATTTGATTAAAATATTGTTTACAGAGTATTATGATTTAGATATGATGTAATATATTGAAAATACAGAGAAAAAGAAAATGTAGCTTTCTAAGTTCCTGTTTTAGACCTTCCTTTGTAGGTAGGATTTTCTAGCTGAGATAGTTAAGGTAGGATGAATCCTTCAGACAGAAGCCACTCTCATTGTTCATGGTCTAGAAGGGGCAATCATTTAGATATCCAGCAGGATCTCATTTGAAAGGTATTCTATATAGAGCATCATCACCTCTTGTATTTCCCCATGTCCCCATTGTTTTGTTTTTTGTTGGTTGGTTGGTTTCCTACACTTCCCAAATATATCTTTCACTTGAATTCTTGTCTCAAGATCTGCTCCTTGGGGAACAAAACTAAGGCATTATATCTATTTCTGGGTTTTCCCCTTTACTTCATTCAATGGGCTAGTTTCTCTCCCTTTGTCATAACCAAATATCTTATTTATGATAACCTATAGATAAGCCATAAGTATGAAGTCAGCTACTTTTTTCTCCTCTGAGATTTTATTGACTCTTCTTGGATGGTTGCATTTCCATATAGACTGTATAATCATCTCATTTTCCTACAGTAAGAACTTGCTAATATTTTGAAAGAAATAACATATCTGTGGATTCGTTTTGGAGAATTTCTGATATTACAGTATAAAACTTGTCAAAAGCAGTATATGACAAAACCCTCTATTTATGAAGTTCTTTAATTTGTGTAGATAATATGTTATAGTTTATTTGGTAGAGTCATTACACATCATTTATTATAAGTTTTAATGCTATTTTAAATAACATTATTTAAAAATTTTATTTTTTATCTGTTACTTGTATGTTAAAATGCAGTTGACTTTTCAAATTAACCTCATGAATTCATTCATTGATTCTCATAGTTTACCTGTAGTCTTAAATGGTATAGCAATGAAAAGAAGCAGAGGCTAGCCCAATAACTCATACGTAAAAATACATGTATGCAAGTATTTCATTATATATCCAATCAGTGACTCAGACAGTAAAGAATGTGTCTGCGATGCAGGAGAATTGGGTTCATTCCCTGGTACAGGAAGATCCCCTGAAAAAGGGAATGGCTACCCACTCCAGTATTCTTACTGGAGAATTCCAGGGACAGAGGAGCTTGGCATGCTGCCATCCATGGGGTCGAAAAGAGTCAGATACAACTGAGCAAATAACATTTTTACTTTTTTTCACTGTGATAATTAATGTCCTGATTTCCTACTGTAGAAATGGCAGTGGGATATTTGTTATGGTCTTTGTGTCCCAGGATCTATGTTGGTTTGCTCTGCCTGCCTATATGAACTTCCTCAAATTACCTGACTCTTGGATTGTTTCTGATACAAGTGATAGACACACTTTATAAATGTAGCCTGAACCTTTTAAAAATAAAGTAAATCAACCTTTTTAAAATCTCTATGGATTAATACTAAAACTTCATTCATATAGTTATTCATTCATTCTTTCAGTAAAAACTTACTAAGAACTACTCTGTGTACTGCACTGTTTTGGTCTTTGGACTAGGGAATGAACAAAACTCGATCATGTTCTTGAGGAGCTTAATTTTAGTGAGAAAAAAAAAAAGAATTCTCAAACTCTCATTGAAGCATTATAACTGATTTAACATATTTCATACATTTTCAGCCAATGCCAAAATAACTATAATTAGGGTTCTGACATACTCTGGGTTGACGTATCCTATAGCAGCCCGAACTCCTGTTTGGATAGTTAAGCAATGGACATGCTATTCTACACCTCTTTATATAAGACTTGAGCTATTGAACTACTTAAACAACCAGTTTCTATATATGTTTTCTGTAATAAACTGTGAAATGAGCTGGTTCATTTTTCATTTTTCACATATTCAAACATAGAATGAGAATGTATTCTTATGACAGCATTTGTTCATTTTTCTGTATGGGGGAATGAACTGTTTCATTACTTATCATTAGCAACCTATTTATATAATGGGGCAGTGAAAAAAATAATGTCAAAAACAGTTGGACTCGTAGGAGAGTCTGGGTTTTGCAGAGTGCAATTAATCAAAATTGTGATGACACTATGGTAATAATCCTGCTTGGGGAAAAGTACTGAAGAACCTTTAGAGTGTCAGAGGCGTGGTTTTGTTTCTTTCTAGAGAAGATTGTCTGTTCAGCAAAAATGAAGTTGAATTTCTAATTATTTAGTTGGAATAAAATTTAACTCCTAAAACAAACTATTCTTAAACTACTTGTAATCTTGCCCACAAATAATGTTAATAAATTCTTTGAAATATTTGTGATACCACTTAAATAGTCACATATCTTCTACATTATAATTTGCGATAACTATATATTTAACAAAATATCATTTTAGAAAAGGACTTCGTTTCATTATATTTTGTTTTTATTTTTACCATCTATAATATTTTACCTATACTTTTATATCTTACAATTATAAGTAATTGGAAAACTTAGTATCTGATTTTTCACATCAAATTTTGTGAAATGGCAAGTCTGAAGGTGTAATAGGAACATTAATGATAGTCAAGTATTGCCCCTTTAGGTTAATATTTTCTTACATATGGAGACATCAAAACAAATAAATTCCCTTTGATTACCCAGTGCTACTCCTTAACATATCATCATCTTCAAAGCCATCATGCTTTTTAAATATGCTATACTCCCTACCTGGAAGATACTATTAACATTTCTTCCTTTGCTTCACCCCCCAAAAAATACAAACACACAGACAACTGACTCCCCCAACCACCTGCCAAAAAACTAGTGGACCTACAAGAGTAGGTTCCAGTACTCTAGAAAAGACATTTATTCTTTTATTATAGATAAATTTTCCTTCGCATTGGACAAAATTATTTTGTTGGGGAATGGGAATGTTCAGTGAGATTGGAGTTTAGCATCTGTGTAGTAAATTAGTGGGAGGAAAGGCTCGAAAGTCTAGAAATGCTGCTAAAGAGCTTGGACTCTATCCTGTAGAACAGGGGTCCACAACCTCTGGGATCTAATGTCTGATAATCTGAGATGGAGCTGATGTAATAATAATAAAAGTACACAATAAATTTAATGTGCTTGAATCATCCCCAAACCACCCCTACTTCCCATGCTGTGGAAAAATTGTCTTCCACAAAAACAATCCCTGGTGTTAAAAATGTTGGGGACTGTTGCTGTAGAGGATAGTACTATAAGGTTAAAAGACAATATTGAGGTACACCTGACATTCAATAAACCTGACATTTAAATATTTTTTTTAATGTAAAGGGAACTGTTTGATGACTTTGGCACAGGTATATACAATCCTTGAAACCATAAACACAATCAAGATAACATATTTACCTCTAAAAGTTCCATTTACCCATTAGTAATCTCTTCCTCCTTAACCCAAGCCATAAATTCTCTGTGGTTTAAAACTACATATTAACATGCCATGTCTAGAATTTTATATAAACAGAATCAAAATAGTATGTTCTCTTTCTTGTCTGGATTCTTCTACTTAGCATAATTTTGGTATTCAGAGTGTATCTATCAATACTTTGTAACTTTTTTATTTCTCATTAATATCCTGTTGTATCTTTATACCACTATAATGCTGTTATCCATTTACTTGATGAAAGTTCAGGCTCTCTCCAGTTTGGAAATATTACAAAACACTACTATGTTTGGGGGAATTAAATAATTTTTTATGATTAATTATATATGAGTCTTTGTGCAGATGTATGCTTTCATTCACCAAAAAGCCACAATGTATCTAAACTTGCACACATTTAATAATAATGCCTTATTGACAAGTTGATGACACCAAAAGGAATATTAGAAAAATTCACTATCATTGTGAGGGATGGACAATGCCTCTCTTTCAGTAAATGATAAGTAAGTCAATAATGAAGTAGAAGACTTGAAAAATCTAACTAAATGATATGTCATCAACTTGTAGCTCACTATAATAAATAATTTCTGTAGAACATCATACACATACAGAGAGGGGCAGTGGGTGATATCATCCAATGAAATAAACCTTAAGCAGTTGGGAAAGGAATTGAAGTAAGAAAGGAAAATGGGCTGGAAGCAGAAGTGGCTAGCTAGTGGCAAAGAGGCACCTCCCTACTTCACATTCTGACCCAGCAATATGAACAGTGTGAGCAAGCAACCAGTCATCACTGAAGAGAGGTTTAAGACGAAGGACTATTGTCAGAAGGAGCTCGCATTCCTAAGAGCAATACGGAAATAGAACAGCAAAAAGAATTTATGACAAAGGGAGTTTGTGAGGACACAGTGGAATTGCAGGAGCTGGGAAATGGAGTCAAAGTAGAGGATTACTGACCTGAATGGGGGTGAGCCTGTGTGCTGAGGAATGCCTTGAATCTCTTAAGATCCTTCAGTTCCTTGGACACTAAGGTAACAAGTTAGAGGGTAAATCAGAACTGTTCCATAATGGGGACAACAAGATGAAACCTAGTAGTTGATGGATAGTAAGGGTTGAGGTTTTGTGAGAAATACGCAGAACTCCCAGGTGGGCTTCCCAGGTGGGCTTCCCAGGTGGTGCTAATGGTAAAGAACCTACCTGCCAGTGCAGGAGACTTGAGATGAGGGTTTGATCCCTGGGTCAGGAAGATCTCCTGGAGAAAGAATTAGCAACCCACTCCAGTATTCTTGCCTGGAGAATGCCATGGACAGAGGAGTCTGGTGGGCTACAGTCCATGGGGGTCACAAAGGGTCAGACACGACTGAAGTGACTGACCACAGCAGCACCCAAGTCTTGTCTGAAACTGTCTATGTTGTTTATTTTTAGCACTTTCTGATAAATCAATTCCTTATCCTATTATGCCACCTCCCTGAACAATCACCCAACAATTTTCAGAACATGAGGACATTTTCTCACTGTCTGCTAGACTCTATGGGCTTCTTTTGAGGGAGAACTCTCAAGATTAAGAAACTTCCATCATTGGCAGATGGAATGGTTGTTTTTGTTTTGTTTTGTTCGTGACTAATGACTTGTCCCTAGATTGCCCTGCTTATCTTAAGGAAGCATAAATTGTAAACTCCTTAATGAACTGTGATCTGTAAGCCCCATCTCTTGCCACAAACCATACTGAATAACTGCAGAGATGTCTTAACTTCCTACCTTTTGCCACATGTGGTTATCTATCCCTAGAACTTCCTTTATAATTCCATCTTTGCTTCTTTAATACTGTTTCATCTGAAAAGACCCAGTTAACATTGTTTCCAGAATGCCTAACTCTAAATCTCAATAGTGATTCAGTTGGTAAGACTTAAACAGCTACTTTAAGCAACTTGGCTTTAAGGCTATGAACTGTACTATACACTGGAGTCAACTGTTATACTTTACAATCCTAATACTGAATATCATGTGGTATTCAGTATTAGGTTTCATTGATAAGGAGGAAACATTTTATTAAAAGGGGAAAATATACTTGCTAAGCATAAGTCCCTCCAATTTATGTGAAGGATTGTACAGGAACAACTATGTGCTTCTCCCTAGAAATAACATATTTTACTATTAAAAACATAATTATGGTTTAGAAGAACAATTCTAAAAATGGGGCAAGAGTCACGAAAAGTTATTTCCTTTAACTACAAATGTGAGGTTTAACAAGATCAAATTCAGAGTAAGATAGTGTAAGTTCCAACCATGACTAGTATAAGCATCTCTCAAGTTTGAGTTTCAGGAGTCCATTTCTTGAGCAATCAAAAAAAAAAAAAAGAAAGAAAATAAGAAAAGAGGAAGCAAGTACAAAGCACATAATTAGTTAATTCAGTTTTAAGGAGAGATTGTCGTGGAGTTCGAGAGAGGTTTTAATATAAGCTTAAAATGCAGTCATATGGAGGAAAAAAGATTTAAGGGATGTTATGATAGAGTGACTGAACTGAACTGACTGATGAGCTGAATGGTCTCAAGTCAAAATTCATATATTGAAGTCCTAACCCCAGTACCTGAGCGTATGACTATGTTTGGAGGTAGGGCTGTTAAACGGGAAATTAAGGTAAAATGAGATCTTTGGGGTGGACTTTAAGAAAAGATTAGAGTACAGACACACACACACAAACAGAAGACCATGTCAAGATACCAAAGGAAGCTGGTCATCTGAAAGTCAAGGAGAGAGGAAGAAATCAGTTGTGCCAACACTTTGATCTCAGACTCACAGCCTCCTGGATGATGAGGAAATAAATTTCTCTTGTACTAGCTACCCAATCTGTGCTACTTTGTTATGGCGGCCCTAGAACTCCAAATCGTTTAAAAAATGAATATAACTAGCTTCCCTTGAAAATGAGTATTATGACAAAACCAACAATTTGATAATTTTTGTTTTGTTGATGACCATGTGGTTCTAATTAGAGAAGATGAATTAAATGTTTATGAATCCCCTTTTTCCTCATTCTAAGTGACAGAGACTATTCACTTGGTAGTGTTCTTTCCTTGGTCTTAATAGATAGTGGCTCGTTAATTTGATTGCTTTCTCTGTCTCTTTCTGATACTAAAGTCCTCTAGGCCTACTAAAAGGAGGAAGAAATAGGAAAATAGAGGTCCATTTGTATTCTAACCAACAGCAGCCTTTTTAATTGATTTAACTTAAATGTTATTTAAGCAAACAGTTACATGTAATAATGGATTAATATTTGTTTTTGTTTTTATGATTAACTCAGTACTTTCAGTACTTGTGATGAATGCCCTAAGAGGGTGAAATTATTGTGAATGCAGGGAGTAATTAAGTAGACTAAAGAGAAGATATTACATTGAATATAGTGTGCATATTCTTATGTAGTTAACAAAAAGTAACTCTGTAATGTAATTGTAATGTCTATTGTGATATTATATCATTATATTTGAGAGTACATTTAAAAACTGTGAGGTTAAAAAAATTTTGCATTATTCATTTATAAAATTTTGTTTTTGCTATTTACTTCATAATATGAGTGCCTATTAAAATAGAGTAGGGATCAACTTAGTAGGATAAATATGACAGTCTTTTAATTAATTTCCTAAAGGGCCTGTATTTGATGTTAATTAATCTAGTTAACTGATAGCATGTTTATAGTAATATCAGAATCATTTATGTGGGCAAGTTAACACATAGTCAAGATTTAAATTAAGAGGATCTTTAAGAAACTTCCATTTAGAGATTAAAAACTAGTTGAAGAACTGATACTAAATATGAAACTTTGATGACTCAGACTTTTTTCAAGCTGGTTCACTTGGTGGTGCTATTAACATGGGACTCTGAGCTGGCATTTTTATTTTAAAGAAAATAAATGCATTTCAGGAAAATTAGATTAAAGAAGTTTAAAGAAACATTCAAAGATTTTATATGAAAATAAAGCATACAATTTTAGAAGAGTAATTTCAAATCCAAATAACATATTTTATTGTGTAATTCAAAATTTTGATTTATTTTGTTAATAGTTAACAGACTGTCTTCTCTTTTTGCTCCAGTCATTGAAAGATTAATGTATTTGAAAACAACCATACTTCAAGCAGTCATATTTTAAATTTATCTTAAATAATGTCTAAGAGAACATATTAAAATATCCACATGAAAATTGCTGATTTTAATATATCAGCAATTTAAAATTATATATATATATACATTTTAATAGAAGATTCAATAATTTGACTTATGGTTTTAATAATTTTAAGAATGATTAGGTAACTTTTCAAGTTTTTTATCATAAATTAAGAAAGCAAATAATAATTCTCTCCTTTTTATATGCAACCTGAATATTTAATCACAGTTCAGTTCAGTGCAGTCACTCAGTCGTGTCCGACTCTTTGCGACCCCATGAATCGCAGCACACCAGGCCTCCCTGTCCATCACCATCTCCCAGAGTTCACTCAAACTCACGTCCATCGAGTTGGTGATGCCATCCAGCCATCTCATCCTCTGTTGTCCGTTTCTCCTCCTGCCTCCAATCCCTCCCAGCATCAGAGTCTTTTCCAATGAGTCAACTCTCCTCATAAGGACTGGAGTTTCACCTTTAGCATCATTCCTTCCAAAGAACACCCAGGGCTGATCTCCTCATCTATTCTACAAAAAAATTCAAAACTTGTGAATTGTTTTATTGAGATATAATTCACAATTTAGTTGAATAGTAATAGCAACACACATCACATGAATATATATATATATATACACATCTTTATTAACTTCTTTACATATTTTATTCATTTACTACACACAAAACCTTATATATTGCTTTTATTGTTTACACCCCATTTTAGACATATAGCAACTGATTAGAGAAATTAATTAGATTAAAGAATACCTTCAATGTCAGGTATTTGTGATTTAGTTAAGTAGCCAAACCAGTAATCAAACCCAGTTACTCTGGCCCCACTCTCTTTCCCCTGGGAAGAAAAAAGTTTATGTAATACAATTTAGCAACTAATTAATGAATACATAGGATATATGTGCCTTTTTATTTCACATGGGGGACTCTGACACAAACATTTCAATGTGTGCATGTGTGCTTGGTCATGTCTGACTCTTTGTGGCCCCATGGAGTATAGCGCCCCAGGACCTCTGTCCATGGAATTTTCAAGGCAAGAATGCCGGAGTGGGTTGAAATTTCTAGGGGGTCTTCCCAACCCAGGGATAGAACTGTGTCTCCTGCATTGACAAGCAGATGCTTTACCACTGTGCCACCTGGGAAGCCCAAACATTTTAATACTAAAGAGATAATGTAACTCTATAAATTTTATCTGTTTGTACTTTTGATGTGCTATCCTGATAACGTTTTACCTGCAATGCCTCACGATGTGCGTTCTGTTTTTATCTGTGCATTATTCTGACTATGGAAAAAAAAATGGGACCCTTTTCATGCTTATCTGAGATATAGCCCTTCCACCATCACCAGCATGATTTCAAACATGGAAGAGAAACAGGGGATAGTGGCTAGAATAATCTGTAGTTTAACGAGTCAGCTTTGTGATTTAAGTCAGCTTTGTCTTAACCTGGTTTCAGTATTTTGCTGTTTACTTGCATTTGATTGAACACCTCATCACATACTGCCACTAAGGTGAATCCTTGTCTTTGTCCCTAAAATGGGTGACAGGGCATGGAAATGTGAGCCTCATTTTTACTTTTTTATCCTTCAAATTACTGAATCCTTGTTTCCATACCTCTGTTTTATTGGAAAACCCATCCTGTGTTTCCATTTATCTAGTACTCTCAGATTCTATCTTTAACATGCTTATTTAAATTTTTATGATTACCTATTTAGAGCAGTTTTAGGTTCACAGCAAAACTGAGGAGGTACAGAGATTTCCCATAGACTCCTTGCAGATGCAAAGCCTTCCCAATATCAGCATTCTCTACCAGCGTAGGATATTTGTTACTGATGTTATCAATCAATACAATTTATGACCTTACAGTAATACACTGTAATTGCCCAAGGTTTATAGTATCCAGGACAGTTCACTCTTGGTGTTGTAGGTTATGTGTTGCATGTTATATGAGTTTGTACAAATGTGTAGTGACATTTTCCCATTATTATACTTACATACAGAATACTTTCACTGGCCTAAAAATTCTCTATGCTCCTCATACTCTTCCCTCTCTCCACCCTCAATCCTGGCAACCACTGATATTTTTTACTATCTCCATAGTTTTCTGGAATGCTGCATATTTGGAACCATGCAGTACTGCAATCTTTTCAGATTGGCTTCTTTCACTAGTAATATGCATTTAAGGTTCTTCTGCATCTTTTCATGGCTTGAAAGCTCATTTATTTTTAAGGTTGAATAATACTTTGTTGTCCCACAGTTCACCCATTTACCTACTGAAAGACATCTTGATTACTTCCAAATTTTGATGATTATGAATACAGCTACTATAAACATGTACTAGTTTGGTACATACATTTTCAGTTCTTTTGGATGAATACCAAGGAACACAATTGCTGGATCACATGGCAGAGTATATTTTGTTAGTTAAAAAAAAATCAAAAAAACAAGAACTGTCTGCAAAGTGGTTATACCACTTACCAGCGATGAATGCGAGTTCCTGTTGCTACACATTTCCACAAACTTTTGATTTTTTTTTTTTTTTTAAGGTTGTGCAGCTTGTGGGATCTTAGTTTCCTGATCAGAAATCAGCCCTGCACCCTTAATTAGAAGCATAGGATTCTAATTAATGTACCATCAGGTAATTCTCACTTTTATGTTTTTAATATTCTTGATAGTAGTCAATCTAAAAGGTATGCAGTGGTATCACATTGTTGTTTTAATGTTTATTTCCCTGATGATAAAGAATGTGGAGTACATCTTCATATACTTCTTTACTATCTGAATATCTTTTTTACTGAAAGATCTTTGACCCATTTTTTTTTTTTAATTAGTTGTTTCCTTAGTGTTGAGATCTCTGTTATGACAGGACAGTGGATTCATGTCTTTTTGCCTGGCACTTTTATCAGTTTTTGCTTCATGTAGTTTCATGTTCTACGGTTGAGTGCATACAAATTAAGGATTGTTATGTCTTTTTTGAAGAATATATCTCTTTATCATTATGTAATGCCCTATTTAGCCCTTGTAGTTTTCCTTACTTAAAGTCTCCCCTGTCTGAAATTAATATAGCTGCTCTTGCTTTATTTAAATTAGTATAATTATGGTATGTTTTCCTCTATCATTTACTTTTGACTTAAATATGTCTTTATATTTAAAGTGGGTTGGTTTCTTGTAGAGAACATGTAGTTTGGGAGAGTTTTTTGATCTACTCTGGCAATCTGTCTTTTAATTGGTACGTTTAGGCCACCAGCATGAAAAGAGATTATTGATATGGTTGAATTAATATCTACTATTTTTGTTTTTTACAGTTTTGTGTTTACTGTGCCTGTTCTTTGTTCCTATTTTTTTCTTCCACTCTTTCCCTGCCTTTTGTGGTTTTAGTTGAACATTTTATATGATTCCATTGTCTCTTCTTTCTTAGCATTTCAGCTACAATTATTAATTTTTTTTTTTCTGGTTGCTCTAGAATTTGCAATATATATTTACCACTAATCCAAGACCACTTTGAAATAATATTATGCCACTTCACAGGTAACATGAGTACTTTATAATAACAAAATATTAATAATACTGGTTCCTCTTTCCTGTCTCTTATATCATTACTATCATTCATTTCACTTATATATAACCATACAAACACTTACACACACATATATAAAATACATTGTTGGCATTATTAGTTTGAACAAACTATTGTTTGTTAGATCAATTAAGAATAAGAAAAATATATATATTTTAAATTTTACCTCACTTACTTATTCTTTAGTACTCTTCCTTTTTTATGTAGATTGGAGCTTCTCACATATATTATTTTCCTTCTCTCTAAAGAACTTCAGATTTTTTTTCCCTAAGGGACTTCTTTTAATATTTCTTGCAAGACAGGAATATTGGCAATTTTTTTTTCTCCTTAACATTTAAAGGATAATTTTGCAGAACATGGATTTCCCTGGTGGCTCAGATGGTAAAGAATCTGGCTGCAATGCTGGAAACCTGGGTTTGATCCCTGAATTGGGAAGATTCCCAGTGGCTACCCACTCCTGTAGTCTTGCCTGGAGAATGCTATGGACAGAGGATCCTGGCAGGCTATAGTCCATGGGGTCACACAGAGTTGGACATAAATGAGTGACCAACATTTTTACTTCATTTTTTGCAAGGCACACAATTCTATGTTGGTAGTTTTTCTTTTTTCTCCTCCTAACATTAAATATTTCACTTCATTCTCTTTTTGATTGCATGGCTTCTGAGGATATGCTGGATGTAATTCAAATCTTTATTCCTCTACAAGTAAAGGATTTTTCCTTATTTATTTATAGTATGAAAATTATATGCCTAGGTATATTTTTTTGGGCAGTTTTTCTGTTTGATTTTCTTTGTACTTCCTGGATCTTTGACTTGGTGTCTGACATTAATTTGGGAAATTCTCATGTGTTATTACTTCAAATATTTCTTTTTCTTTCACCTCCTTTTAGTATTCCTATTAGACACATATTACTTCTTTTTTAGTCCCATAGGCTAAAATGCTGGAATGTGCTGTTCTAATTTGTTTTCAGTCTTTATTATCTTTGCTTTGTAGCTTTAAAGTTTCAGTGCCTGGGTTGGGAAGATCCCCTGGAGGAGAAAATGACAACCCACTCCAGTGTTCTTGCCTGGAAAATTCCACGGACAGAGGAGCTTGGTGGGCTACAGTCCATGGGGTTGCGAAGAGTCAACATGACTGAGCAAAACGCACAGAGAAATGATGCACTGGGTGAAAAGAACTGCTGTATATGAGCCAATAGTGATGTGGTGGCAGGCCAGGAGAGGGGAAGCATCTACAGTCCAATGGTTAGGTCACAGCCTCTCGGTGAGCTCTCATCCCTCTGTTCTGTGAAATTCACAAATGTTCTTGAGTTTCCTTTCTTTCTTGCCCCTCAAGTGGGAGAAGACAGGTAGAGTGGGTGGGAATTGGGCGTTTCTCCTCCCCCAGCCTAATGGCTCTGATAGACTGCAGCAGGTTAGGCTCTGGTTAACTAGTTTCACCTGAGCACCAGCCTTGTTAAGGAAAACAGAATGCTCCACTGTCTTTCAAAATAGTTTCTTCTCTCCTTCCTCTGCCAGAAGTAGGAACGGAATTTTCTCCAGTATTTATTGTCCAAATCTAATTGAGCTCCTGGAGGTAAATCTCACAGAATGTGGAGGCTCTTCTCTGAGTCCCCTTGAAGTTTTTATCTCTAAGAATTGTTTATACTGAGTATGCAGCAATTCTTCAATTGCAGTTCAGCTTTTCCTGCCTTGGGTCTGGTTCCATGGAGGTTTCTGCTCATGAATCTTTGCTCCAATAAGGTAAGCCATGACTCCCTGGATTCCCCTGTCTTTCTAGTCTTGAGAGCAGCATTTGCCCTGTGTTTTCACCTCTTATGTATCATACAAGGGCTGCAGACTTTTCAGTCTGATTTGCTTTTTACTTATTTGGAGGGAACACAAGCTTCTTACATGTGAATTGGAACTTAGAAGTTCTTTGATATGCTTTATGCACTTTTGGAAATTATCTATGTTTTGTACTGTGATACCTTCCTTTTATTAAATGCCTGGTTGCCTAGCTTACCTATCACATGTTTGCTATCCCTCCATTAATGCAGTATTAGATCCAGCATTTGGGGTTTTTCAAATCTCCTGATAACAGCATTACCCAGGCAGCCTTTTTTATTACTGACTGAGTACCAACTGACAAGTAAATCTTTATGGCTAGCTGAAATAGTGCACAGCGTATGGCAGGTTTATGAGCATCTTTGCTAATTTGAGGATTATAAAAGGAAATCATAGGTTTTATTTTTATTGCCATGGTCATATTATAGCGTTTTATCAAGTAGAAACACACGGGTATGAAAATAAACCTGGTTTAAAATAATAAATTAAGCTAAATTAACCATGAAATATAAACCATACAGAAATTAAAGACCTTTTCAAATGATTTCTTAATTTAAGGCTCATAGAATATTGTTTTCTTCTGTATGCAGGTTAATTTTATTGGCCATATCAACAACAGGTTTCTAGTCTACTCAGATTTACAATGTTCCAGGCATTTGATATGGTCAATTTACTTACCTAGTTTTAATTAGGTAATTATAGTACAATCAATACTAAAATGGTAGTGACAGAGCATTTTACAAACAAAATTTCAAATCAAATTTTTTTATTCCTGAGGAACATGTACCAAATACTCATCAAAAATCATGCAAGAGTTTATTTCAGTGGTTTTCATGTGAACAAGCTGACTTAACTGAAGATTCAAGTGCTTTTCTAGTAGTATACTGTACAACTGTTGATAGCAAACAGATGAATTGAGGGCATTAATTTTTTTTTTGTTTGTTTTGTTATTAACAATGTGATCTGCCTTCATTTGACTTGCCTTAGTAAATGGCAACCCACTCCAGTACTCTTGCCTGGAAAACCCCATGGATGGAAGAACCTGGTAGGCTACAGTCCATGAGGTTGGAAAAGAGTCAGACATGACTGAGCAATTTCACTTTCACTTTCAGTACTGCTGCTAACTTTACCATATTTGGACATCTGTTTAATTAAAGTAATGAAAAATACAAACTGAAAATAGTAAGTTGAATTCTCCTTGTTTAAAATAAGGGAAATTTCCTCTTTCTCTTTTCTTAGAGCCTTTACTTTAGAAAACTTGTACTTGTTAATTTTCTCATCTCCTTGAAATGTATAGTCTTTTAAAAGCTAATTAAGCCTCTTGCCGGCTTTAAGACCCAAGAATGCCATTTTCAAGGACCTGTAAATCATTTCTCTGAGATAGACAGCACTCCTATGTCCAAGTTTCTCTTGTGGATAGGAGTCTAGCCCATGGATGCCAAGTTGCAGAACTGCCTCTTGTCATAGATCTGTGAGAAGTTTATTTTTTCCTTGGTGTGAAACCAAAGAACTGACTCAAATGTCACCCTGATCTCAAGTGGCCTCAGCCTGCAGCAGCTTGAAGCAGCATTTTGGTTCCAGGCCAGAGATTGAGGTCGGGTTGTGGCAGTGAGAGAGCTGAATCCTAGCCACTAGACCAGTGGTTAGTGACAAGGCCCTGGCCTTTTGACTTTGCAGGAAAGAATTCCAATAAAGTCAGAAAGTAGTGAAACAAGTAAAGCATTTATTAGGAGGAAAAAAAGTACAGTACATGCGTATAGACACTCTGGCAGACTGAGAGTGTTGTGCCCTCATGATAGTTTGAATCATTTTTATGGGGCATTTCTTCTGGGCTTCCTTTGGCCAGTCGTTTTGACTTTCTTGGTTCTGAGTCCCATAGTTGTTATATCTCATGATCCTCCCATGTGTGCACATGCATCTTAGCCAAGATGGATTCCGGCAAGGAAACCTGTGACTAATCTTGACATTACTCCCCTTTCAACCTCCAAGTAGCTCTCTAGTGGGGAAGGTCTCCTTGACTTTGAGAATGAGAAATATGTGGTCTTCTACCTTTTATCTGGTCAGGCCTCAGTTTTTTCTCAATTGTCCCACTATTGATAGTTTTGGAATTTCTGTGCACAGGGAATGACCTCCACCTTCTTACCCTGGAGTGGGGTGGGAAGGACATCTACTTCCTGTCTCAACCCCAATTCCAAGTAAACTTAGAGTAAGTTATACAAATGGTGCTGTCAAGTTCTCTTACTTGAGGGCTAGTTATTGTTTTTCTTGAGAATGTGTATGCAAAGATTTCTTTCTTTAAAAATCTCTTAGCAGATTACCTGTGATGTACTTTACAATGTGCTTCAATGTCTGTTCAATAATAAAATTGTTTCATTATCTTCTGCTTGTTGGAGAGGTTTCCTGAGATGAGAGGAAATTTTGTTTTTAATTATGTTTCCCAACAAATACAGTCGCTACATTATTTTTAGCATTTGTAATTAAAAAGAAATTGGATTAACTAGCAGAGAGCCATTAAGTTAACTAATGAAATAAAATGGCATTTTAGAAAACAATGATACTATTAATTTTAAGATGTCAAGACATATGCAACTAATGTTTTGAAATATCAGAACTTTAAGGAATCATAACTCAGAGAAATATACATTTTTGAAAATAGTTTCAAATAGTTTGTGCTAGCTTTTAGATTTTATACACCTTCCCCAATGCTAAATTACATTGACTTTTGGAAAATAGTTCTTGATCTTGAACTCAGAATTTGAGTGCTTTCCAGTTTTAATTTTTTTATTATACAAAGCTTATTTTTCAAATATGCTACTTTTCTGAGGATAGAGAGGTGTAGACATTCTGCCATATTTCCTGAGTAGTATCTGATTCTCATACACTAAGTCTAACTAGTTCTTATTTCCTAACACTGCAAGAGGAAAAATTTGACTATACATTATAGTTTCAGATACAGCAAAACTAAAAAATCAGTGGACATTTATTGTACATTCATGAGTAGAATGCTATACTTCTATGACTCAGCCTCCTTACTTGTGAAATGAAGTAATAAGACTATATACATCGTAATTTCCCTTAGAACATTAAATGGGACAATAAGTCATGGAGCTAATATCTGTAAATGTAAATGTTCATTGAAATGTCCAGTGGTTTGGTAGTAACAGGAATAAGTAGTAGAGAATCTAATCTTAGCATAAATATAATTTTGGATTATGATATGCTATATATGTAGATGCATGAAGAGATTATTATAACATACCATATTAAGTAAAATTAAGTAAGATAAAAATAAAATATACAGATTTGTATCTGAAATGTAGAGAAGATCTACAAATATAGAAAAGTCAAAAGATACTTTTAGATAGAGATAACATCTTTGAGTCTTAGATGAATAAGAAACACAATAAGAAGATCTGAAGAGATGAACAAAAAGTGGTCAGCATGAAGAAAGAGAAGTAAGAAATTCAAAGAGAATTACAAGTGATATGGCAGAAGTACTTCTCTGTTTATACACTTAATGAGAGCCAGCCTGAGCTCTAGGTACAAATTTAATTAGCTACCCCTATTATTCCCCCATTTACTTGTGTGCTGATTGACCACATTATAGGAAAAACAGGAGAGAGGTTAGGAATCATTCTGTTAATATTTCATAATCATACCTGCTTATTTAGAGGCTGCTGCTAAGTCTCTTCAGTCATGTCCGACTCTGTGCGACCCCAGAGAGATGGCAGCCCACCAGGCTCCCCCATCCCTGGGATTCTCCAGGCAAGAATACTAGAGTGGGTTGCCATCTCCTTCCCCAAGGCATGAAAGTGAAAAGTCAAAGTGAAGTCACTCAGTTGAGTCCGACTCCTAGCGACCCCATGGACTGCAGCCCACCAGGCTTCTCTGTCCATGAGATTTTCCAGGCAAGAGTACTGGAGTTGGATGCCAGTAATAACTACAAAAAAGATGACTATTGTCCACTAGACTATTTTGTCTACATATGTAAACTGGTCTTAGACAAAGACTAGAATCTTGAAATTGGAGAGTGGGGAAGTCACTTGAAATTGGAGAGTTTGTATGGAAACAAATTCTCTTATGTATGTACCCTCTGACTATGTATATCATCTGACCTTGAGAAATCAGCTTAATTTCACCTTAATTTCAATCAGGCCCATCAATTGATATATATCATGAAATCATTAGTTACTTCTCAATCACCAACTCCAGTTTATTGTTACAAAAATGATAGCTGGGGAAGAAGGTGAGAGCAATACAATACCTGATTTCAGATAGCAAGGCTTAGGGGACAATACGGTGACAGTGTGAATGCTGTGTTGAATTTGTAGCAGAAAACAAGGCTTGGAAAGGGAACCAGAGTTGTCTGCTGTGTTTGTGTTGAAAGAAGTATCAACACAATTTTAAAATAAGGGCTAAGTGGTGTACTTCAATAATGGAACAAGAAATATTGGTATTAGTTTGAATCAGAATATATTTTTTTTAACTCAAATTTCACAGTGATGTGTAGTGAAGCATTTTTTCAGTTATCCTGTGGCCTGTAGTAGAATGGCTGTGGAATAGCAGTGTAAAGGAATTAAACCATGGAGCTGGACAGGTGAGAGGTATGAGTCATAACAAATGAAAGGAGATGATTATAAAATATAGAAAAAAAATAGCCAAGGTATCATCCATAATTTTAAAAATTAGTAGAGGGAAATATCTAATAGAAAGTGTATTATGACTCTAATATAACAAAATACCACCCGGGTAAAGGGCATTGGGAGTGATGAGTAATGTCTAGATTTGAAAATTTACTAAAGAGGTCCTTAGAAAGTCTGGCATAAGGAGTAGAAGAATGCCAGGAAAAAGAAGTCATAGCTTTATGGTTGTAGGGGAAAACAAAAGGAGCGTAAGAGACGCCCCGCTTTCATTCCTTTGTTCATTCATTTATTTAATACTTGATTTTGGTACTCGATAATATAATTATTAATATAATTCTATACTGCTAGTAGGAAACCAGTCTTTATGACATTCTTTAAGTGCTTGGGGAAACAATGGAAAGACTGAGACTATGTAAATGCCATTGGGAAAATAGATTTTATATATAGGATTGTATTCCTGCCCCATTAATATTATATCTCAATGTGAAACACATGGAAACCGTTTTTGCTGAAAATGTGGTATTAAATTCATTCTACAGAGAAATCTCAAGGTTCAGATATTCTTTAATTGTTCTTAATGAGCTTATTAAAAATGTTACTGGGGATTCCAAAAAAAAAGTTGAAGGTATAAATAGATTTCTTTCAAAATAACACTCTCGACACTTTTTCCATACCATATTATGAAAATTTTCAAGCCTCCTGCAAATTGAAAAAAAAATTAAACTTATGTAAAAACACCCAGATTTTATAACTAAAATCAAGTTTAAGGATATGCAGGACACAGGTATGAGGGGAGGGGGACATGAACTAATGTCTACAACTTACTTTGAAATGAATAAGAACAGGTGAATTGATGGATGGATAGAGGGAAAAATAGATGGACATTTATAGCTAAATCAAGCATAGCATAGACCCATGAGAAGATGTGAGCTTGGAGTCTTCCTGCTTTGCTACCTTAGCACCAACGAAGAAGTATTCTTTTTGTATAAAGTGTATGAAAAAGCTTTTTTCCATGATTTTGTACATGTAATCTTAGGATAAATATGTTCATGTTGGTATGGGTTTATATGATAAAAATCTTAAGCACAGCCATTCTTTTTTTTTTTAATATTTGAGGAGTCATTTTGTATTGTTTCATAGTTATTGTGATTTATTAGGAGGAAAAATGATAATCTAAATACTTCTTAAAGACATGATATAGTTCTTCATGTAGGTAATTTAAACATAGTAATTTCACTGAAATGTTCCTAAAAATCATTTGATTTTGAACACTATTTTATGACCAGTCTACTGAGGGAAGTTATATATACTCTATATGGGGAACATTTTTAATAAATACAACACACTCAAGATTAATGTATTTTATGAATCCTGAAACTAATTGTTTCCATCATGGAGTAATGTAATTTAACAACAAAGCTTAAATTGAAATTACTGAAAAGACATATTTTTATACCAGTACTCTTGCCTAGAAAATCCCATGGATGGAGGAGCCTGGTAGGCTGCAGTCCATGGGGTCGCGAAGAGTCGAACACGACTGAGCAACTTCACTTTCACTTTTCACTTTCATGCATTGGAACAGGAAATGGCAACCCACTCCAGTGTTCCTGTCTGGAGAATCCTAGGGACAGGAGAGCCTGTTGGGCTTCCGTCTATGGGGTCGGACACAACTGAAGCGACTTAGCAGCAGCTGCATATCAATAGAATATTTTCCAAAAATGAATATGTTTATGCTACAGAGAATATAGTATAAAAAGCAAATGTTTGAAAGCAAGGATTCAATTCTATGAGTGTTAATTCAAGCATAAAAGCATAACTATCTGTACTAGGGCATGATTGTAGGAATAGAAAGAAGGAATAAATATGAATGATATTAGAAGGGAAAAACATTGAGTCCAGACTTAGTGAAATTAAATATAGAGAACAAGTAAGCCAGTGGTTTTTCTTGTTCAGCCCCAAAGGTCTAGCAATATAAAGATACTATTTGCAGAAATAAAGCTGATTAAGTGAGGCAATGTTGAAAATATCTTAAATGTGAGTTCAGTATATTTATTGTGGAATTTCCAATATCAATCACAGTTTATAACCCTAATCTTTCTTTGCATGAATATTTTATTGGTTCTATATCTTTAGGAATAAATATTTTCTTATTTGTTTTGTTGAATTTGAAATTTAATGTCTCCAAAATATCCAAAGCCATAGTGATGAGAGACTGTAGTAAGGAAAGATATCAAGACAAATGTATGGAGATGATAACTAAACCCCCGCCCAAAATAGAACAAAATTCTTTGCCATGAATCTTCATAAAAAAGACAGCTGCATCCACCACAACAGTCAGACTTAGCATCTTATTTCCCTGGCCTCTCACCAAAAGTAGAGAATGAGATGAGAATTTGAATGTAAGCCATTTTGTCCACTTCTCCTCTCTTCTCCTTCTGGAACCCTGATTATTTTAATATTTGTATATTTGATTAAATCTTATAAATCATGTAGTCTTTCTTTTCTTCTTTTCATTTTTTCCTTGTTCTTCTCTGATTGGGTTAATTTAAAGTCCCTGTTCTCCAGATGAATTTTTCTGACTTCTACTTGCTCTGCTGTGCTGCTGATGATCTCTGCTGCATTTTTCATTTATTAAATGTCTCATCTGCAGAATTTGTTTTGTTCTTTTTTAAATTATTTTCTCTGTTATATTTGCTATCTTATTCCTGTACTTTTTCTGATTTTATTGAATTTTCTGTGGTTTCTTATTTTAAATAGTTTCATCTCCATTAATTATCAATTTACTCTTTTCACTCTATAATTTTAATATTTATTGCTGTTGGATAAATTTATTTCCATGTTTTATCTTGATGGCTACTTTTTAGTGTTATGGATTAATAAACTAAGTATATTTACTGTCACTGAGGAACAGTTAGCTTACTTACATACTTTTCTGTTACAAACTATACTGAATCTAACGTATTATTGCATGCTTTATGGGGCATGACAGATTTGAATATATTAATAACAGGCATTTCCAAGTTGCTGTCCATGGTGTCTGTGCCTATATTCACACATATCTTTTGCTTAATTGATCAAATAAATGGGACTACTGAAAATGATCTTGGATAGATTCTTCTGAAATCATAAGAATATTACTCTTCAGAATTTCACTGATACATTAAATACAGTTGGAACTCCAAATCTCTAAAGTATATAACCTAGTGGAAATACTGAACCTTATATTCTTTAGGTGGAGGAAAGAATTAAAAAGTGTCAGAAAGTTTGAAGAGAAGGAAAAGAATACTAATTATAGCAGATAATAGGAGTCAGTTTAATGCTGGCTTAAAGTTTGCTTCTATACCTTGATAATTCTTTATATATTTATTACTTGTGTTATTGATGTGACTTTTTTATATTTAAAGAATGATGAAATTGTAATACCTATGTGAATTTCTTATTCTGTTTTATTTTTATTGATAGCTTTGATTAGTAATTTTCGTATTGAGAGCTTTATAATATTACCATTTTATTTAATATTAATAATTGCCAATATCATTTTAATCTAAGTATAGATTTAAATATTTTCTCTGTTTAGTTATCAGTTACATAGAATTCAACCTTTAAGAAGGTTTTATGGAAACTACATTTGCCAAGTTGTTTAAATTGTGCCTATTATCCTTATGCTTGAAGGAAAATTTGCCTGGATAGTGAATTCTTTAGCCACAGTTGTTTTTTCTTTTCCATTTTTGGGAATTGATGTAGAAAACATGTTGCAGAGTTTATGATTAGCACTTTTTAATAATACTAATAGTGATGATGACAATATTATTATTATTATTATTGATATTTTACCACTATAACTATCCTATTCTCTTTTCATAGTGCCCAAAGCCTTCTTTCTCATTTTTGAGTTCCTGTAATTTATAAGGCTAGATCTAACAGTTTTCACTTTTTTTTAATTCCTCTGGAACACAGGGAGTCATTTCAATATTCACAGCATAATCTTTTAAACTAGGCAAGATTTTTACTTCCTCTTTCAGTGCTGTTTAACTTCCATGTGTTTGCCTCTCTCCCTTTGTTGTTTTTCCATAGTTATTCTTTCACTCTGTCTCTCAGTTGACTTTTCTTAACCCAATCCCTCATGTCACTTCCTCTCTCACACCCCCACCCAAACATTGTGCACTTTGCGTTATTTTTCTCTCTGGTAGTCATTTCTCTGAAGGGTTTACTTTATTTATCATTTCATCCCTGTCCATGCATATTTCATCTTTATATTGTTTCATACATATACCTGATATGTTATATATCTACTTTGAGTTAATTCTTTAATTTATGTGGGTTTATGGCCGTCAGGTCAGAGTTTTTCATTTTAATTAAAAATTTAGCTTATTGCAACATTGATTTCTGATGAATGTTCTCATGCAACAAATGTAACATTTGTTTATTTTATTCCATTTTGGTTATAATAATCTTGGTATTGCTCCTATCTGTGTCTTTTTTTGAATTCAGTTATTTGTGAGATTGTGTTCTTATTTTTGCAGAAGTTTGGTATGGTGGAGGGATGAAATCGTACTCAGTATGTTAGGGATTCTTTACAGTTCGGAGTAAATTTTCTGTGTTTTAAACTTAACTGCAAAGTGGCTTACATTTCCTGGATAGCTACAGGATATTTGGAAGAAGCTTGGAAGAATAAAATATATGACTATGTCTGAGTTTGCTGATAAAGTTAAAATTTTGAAATCTCCAAATAAATTACCTTAAAGACAAAATCATTTATGTTAGTTAAGGTGCTACAGTTTTCTCTAAAAATATACTCCAAATTATATAATGGCTAAACTTTTTTAAAGTTTATTTTTCCTTATATTGACTTGAAATTAATATAATTAATTTTTACGGTGATCTTTCCGAAGATTCAAGACATAACTGTTAAAGTTTCTTCTTTTCACTGTTCAATGTATAGCTGCAATTCCATCACAGTCTCTAACATACTGGCAGAGGGGGGCACACCATACAGGATTCTAGCATAGAAAATACTACATGCTCATCATTGAAGTGATACATGTTTACTTCCATCCTTATTCAAAAGGAATTGCTAATTAACCAACAACTCTCTTATAAATAATCATTCAATATCTGGATCCCTTCTATCTTAAAACTTTTCCATCTTAAACATGTGCTGTTCAATGTGCACTATAATTTTATTAGAAAGTATCTGGTTCATTATCATGTATAAGGAAAGAATAAATGGAGAATAGCACATGGGAGGTTTTGTATTGGTCCGGCCCAACAGTATGCATATTACTTGTATGCATATTCCACTTGTTGTTCAGTCTTTTAAGTTGTCTCCAACTCTTTGTGACTCCATGAACTGCACAACACCAGCCTTCACTGTCCTTCACTATCTCCCGGAGTTTGCTAAAACTCATGTTCAGTGAATCAGTGATGCCATCCAACCATCCCATCCTCTGCTGCCCGCTTCTCTTTTTGCCTTCAGTCTTTCACAGCATCAGGGTCTTTTCCAATGAGTCAGCTCTTCGCATAAGGTGGCCAAAGTATTGGAGCTTTAGCTTCAGCACCAGTCCTTTCAAAAAATAATCAGGGTTGATCTCCTTTAGGATTGACTGGTTTGATCTCCTTGCAGTCCAAGGGACTCTCAAGAGTCTTCTCCAGCACCAGTTTGAAAGCATCAATTCTTCAGCATTCAGCCTTTTTATAGCCCAACTCTCACATCCATACATGATTAATGCATACTCCACTATCTAGAACTAAATACCCACCAACACACAGGTATAGGAAAAGCTATAAAGGCAAATCTATTCATATTTCCAGGGCAAATAAATGTTTTTCTGAATAGCCACCCATTGTCTGCCACATTTATTAAATATATCAAATATTAAAAAAAATAGCAGCTTGGTAAATTTCTTGGTACATTTTTTTTTTTATTAGACATAGGTATATTCTCTACATTACTTTGAGTAGATAACAACACTGTGAGGTCACCTGTGACTCACTTTGCCTAGAAACATTGTGCTGACACTTTAAAAAAAGTCTCCATGGTCATGCTTTTAAAAAAATTTCTCTCCAGAATATAAGCTAAAACTCCTTTGCTCTTGGATCCCTTCCTGAAATTTTTGTCTGTCATCCAACGTCAGGGCTGGGACTTGCTTGTCAAAAATGGAGACATCTATAGGGTGATTTTATTAAGAATCCACTTGTCACCCATGTGCATTTCTCTCATATAACTCTCATTCCTCCACTGAGAAAGCCCTATCCTGGGGTGGGGGTGGGCAGATAATTTCTACTGTATTGTGTATATTCTCATATACTTGGGACAAATTCCCTCCTATTTTCACTAGGAACTAAATATTTAAAAAGGAAAAGACAGAGTTCTTAATTTGTCAGGGTTTTTTTTTTTTTTTTTCCCTGAAATCATCTTTCCTAGGGCAAGAATCAGATAATTCTGGATTAATAAAAGAATGAAAAGGTGAAGACAGCAAAGCATGATATTGGCAGAAGCTAGAACTGAAATGGGGAAGAGAAAAGCAATACATATTGATCAATATTTCAGAAGATACACTATTTCTTTTCTTTTCCCACATGCCCAATCTTGTGGTATGTGCATAATCTCTCAGTCATGTCTGACTCTTTCATGTTGGGCAAATAAAATTTCTCTCTCAAACAGATATCATTTAAAACTACTCTTCCTTACAGTGTTACAGGTTTTTCTAGTTATGTGTTGGATCATTTCTTTCCTGTATTCATAATGTCTTCATATATGCCTGAGATTATAAGCACGATTGAAAGACTTACCAGTTCAGTTGAAAGACAGATCCATACTGATATGTCTGTAGGAAATACTGTTACTGAATATTCCCTTCTTTTTCCAATAAGTATTAATTTTTAGATAAGCTGTAACTTTAAGATAATAGCTAATGATCATATTTTATGACCCTGTCTTTTTAGGTATACTTCTTAGATTGAAATCTTTGTCTTAATGCTCAGAAATCTGTATTTCCTTTTGCTTAATAATTTCTGCCAAATACGTTTCATCCAAGAAAATTTGAATCAATCAATATTTAAAGATTAGTTTTTATCATGTTGAGCCATTATGTTTATTAGGTAGGTTGATTATAATAACTATTATTATCTTGGGCTTCCCAGGTGGCACTAGTGATAAGTGAGTGTGTGAAAGTTACTCAGTCGTGTTGGACTCTTTGTGACCCCATGAACTTTACAGTCCAGAGAATTCTCCAGGCCATAATACTGCATAATATTGCTTCTCGGCCTTTTGGCTGAGATCGCAGATGGTAAAGCGTCTGTCTACGATATGGGAGACTCGGGCTCGATCCCTGGGTCGGGAAGATTCCTTGGAGAAGGAAATGGCAATCCACTCCAGTACTATTGCCTGGAAAATCCCACGGACAGAGGAGCCTGGTAGGCTACAGTTCATGGGGTCGCAGAGTCAGACATGACTGAGCGACTTCACGTCACGTAATACTGCAATAGATAACCTTTCCCTACCCCAGGGGATCTTCCCAAACTAGGGATCAAACGTAGGTCTCCCACATTGTAGGCAGATTCTTTACCAGCTGAGCCACAGAGGAAGCCCAAGAATACTGGAGTGGGTAGCCTATCTCTTCTCCAGCAGATCTTCCTAACCAAGAATCAAACTGGGGTCTCCTGAATTGCAGGCAGATTCTTTACCAACTGAGCTGTCAAGAAAGCCCAAGTGATGAAGAACCTGCCTACCAAAGCAGGAAATGTAAGAGATATGGGTTCAATCCCTGGGTTGGAAAGATTCCCTAAAGAAGGGAACAGCAACCTACTCAAGTATTCTTGCCTGAAGAACCCTATGGACAGAGGAGTCTGGTGAGCTACAGTCCATAGGGTCACAAAGAGTCGGACACAACTAAAGTGACTTAGCATCCATGCATGTATCATTATCTTAGTATAGTAGGGCTTGATAAAACTTTCAGAATGGACATAGAATTAGAAGTGACTTCTTTACTTACTCTGTGAACGTAACCCATAGAAAGGCAGGTGAGAATAGAAGGTGGTAGTTTGCAGAGCAATATAGATGATAGCATATTCAAAAGCAGGGACATTACTTTGCCAACAAAGGTCCATATAGTCAAGGCTATAGTTTTTCCAGTAGTCATGTATGGTTGTGAGAGTTGGACAGTGAAGAAAGCTGAGCACCAAAGAAGTGATGCTTTTGAACTGTGGCATTGGAGAAGACTCTTGAGAGTCCCTTGGACTGCGAGGATGTCCAACCATTACATTCTAAAGGAGATTGGTCCTGGTGTTCTTTGGAAGGACTGCTGTTGAAGCTGAAACTCCAGTACTTTGGCCACCTCATGTGAAGAGTTGACTCATTGGGAAAGACTCTGATGCTGGGAGGGATTGGGGGCAGGAGGAAAAGGGGACGACAGAGGATGTGATGGCTGGATGGCATCACCGACTCCATGGACGTGAGTCTGAGTGAACTCCAGGAGATGGTGATGGACAGGGAGGCCTGGTGTGCTGCAATTCATGGGGTCGCAAAGAGTTGGACACAACTGAGCGACTGAACTGAACTGATAGATGCACAGTGATACTCTCAGTTCAGAGCAGTAAAGAACAGAATGTTTCTTTGCTCATATGGGACCATGTGAATACCACTGAATCTCAAAGACTACATGAAATTACCAAGGACAAGTCATGAGCAGACAAAGTCAATGACAGCACTGGAGGAGATTTGACAATGAAGAAAGAAAGGCCAACAATTGCTTTGTTAGGCTAAGGCCAGAGGTAAAATAAGATCAAAGACAAACTCACTGGGTATGAATGTAAACTAGACAAAACTGAGAATAAGACTGAAATTTGTTCATAACTTTTACCACTAAATTATACTGGAAACATAAACTTTATGGGAGGAAAAAGAGTGGTTGAAAACTCAACATGACCAAGACCATTTTTGTTACTTTCAATGGAACTTCAAATTCAGAATAACGAGTTAAAAAATTTAAAAAAAAATTATTTTGCTTACATATCTAAAATTATGAAGGACATATGCACGGATTTTCATTAAAGATCATTTTCTGGTTGTCTGCCATCTCAATCACATTGTGGATTAAGGTCAGCCCATATAATATTCTGTTTTGAGCCTTTGAAAACTCTATAAGAGTCAGTGCAATGATCTATAGAAAAATGAAATTTTAGATTTCAACTGGGTTTTCTCTGTCAGTATCCTTGATTTCTTCTGGTCCTTGAGTTTTCTACATATTCCATGATCTCTTCTGTCCTCTTGCAAAGATTATTTTTTTACTTAAATTAGCTTGAATTGGGTTTTGCTTTTTAAGAAACAAAATATTCCAATCCTGCATACTCTGAAGTATGCAACATTTCTGAGTTACTTTTGTTCCTTATTCTTGATTCCTTTTTCTTCCCTGTCTTGTTCATTCTTTCCCATGAATCAGTTTCTCTCTTTAAGAGAGTGAAAATAAATTTTTGGTATGTAAAGGAAAAAGCATGCATAAATACTGACTTCTGCTTCCAGCTACAGTGAAATTGCTTATATTATAAAGACTCCTCTGCATGAAGAATCATAATGGCTGGCTATAAAAAATATCTCTTTGATAGATCAGACAGCAGAATAGGTTACCTGGACTTGTGTCAAGATCCTAGAGAGAAGGAAAGTATAACAGTGTAAGTCTACACTTTAACCTTCTGTTCCCTTGCAGAGATACTGTACTTGAAAGAATGAGTCACTAGGAAAACAAAAGCAAGGATGTGGTAGAGAAAAAAAAACAATTATAGGTTCTATTCACACAAAGTGAGATATGTCAAGCAATATTGAGTGTGCAGGGAAAAATATGAATGTTTGTATTTTAGTGATGGGAGTAAAAAAAAAATGCAGATATACTTAAATAAAATTAATAAATAATGTATAGCAAACATTCAGCTGTATATAAAGCTGTCAGAAATTATATAGCTGTTGACTTTAGTATTATTTGTAATAATTAATTCAGAAGCAGCTTAAACAGTGGAATGATCAGCAAAAGTGAAATGGATGATCTTTATTAAGAGGGATAAGGCCAAAAAATTCTGTTGATTGATTAAAATGAGATATTTAGTATGATACCACTTACATAATTAAAAAGTGTGTGTTAGTCACTCAGTCGTGTCCAACTCTTTACAACTCTGTGGAATGTAACCCATCCGGCTCTGCTGTCCATGGAATTTTCCAGGCAAGAATATTGGAATGGGCTGTCATTTCCTTCTGCAAACAACACTAAATACCTTATAGAAACATCATTTTGGATATGTACCCATAATTATTTTAACTCGAATTTTCTGGCTGCTAATGATGTTGAGCATCTCTTTATATATTTTGGTCATCTAGTCATCTTTTGTGAATTCACAGCCTTTTCATTTTCTCTATTGAATTTGTCATCTTTTTCTTATTGAGTTCAAGGGATTTTAGTGAAGTCAGAATGTCAGTACTTTCTTTGGGAGAGGATATTTACAGCATCCTATATAATTTATTTTACCTGTAAATTTTATAAATAGTTTTTGTACAGCATTCTCTGTTCATTTTCCTTTCAAGATCACTTTATATATGTCTATAATTGTATAAAATTTGAATGAGAAAATTAAATCCATCAAGAGATATCTATCCCTTCTCTTCAGTGACTAAAATTCTATTTTTAGCTTGTTGTGCTGCCACCAAGAATAAATTATTGTATTTTTTAGCTTTCCTTTGAAATGAGATGTGGCCATGTGACAAAATTCCAGTGTAAGATTTAACAGTTAGTGTTGCATGCCACTTTCCTTAAGGGTGTTTAAAGGCAAGCCTTTAAACCTTGGAGTTTTCCAATTTGGCCTTTATTGATTTCTTTTCACAATATGTCAATTTGGCATCATGGCTGGAGATTCAGCAACTATCCTGGATCATGAATTTACCTGGATGATGAGTAAGGCATAAGAGTATTGTTGTGTAATGGAAAGCCTAACAAAATAGTCTGTAAATATTAGTATTTAATTTGTCATTGTACCCAATACTAAAGCAGGAACTGTTAACTTTACAAAGTCCATTGCAAAGTCCAATAAAATATCAATCTATCTGTACTAGTTAGTACAACAAACCTTTAAATGGAATTACCACTGTAGCTATCACTGCAAAGATTTCCAAGGTTTTTTTTTTTTAAGTCTAATAAAAAAGTCTAAGTTAAATAGAAAATAAAACTATGTAGTTGGGAGAGAGGGCAAAAGATAAAGAAGCAAAAAATGATATAGGGACCAAATAAATCAGGGAGCATTCCATTGGAAATGCGAATACAGAAGTAATCCCAGTGTCAAGAATACCTTCCTTCATTTAGATGGACTAACATCAAACTTGTACTTAATCAAAAGCCTTAAATACAGTCACAGCCCAATCCTTGTTTAGGACAGCTTCAGCAACAGATCTCTTCAGTTTCAAACTGTTCTCAAACCAAGTGTATTATTAATATGAAAACATTATCTAAACTTTCCTTATTTTATGATATCACTATTTTAGTAAGCTTCATTAATCAATTTATAACACAAATCTCTAAACCTGTCTACATTACATATATCTAACTTGGAATGAACATGTTGTGGCTCGTAAGCCCCTAAACCTGTCAGAGGAAGATATCATTTGTAATTTGGTGAATATATTTTATAATAGTCAATATTTAATTCATTTAGAGATCCTGTTTGAGCAGGATTTTTCTGTGTTTGCTGCCTTAAATAAAATCCCCAAATTGAACTTACTTTCCCCAAGCCTTGATTCAGTGCCATCTGTGATACCTGGGTTAGACTTATTCAATTTGTCAAGCCAGTTTAGATCAGGTTAATTATTGTACTTTCCAAAGTGCATTACTATTAAGATAGCTGTTAAAAATCACACCTCCCCTGCAACAAAGAATTGTAAATGTATTCAGAATGGGATAAGAACTAACATGTAGGCTTCCCAGGTGTCTCAGTGTAAAGAATCTGCCTGCCAAGCAGGACATACAGGTTCAATCCCTGGGTCAGGAATATCTCCTAGAGAAGGAAATTGCAACCTACTCCAGTATTCCTGCCTGGGAAATCCCATAGACAGAGGAGGCTGACGGACTACAGTCCATGGAGTGGCAGAAGAATCATATACGACTTAACAACTAAACAACAAGAACTAATTTGCAATGCTCCTCTAATAAATCAAGAAAAATATATTCAGTTTTTTCCAAGATCACCCAGCAATAAGCATAGTGTGAGCTGTGTCTTTCTAAATATCTAACCCACACAATCTTTTGCCATGAGTTCCAACAACTCTCCTTTGGGGGACACAATTCAACTCACAGCAAATACTGTTGCTGAGAAGGAGGCAGAGCAGCACTCAATGTTGCTCATTCCCGCTCCCTCGTTGTTGGTGGGAATAAAATGATTAAAAAATCAATTTGGAAGAAAATGAGCTATTTCTTACAGAACTAAATATAATCTTAGCATACAACACAGCAGTCTTGCTCCTAGGTATTCACCCAACTGATCTGAAAATTGGCACTCTTACAAAAGCTCATGTTTATAGCAGCTTTATTTATTGATCATCGACACTAGAAACAACCAAGATACCCTTTAATAAGTGAATTGATAAACTGTGGTACATCCGTACAATAGAATATTATTCAATAATATAAGTGAGCTATCAGAGCACAAAAGATATAGTTTTACATGCATATTGCTATGTGAAATAAGCCTGTTTGAAGAAAGTACAGAGTGTATGATTCCAATTATATGATATTCTGAAAAATAGGAAAACTGTAGAGATGGTGAAAGATGAGTGGTTTACAGGCTGTTTGAGGGAAAATTAGATAAAGCAGAAGTGATTTCATAAGGTGGTAAAAATATTATATATATTTTGATATGTCAAAGCACATAGTTCTTTATAGTAGTTGTCCTCAACCCTTTTGCCACCAGGGACTAGTTTCAAGCAAGACAGTTTTTCCATGGACAAAGGTAAGAGTGTGTGACTCTAGCAGTAATGCAAGCAATGGGGGAGGGGGGATTGGTGGCAGATGAAGCTGTGTTCTCGCCTACTGCTTACCTCCTGCTAGGCAACCTGGTTCCTTACAGGCCTCGGCCCAGATTTGGGGACCTCTGCTTTATAGCACAAAGGGTGAGCATTAACAAACACGAATATAAATTGATTTAGAAGGTTACGGTATTTCAGGATAGAATGCAGAATGTGACAAAACAACCTAACTGTATTACAAGTGTGAAACTATCTCACTGGAGGGGCTAGATGGATGTGCTGGCCCAAGTAACTTTGGAAATGAGTGGGTTCTGTAATATGCAAAGTAAAAGAAGTTACAATAAACACTTTACTACACTTGATGGTTATTTCCCATAGGAGTATGGATTAACAATTTTGATCCTACTGTATATGTATACTGGAATTTAGCAAGTAAATGAAGAGCTGCTGTTGTTGTTCAGTCACTCAGTCTTTTCCAACTCTTTGCAACCACGTGGACTGCAGCACGCCAGGCTTCCCTGTCGTTCACTAACTCCTGGAGTTTGCTCAAGCTCATGTCAATGAGTGTCACAGTCTTTGTAGACTGGGACCTGGGGACTGGAGTCGATGAGAAGAGGGATGCAGGGAACCCAAGTCTCGAGTGAAACAAGGGTGCTTTATTTGTAGAAACGCATGTTTATATATCTTCATACAAGGCAGCTTTAGGCAGTAAAAAAAAAAAAAAAAAGAGCAAAAACAAAGCAAAGCAAATAACAATCTTCAAAAGGCCAGAAAGCATTCCATATCCTGAGTAAGAGGGGCATAACTGAATAGATTACATTTAAGTAAGGTCACTGAAGGGAGTCACTGAAAGGAATCCCAGCAGGTGCCCCTTCTCATGGTCTCAGCCCTGAGAACTCATGCAGCTCTGCTCATTCCTGTTTTCCAGGAACTGATAAGGAATAGAGAATCCTTGAGAAATGGCAAACAAAAGAAAAGAATAACATATTGCATCCCTTAAAGCTGAACGTCCCCTGACAATTCCCCCTTTTTTATTTTTTCACAATTGGAGGTCACTGTAGATACTTTTGTGAAGAAGCCCTGGCCAATTTTAGTTGGAACAATTTTAATTGAAAGGCAGAGGTATACTACAAATATAATCACCAGGACAATTATCAGCGTTAGAGTTCCAGATCCAATACTATGTGTAATGTTTTGAAGCCATCTTCAAGGGTCCAGCCCAGATAATTGATCAGTTAGCTCAGCTAAGGTTTCCAAATAGTTGGAAGAGGGTAGACTCTTAGAGAAGATTTAAAAAATTTTCTTTTGGAACAATTGTACATTTAAGGAAGCGTTATTATGTAAATCTTGCAGATGAAATTTGATTTGTTCCCAACTGTAATTTTAATTTCTGAATTTTATCCTGAGCTTCTTCATCTATCTGAGCCTGAGTGGCCCACATAGTATGAGCATCTTTAGTTCAATTTTGAATAAAGTTTTGTGTTTGAATTGAAATTTGTAAAGCAATGTCTCTGAAAGCATCAGTGGTGCAAATGTCTATTAACCCCAAAATGCCAAGAATTAACCATCCAATGAATCGCTTAGATCATCGAAGTAATTTAATGAGTAACTGGGAAGCAAGTCCTGCCATGGGACCCTCTTTCTAGGGTCGTTGAAGATCTACTGGCAACCATAGACTATATCGAGATTGAAGGATCAAAAGGGATTCATTTTTTAGAGAAATAGAGGAATTAAGACAAGTATACAATATGCAATTTATACAGGTCATAGAACATAAAGTCTATTAAATTGTGTTTTCTATGGCTATAACAAAAGGAAGGGGAGCATAAGCTTGTATAAAATATGTGATTATAATGGAAGGAATCATTATTATGACTACGACTAGTCTCTGTGAAATATAACGGAAGGAATCATTACTATGACTATGACTGGTCTCTGAAATATCTAGCCCAAGTTCCAAGTTTTTCAGTACTTGCAGCAACTTTTCAGATGTCCCATTGTTCAGGCCCAATTCATTTATTGAGGACGATGTGAGGGTGAGAAGTTGCCATTTCGCCATCAAGCCAGCCAAGGAATCCTTTGTCATGGAAGTGTTTCACTGAACTGTTGGTAATCTTCTAAGCTACTTGAGTAACATAATCACATGTAGTACTATTATCACCTGAGCAGTTAGATAGCCATATACCATGGGGTCTCCAATCAACAATGCTGTTCAGTTCAGTTCAGTCACTCAGTCATGTCCGACTCTGCGACCCCATGAATCGCAGCACGCCAGGCCTCCCTGTCCATCACCAACTCCCAGAGTTCACTCAGACTCACGTCCATCGAGTCAGTGATGCCATCCAGCCATCTCATCCTCTGTCGTCCCCTTCTCTTCCTACCCCCAATCCCTCCCAGTATCAGAGTCTTTTCCAATGAGTCAACTCTTCGCATGAGGTGGCCAAAGTACTAGAGTTTCAGCTTTAGCATCATTCCTTCCAAAGAACTCCCAGGGTTGATCTCCTTCAGAATGGACTGGTTGGATCTCCTTGCAGTCCAAGGGACTCTCAAGAGTCTTCTCCAACACCACAGTTCAAAAGCATCAATTCTTCAGTGCTCAGCCTTCTTCACAGTCCAACTCTCACATCCATACATGACCACAGGAAAAACCATAGCCTTGACTAGACGGACCTTAGTCGGCAAAGGAATGTCTGCTTTTGAACATGCTATCTAGGTTGGTCATAACTTTCATCCAAGGAATAAGTATCTTTTAATTTCATGGCTGCAATCACCATCTGCAGTGATTTTGGAGCCCCCAAAAATAAAGTCTGACACTGTTTCCACTGTTTCCCCATTTATTTCCCATGAGGTGATGGGACCAGATGCCATGATCTTCTTATTTTTTATTATTCTTCTTATTATTTCTTACCTTCTACTAATTTTTTTGTTGTTGTTGTTCTTCTTTTTCCAGTTCTTTTATGTGTAAAGTTCAGTTGCCTATTGGATGTTTTTCTTGTTTCTTGAGGTAGGATTGAATTGCTGTAAACTTTCCTCTTAGAACTGGTTTTACTGCATTCCATAGGTTTTGAGTTGTTGTGTTTTCATTGTTATTTGTTTTGAGATTTTTTTATTTCCATTTTTATTTCTTCAGTAAACTTGGTTATTTAGAAACGTGTTGTTTAATGTTTAATCTCCATGTGTTTTTGTATATTACATATTTTTTTTCTTGTAATTGATATCCAGTCTCATAGCATTGTGGTTGGAGAAGATGCTTGGTATGATTTCAATTTTCTTAAATTTACTGATGTTTGATTTGTGACTCAAGATGTGGTCAATCCTAGAAAATGTCCCATGTGCACTTAAGAAGAAGGTGTATTTGCCTGCATTTTCATGGAATGTCCTGAGGTATCAGTGAGATCCATCTCACCTAATGTAGCATTTAAGACTTGGGTTTCCTTATTCATTTTCTGTTTTGATGACCTGTCCATTGGTGTGAGTGGGGTTTTAATGTCTCCTACTATTATTGTTACTGTCAATTTCTTCTTTTACATCTATTAATATTTGTCTTATTTATTGAGGTGCTCCTATGTTGGGTGCATAGACATTTACAATTATTATGTCTTCCTCTTGAATTGATCTCTTGATCATTATGTAATGTCCTTCCTTAACTTTTGTAATCTTTAGTTTAAGGTCTATTTTCTCTGATATGAGGATTGCTACTCCAGCTTTCTTTGCTTCCCATTTGCATGGAATATATTTTTCTATCCTCTCATGCCGGGGTCCAGCCCCAGGGGAACCAGGGTGATTCGAAGGGGAGACGGATAGGCGAGGGAAAAACTTATTTATTTAATTAGAAATATAAAGAGATTAAGAGGAAACAGTATAGTAGGAAATTTTAGTGGAGAAAGGATGCTGAATAAGTTGGCTTACGGGGAAGACCAATAAAATCTCAGGACAAGAGATTTGCACCATCTACGTTAGGCCACCAGCGCCCACTTGAATATCGAAGGGTGCCCTGCCTTGGGCTCTCTTTCGTGCGGGTCTTAGAAGCCAGGACAAGTAAGTAGATGTGGTGAGCTGCCCCACTCCAGATGGGAATTCAGCCTAAAATTAGAGTAAAGAGGAGAGGAAGGGAGAGGGAGAAAAAGAGAGAGAGACACGGGGGGAGCCAGATTCCCAAAAAACTAGGCCGAGAGACTAGTCTGAAAAACTGGTCCATCCTTTATTGTTCAAAAAAGGCTTTTTATACTTTTGATAATACATGGAGATCAATGGGTAACACAAAGTTATACAGCATTAGCAGCCCAGATTCTTATCAAAACCAGGCTTTTTTCTCTGCATACCTAGTTGTATACACAAATCTTAGGAAATTTACATCATCTTCCAGCCAAAAGGGCCAATTAACATTTTACAGTCCTTTTCTGATAAGGTTTGTCAACCAGAAGGCTTATTTGTGTTGATCTTCCCAAAGTCTGGTGCCACTCTCAGAAAAACACTAAATAAAGTTACATTCTTACATAGCAAAGATACAGCAATTTATAACAAGTAAAAGGAGTACAGTGATTTATAACAAAAGAAAAGTAATTAACTCAAAATTCTAGTGTTACTAACATCAAAACTATTATATATCTTTTTCCATATCCCGTTTACTTTGATTAACATCCTCCCAGGTGCCTAAAAGATAGAATATGGAGGCCTGGCGGCAATCATTGAGTCAACAGTGAAAACCCGTCACCAATATGATTTTTAGCTCTTTAGAAAAGGCTCTGTATCTTTAAGATGCTTTCAAGCTTTGTGCCTCTTGCGGCTGGGGGGCAGTAAGCAATTTACAAGCTGTAAGAGGTCCGGGGGAACCTGTTAGGCAAGCTAAAGAGCTATCAGAGGGGTTTAACTGAAAATCCCTTTCAAATGCAGAAGACTAAAGCCCTGATTTGACTTTTTCCAGAGAATATCAGAAGAGTGGAAAAGCAGGCAGATTCTTTGTTGGGGTACATGCTCAGAAAATACCAGGGGGAAAACCTGAGGTCTGATTAGCCTTGCCATCAGAGCTCTGCCACATGACCTTGTCACGGGTAAAATTCTTCACGCTGGCTTCCGGCACTCTCACTTTCAGTCTGTATGTGTCTTGAGGTCTGAAGTGGGTTGCCTATAGACAGCATATAATAGTCTTCTTTGTGTATCCATTCAGCCAGTTTGTGTCTTTTGGTTGGAGCATTTAATCCATTTACATTTAAAGTAATTATTGATATATATGTTCCTATTGCCATTTTCTTAATTGTTTGGGATTGATTTTGATTTCTTTTTTTCTTGTCTTGTATTTCTTGACTATATAAGTCCCTTTAACATTTGTTATAAAGGTGGTTTAGTGGTACTGAATTCTCTTAACTTTTGTTTGTCTGAAAAGCTTTATGTCTCCATAAATTATGAATGAGATCTTTTGCCGTGTACAGTAATCTTGGAGGTAGATTTTTCATTTTCAGTAATTTAAATATAACCTGCCTTTCCCTTCTGGTCTGCAGCACTGTTAAGCATATGGGGTTTCCATTGTATGTTACTTGTTCCTTCTCCCTTGCTGATTTTAATATTCTTTCTTTGTGTTTAGTCTTTGTTACTTTGATTAGTATGTGTCTTGGCATGTTTCTCTTTGGGTTTACCCTGTATGGTACTCTTTGTGCCTTTTTGAACTTGGTTGATGATTTTCTTTTCAACATTGGGGAAATTTTCAACTATAATCTCTTCAAAATTTTTCTCATACCCTTTCTTTTTCTTTTCTTCTTCTAGGACCCCTATAATTCAAATGTTGGTGCGTTTGATGTCCTGGAGGTCTCTGAGACTTTCCTCAGTTCTTTTCACTTTTTTAACTTTATTCTGTTCTTCAGAAGGCATTTCTACCATTTTATCTTCTGGCTCATTGATTAGTTCTTCTGCTTCAAATATTCTGCTATTGATTCATTCAGGAGTATTTTTAATTTCAGCAATTGTGTTGTTTGCCTGTGTATGCTTATTCTTTAATTCTTCTAGGTCTTTGTTCATTGATTCTTACATTTTCACCATTTTGCTTTCAAGATTTTTGATAATCTTTACTATCATTATTCTGAATTCTTTTTCAGGTAGTTTGCCTATTTGCTCTTCATTTATTTGGACTTCTGTGTTTCTAGTTTGTTTCTTCATTTGTGTACTATTTCTCTGCCTTTTCATTAGTTTTTTAAACTTACTGTTTGAGGTCTCCTTTTCCCAGGCTTCAAGGAAAGTTGAATTCTTTCCTTGAAGAAGGTTGAATTCTTTCTTCCTTTTGGTTTCTGCCCTCCTAAGGTTGGTCTAGTGGTTTGTATAGGCTTTGTATAGGATGAGATTTGTGCTGAGCTTTTGTTTGTTTGTTTTTCTCCTGATGGTCAAGGCTGAGTGATATGGTAATCCTGTCTGCTGATGACTGGATTTGTATTTTTGTTTTCTTTGTTTAGATGTAGCATCCTGCACAGGGTGCTACTGATAGTTGGGTGATTCTGGGTCTTGTATTCAAGTGGTTTCTTTTGTGTGAGTTCTCACTATTTGATACTCCCTAGGGTTAGTTCTCTGGTAGTGTAGGGTCTTGGAGTCAGTGCTCCCACTCCAAAGGTGCAGAGCTTGATCTCTGGTCAGGAACAAAGATTACACAAGTGGTTTGTTATGGTATTAAGTGAGGTTAAAACAAATATCCAAAACCAAGAAACCAGAGATGAACCAGAGACAAATGGAATTACAAAATCAGGAAAATAATAATTAAAATAATGAAATATACATGTATGCATATACACCCTTGAGCAAAGTCAAAACAGTCCAGCAAAAATAAAGTACAGTAGATTGACCTGTTGAACAAAATAAATCAGAAATTATATTTACCAGTTAAGAACAAAGCTAACTAAAGCACAAACTGGAATACAAAACTAAAGCAAGGTGCCAAGTGGGATAAAGCAATGAAAACAAAACTAACAAATATTTTGAGAGAAAAGGAAAGAAAAAAAGAAAGAAAGAATAGATATTCAAAGTTAAATAGAGGTAGATGAAGAAGATTTATGTACATTAAAGATTAACTGCAAGGGGAAAAGGACAGGTGGAAAGAAAAAAAAGGAATACATGTAGAAAAATATAATAGGTTTAAAAAAATTGAAAATCAAATTATAAAAAAGAGGGGAAAAAAGGAATAAGAAATAAAAAAAAGGAAAACTCCACACAACTACAAAAGCCCAATGTAGAGGCAGAGGTTTATAACAACAATTAAAAGTGTGACTGAATATAAACATATACATATACACCCATAAGCAAAATCAAAAGAGTCTAACAAAAATAAAGTACAATAGATTGACTCCGTGAACAAAGGAAACCAAAAATTATATCTATCAGAACTGAACTAACTAAAGCACAAACTGGAAAACAAAACTAAAGCAAGGTGCCAAGTGGGGAATAAAGCAATGAAAATAAAACAGACAAATATGTTGAGAGGAAAGGAGAGAATGCAAAGAAAGAAATAATAAATATTAAAAGTTAAATAGAGGTAGATGAAGAAGATTTATATATGTTAAAGATTAACTGCATGGGGAAAAGAATACTAGGAAAAACAACAAAGGTATAAATGTAGAAAAATAATAATAGGTTTTAGAATATAAAAATTAAAATTAAAAAAAGAGAGCAAGAAAAAAGAAAATTCCACTTAACTGCAAAAGCCCAACATAGAGTCTGAAGTTTATAACAATAAAAAATGTGACTGAGGAAAAAAAAAAAAAAAGCTCAAAAGCTTAATTGGATTTCATAATGCCAATAAAATTTACAACTAGTTCAGAAAGGAGACAAAAAGGAAAAAAGAAAAATCCAAAAGATTCTACAGAACAAGTGAAAAAATAATATTAATAAATGTTTTTCTTGAGTCACTGCTGTCAGAGTTCTTTCCCTCACTGGGAGTCACAGTCCACCTTAACTCCTTAGGATGCCCTCCAACACTACTGATCTCTGGACCTGCTGTGAGGCAGTTCAGATTCTAATCTGGTTCTATTTCTGTGTGTTTTTGCCTGCAATATCCACAGCTATCAGAGCTAGTGGTTTTGTTTTTTTTTTGTGGGAGCTCTCAGTGACTTTTTATATATTCCAAAGATACACAGTCTGCCTAGTTGATTGTGTGGATTTCATCTGCAGCTTGTACAGCTGGTGGGAAGGTTTTGGGTCTTCTTCCTTAGCCACACTGCCCCTGGGTTTCAATTGTGGCTTTATTTCCACCTCTACATGTGGGTCATCCACTGGGGCTTGCTCCTGAGGCTGCCCTGGAGGACTTGAGTTTGCCCCTGAGAGGGCCAAGTGTGGAAGTGGTGCAGCTGCTTGGGTTGCAGGGATTCTGGCAGCACCAGGTACTCAGCGGAGTTGGCAGCTAGGGCAGCAGGAAATATAGTGCTCTAGAAGAGTATGGCAACCAGTATTGTTCAATACATTCCAGTATTCTTGCCTGGAGAACCCCTCTCCCTGACAGAGAAGCCTGACAGACCACAGTCTACAGGGTTGCAAAGAGTTGGACACAACAAAAGCGACCCTGCATGCATAGACACAAGAGGTTTTTTGGCCTGTGGCAGCTCTGCCCTAGTGAGAATTGAGCATGAAGGTGGCCAAGCTGCTTGGCTTATGGGGACCCTGGCAGTGCCAATTGTACAAGGACATGGACTGTCTCTGCCACAGGAATTATGGTTCTATCAGAGTTTTTTTTTTTTTTTTTTTTTAGCCTCTTGTAGCTGGGCACTCAGAAGGCCCCTCTGGCCAGTTTTTCTCCATAGCTCTTCCCATTCAGGCACCGAGAGGGTTCCTTTGCCTGGGGTCTTTCTCTGCTGTTCAGTGCACCAGGCACATAACCCCCCCCCCCCATCCCCACCCCTCAATCCTGGCTGGAGTTGTACTCTGTAGATCAGCAGGTCAGGCATTTAAAGGGTCACACTGGGTCGGGTCCCACTCTGTAGTTCAGTGTGTCAAGTGTTTGATGGGCCAGCCTCTCTATTGTTCAGCTGCTGACCCTGGCATATGGGGAAAGAGAGACTATAGTGATGGCTCCACCTGCTACATGTGATTCAGCATTATTGCCTTGCTTCCATGGCTGCCCAGCTTTCCTCCACAGGCTTTTCTCCCGACAGTCTCCTCCCTCACATTCCCCTGATCTGTCTCTCTGCAGTCAACAGCTGCCCTCTCCCTGAGATTGTTCCACAATCCCTAAATTCCAGTTCTGTGCTTTCTAGGGGACCAGTGTTACTGTCTGGACTATGTATGGCTGCGGCAAGGACTGTCTGATTCTCATTCCATTTAGGCTGCCACAGATCAGCTGTTTCACTCTTGGCCTTAAATATTTCTCCTCTGATTCAGACAACTGCCCTGCTGTGGGGATCAGATCCCTGTCTCAGTTCCCCCACCTGCCAAGGGCAGGTCCAGTTCCACTAACACTCCTGTTTTTCCCCTAGCTTCTTCATCCTACTGAGTTTTGCATGGTTCTATATATTCTTTTCCACTGGTCAGGTACTCCTGTCCATTCTCAACTGGTATTGTACATGCGCTTCTGTGTCTAAAGATGTTTTCCTGATGTATCTGTGAAGAGAAATGTACTCCATGTCCACCTACTCCTCCACCATCTTGTTCTCCCCAAGTTAATTTATCTTATCATACATGTAGTAATTTATGGTATAAATGGAATCAGAGCTTATTTGTGAATTCTCCAAAAGATAAAAACATTTATTTTAGTGTTTTTGTTATTGCAAATAATGGTTCAGTCCGTATGCTTGTCCCTGCCTCCATGTGTACACATCTGAAAAATTCTCTAGGGCATTTCCCTAGAAATGAGATTCCCAAGGCATAGTGTAAGGAAATTATGAAAATTTGATATTGTCAAATATATTTTTAAATATTTGTCATAATTTGCATCTCACCAGTATGGAATGTGTTTCAGGATAATGCATATAATTACCAAGTCTGATTAGTGTAAGAATCTCTAATATTTCCTGTTCTATCCATTTTATTGGGATATGGTGTGCCCTTGATTTTAAGTCTGTTTATAAAGATTTTTGAAAGTCTGAAGAGATGTTTGTTCTGGAACTAGAGCACCCACATTTATTTCCCATTGTTTAATATTCAGTTCATTAAATTCACATGTCCTATTGAAAAACACTTTGAAACTCAATTTTTCTTGAGTATTTAAACATTGATTATGTATTTGAATTAAAACATAATCAATGTTTAAGCATTTTAAATTGCAACTATAATTTAAAATATGTAGTAGAATTATGAATGTTAGTTTCATGCTTCAGTATTGTAGGGAAAACCTTGTGGCTAAAAATAATGGGGGCTCAACACCCCATAGAATAAATAAAACTACTAATAAAATTAATCAAGAAGACACACATTTAAGGACTTACTAATTTTTTACATGTTGCTACAATTATTTCTCGAGGTTTCCATAAAGAAAAGTAGGAATTTAAGGAAAAGTTCCAGAAACAGGGCTGCATCTTCCTGGTGAGATACAGATTTTTCCCTTCTTTTTCCTGAAATGAAGGGTGTGCAGGACTATTGTCTGCCCCCACTATTGCAGCTGTAAGCAAGAAGGTAGATTCAGAGTGATCATTACCCCTGATGCGTTAGTGTGCCTAGGAGGTGGGAGAAATGAATATTGTCTTGTTCTTCCCACCCTCCTCCTATTTCAGAATTAGGTGTTTTTCTGGAATTCTCTTGCTTTCTCTATGATCCAATATTGGCAATTTGATCTCTGGTTCTAATGCCTTTTATAAGCCCAGCTTTACAACTGGAATTTCTTGGTTCGTATATTGCTGAAGCCTAGCTTGGAGGATTTTGAGCATAACCTCACTAGCATGTGGAATGAGCACAACTATACAGTAGTTTGAATAATCTTTGGCATTATCTTTCTTTGAGGTTGGAATGAAAACTGACCTTTTTCAGCCCTATGGCCACTGCTGAGTTTTCTAAATTTGCTGGCATATTGAGTGCAACACTTTAACATCATCATCTTTTAGGATTTGAAATAGCTCAGCTGAAATTCCATCACTTTCCACTAACTTTGTCCATAGTAATGTTTTCTAAGGCCCACTTGATTTCACCTCCAGGATGTCTGGCTCTAGGTTAGTGACCACACAATCATAGTTATCCAGGTCATTACTTTATCTAAATGGCCTAGTGGTTTTACCTACTTTCTTCAATTTAAAGCCTGAATTTTGCAGTGAGGAGATCATGATCTGAGCTACAGTCAGCTCTAGGTCTTGTTTTTGCTAACTGTATAGAATTTCTCTATTTTTGGCTGAAAAGGATATAATCAATCTGATTTTGGTATTGACCATCTGGTGATGTCCATGTGTAGAGTCATCTATTGGGTAATTGGAAGCACATGTTTGCTATGACCAGTGTGTTCTCTTGGCAAAACTCTGTTAGCCTTTGCCCTGTTTCATTTTGTACTGTAAGACCAAACTTGCCTGTTACTTCAGGCATCTCTTGACTTCCTACTTTTGCATCCTAACCCCCTATGATGAAAACTTGGGTTACTATGATGCTGAATGATTTGCCTTGAAAACGAACTGAGATCATTTTGTCATTTCTGAGACTGCAACCAAGTACTACATTTCAGGCTCTTTTGTTGACTATGAGGGCAACTCCATTCTTCTAAGGGATTCTTGATCACAGTAATAGACACGGTCATCTGAATTAAATTCACCCATTCCAGTCTATTTTAGTTCACTGATCCCTAAGATATCGATGTTCACCCTTGACATCTCCTGCTTGACCACATCCAAATTACCTTGATTCATGGACCTCACATTCCAGGCGCCTATGTAATATTGTTCTTTACAGCATAGGACTTTACTTTCACCACCAGACACATTCACAACTAAGCATTGTTTCTATTTTGGCCCAGCCACTTCATTCTTTTTGGAGCTATTAGTAACTGCCTTCCACTCTTTCCCAGTAGCATATTGGATACCTACTGACCTGGGGGACTCATCTTCTGATGTTTGATCTTTTTGCTGTTTCATGCTTTTCTTGGGAATCTCATGGGAAGAATACAGAAGTGAGTTGCCATTTCTTCCTCCAATGGACCACATTTTGTCAGAGCTCTACACTGTGACCTGTCTGCTTTGGGTGGCTCTGCATGACATGCCTCACAGCTTCACTGAGTAACGCAAGCCCCTGCACTATGATAAGGCTTTGAATCATGTGATCCATTTGATCCTGACTATATAGACACTATCACTCTAGTCACTGTATGCAGCATTATCAATACCACCAGTAGTGGAAGTTTTCATCAACTTGTTTACACTCTTATATAGTATTCTGCTTTCAGTGCATTCTTTAAAATATTGACTAAAATTGTTTGTCACAAATTTTTTTCTCCCTCTTAGCTATCATTAAACAGTACTATAATATTAACTAGCTTTTTGTTATCCTTATGAGGCAGAACTAGATAAAATAGTAATTCTCACAAAAATTATTGTGCCAAATACTCTTATTCTTTAGAATAATTCATCTTGCAGTTTTCCAAAGAGGTTTGAATGAATATCCAGCAAGCAATTTGGCTTGTAATATGTGCATAGAAAAACAACTTCCCCTTGAAAACCTAGAATGTGTTTCATATTTTTGCCCATTCTGTGCTAATTATATATGTAAGTTAGATTTAGGTAATTGTTTGGTAAAGAGTAATGCCAATTATTCAAAATAATTAGACTATTAAGAATAATTATAAGGCAAGAACTCTTTCCTGGGGCTTTTTACTGTTGTTATGATCAGATATTTAAACATAAACAGAGTTATTTAATTCCAAGTGAGAAAAATCTTGAAATATGCAAACTTCAACCAATAAAACTGAAGTAGCAATGGCAATGATTAATATGCTAAAATATAATAGTTAAAAAATTTGTCATACATTCCTACATTTGATTATCCTGTTTATTAGGATTGTTACAAAACACAACAGTATCTTCATTTTACAAATGAGTGGATTAAAGTTTCAAAGTAAGATATTTGCTAGATATCATTACTAAAATGTGGCTGATTTACACATCCCTGATTAATATATGAGCATATTTTCATATACTTGTTGGCCACTTGTATGTCTTCTTCAGAGAAATGTTTATTGAAGCCCATTGCCCATTTTAAAAATTGTTTTTTTTTTTTTCTTGCTATTGAGTTTTTGAGTCCTTATATATTTTGAATATGAATCCCTTAACAGATAAATAGTTTGCAAATACTGTTTTCCATTCTGTAGGATTCCTTTTCACTCTGATTTTTTCCCTTTGCTGTGGAGAGCTTTTTAGTTTGATGTCTTCCTACTTGCTTATTTTTGCTTTTGTTGCTTGTATTGTTTGTGTCATAGCCAGGAAATCATTACCTAGATCAATATCACAAAGACTTTCCCTGTTTTTTTCTAAAGTTTTATAGATTTAGGTCTCATGTTTAAATGTTTAATTCATTTGAGTTGATCTTTGTGTGCAATATAATTCTCCAGTTTTATTATTTTCCACATGGATATTTAGTTTTCCCAGCACCATTGTTTGAAGGCACTATCCATTCCATATATATATATAGGGCTGCAGTCCATGGGGTCACTAAGAGTCGGACACGACAGAGTGACTTCACTTTCACTTTCCACTTTCATGAATTGGAGAAGGAAATGGCAACCCACTCCAGTATTCTTGCCTGGAGAATCCCAGGGACGGGGGAGCCTGGTGGGCTGCCGTCTATGGGGTCGCACAGAGTCAGACACGACTGAAGGGACTTAGCAGCATATATATATATATATATATATATATATATGCATATGATTGTGAGTTGTATGTATTCTTGTGTTCTCAGTCACATCTGATTCCTTGTGACCCCATGGGCTATAGCTCACCAGGCTTCTCTGTCCTTGGGATTTTCTAGGCAAGAATACTGGAGTGGGTTGTCATTTCCTACTACAGGGGATTTTCATTTGCAGGCAGATTCTTAACCACTCTTCCCCGTGTTAAAGATCAGTTGACTATGTATGTGGATTTTATTTCTTGGCTGTCTATTGTATTCTGTTGGTCGATGTGTATTTATTTTTAAATCAAGATGGTGTATTTTGATTACTGTAGCTTTCTAATATATTTTTTAAAAAGGAAGTGTGATGCCCCCAGCTACATTCTCAAGATTGCTTTAGCCATTTGGGGTATTTTGTGTTTTGAAATGAATTTTAGGATTTTGTAAACTTTGAAAATTTGATAGGGAATACATTGAATATTTCGATGATTTTGGGCAGTGTGGACATTTTAACAATATTAAGCCTTCCAACCCATGAAAATGGGACATGTTCATTTCAATAAATGAAATGTTCTCATTTATAGATGTCATCTTTAATTTTTTTCATCAAAGTGTTATCACTTGTAGTATATAAATCTTTGATCTCTTTGGTTAACTTTACTTCTAAATACTTTATTGTTTTTGATGTTCTTGTAAACGGGATTATTTTCTTAATTTCCTTTTCAGATGGTTCATCTTGAATGGATTAAAACAGTGTTCTCTTTTGATTTTCTATCCTCCAATTTTGTAGAACTGTTGATTTAGTACTAACAGGGAGTTTTGGTGGTATAGGTATAGTTTTCTATATGTAAAATCACATCCTCTTAACAGAAGTCATTATATTCTTCCTACTTGACTTGGATGCTTTTTATTTATTTATTTATTTTTTGCATAATTGTTCTTCTAAACTTTCTAGCACTATGATAGTACTTGGATGTAATCTCAAAAATGACAGAATAATCTCTGTTTGTTTCCAAGGCAAACCATTCATTATCACAGTAATCCAAGTCTATGCCCTGAACAGTAATGCTGAAGGAGCTGAAGTTGAATGGTTCTATGAAGACTTACAAGACCTTCTAGACCTAGCACCCAAAAAAGATGTCCTTTTCCTTATAGGGGACTGGAATCCAAAAGTAGGAAGTCAAGAAACATCTAGAGTAACAGGCAAGTTTGGCCTTGGAGTACAGAATGAAGCAAGGCAAAGGCTAATAGAGTTTTGCCAAGAGAATGCACTGGTCATAGCAAACACCCTGTTCCGACAACACAAGGGAAGACTCTACACTTGGACATCACCAGATGGTCAATACCGAAATCAGATTGATTATATTCGTTGCAACCAAAGATGGAGAAGTTCTATACAGTCAGCAAAAACATGACTGGGAGCTGACTGTGGCTCAGATCATGAACTCCTTATCGCCAAATTCAGAGTTAAATTGAAGAAAGTAGGGAAAACCACTAAACCATTCAGGTATGATCTAATCAAAATCATTATGATTATACAGTGGAAGTGACAAATAGATTCGAGGGATTAGATCTGATAGAATGTCTGATGAACTATGGATGAGGTTCCTGACATTGTGCAGAAGACAGGGATCAAGACAATCCCCAAGAAAAAGAAATGCAAAAAAGCAAAATGGCTGTCCGAAGAGGCCCTACAAATAGCTATGAAAAGAAGAGAGGTGAAAAGCAAAGGAGATAAGGAAAGTTATAGCTATTCAAATGCAAAGTTCCAAAGAAAGCAAGTAGAGATAAAGCCTTCCTCAGTGATCAATGCAAAAAAAAAATAGAGGAAAACAATGGAATGGGAAAGACTAGAGATCTCTTCAAGACAATTAGAGGTACCAAGGGAACATTTCATAGAAGGGCTCAATAAAGGAGAGAAATGGTATGGAGCTGACAGAAGCAGAAGATATTAAGAAGAGGTGGCAAGAACAGAAGAACTATACCGAAAAGATCTTCATGACCGAGATAATTACAATGGTATGATCACTCACCTAGATTCAGACATCCTAGAATGTAAAGCTAAGTGGGCCCTAGGAAGCATCATTACAAGCAAAGCTAGTGGAGATGATAGAATTCCAGTTGAGCTATTTCAAATCCTAAAAGATGATGCTGTGAAAGTTTTGTGCTCAATATGCCAGCAAATTTGAAAAACTCAGCAGTGGCCGCAGGACTGGAAAAGGTCAGTTTACATTCCAATCCCAAGGAAAGGCAATGCAAACGAATGCTCAAAAAAACCACACAATTGCATTCATCTCACACGCAATCAAAGTAATGCTCAAAATTCTCCAAGCCAAGCTTCAATAATATGTGAAAATTCTCCAAGCCAAGCTTCAATAATTAGGAATATCCAGATGTTCCACCTGGATTTAGAAAGAGCAGAGGAACCAGAGATCAAATTGCCAACATGCATTGGATCATTGAAAAAGCCTGAGAGTTCCAGAAAAACATGTATTTCTGCTTTAGTGATTATGCCAAAGCCTTTGACTCTGTAGATCACAAAAAATTGTGGAAAATTCTTCAAGGGATGGGAATACCACACCACCTGACCTGCCTCTTGAGAAATCTATATGCAAGTCAGGAAGCAACAGTTACAACTGGACATGGAACAACAGACTGGTTCCAAATAGAAAAAGGAGTATGCCAAGGCTGTATATTGTCACCTTGCTTATTTAACTTATATGCAGAGTACATCATGAGAAATGCTGGGCTGGATGAAGCACAAGGTGGAATCAAGATTGCCAGGAGAAATCTCAATAGCCTCAGATATGCAGATGACACCACCCTTATGGCAGAAAGTGAAGAACTGAAGAGCCTCTTGATGAAAGTGAAAGAGGATAGTGAAAAAATTGGCTTAAAATTCAACATTCAGAAAACAAAGATCATGGCATCTGGTCCCATCACTTCATTGCAAATAGATGGAGAAACAGTGAAAACGGTGACAGACTTTATTTTTGACAGGTCCAAAATCACTGCAGAATGTGATTGTAGCCATGAAATTAAAAGACTCTTACTCCTTAGAAGGAAAGTTATGACCAACCTAGACAGCATATTAAAAAGCAGAAACATTACTTTGCCAACAAAGGTCCATCTAGTCAAGGTTATGGTTTTTCCAGTAATCATGTATAGATGTGAGAGTTGGATTATAACGAAGGCTGAGCACCAAAGAATTGATGCTTTTGAACTGTGGTGTTGGAGAAGACTCTTTAGAGTCCCTTTGACTGCAAGGAGATCCAACCAGTCCATTCTGAAGGAGATCCATCCTGGGTGTTCTTTGGAAGGACTGATGTTGAAGCTAAAACTCCAATATTTTGGCCACCTGATGCAAAGAACTGACTCATTTGAAAAGACCCTGATACTGGGAAAGATTGAAGGCTGGAGGAGAAAGGGATGACAGAGGATGAGATGGTTGAATGGTGTCACCGTCTCAATGTACATGAGTTTGAGTAAACTCTGGGAGTTGGTAATGGACAGTGAGGCCTGGTATGCTACAATTCATGAGGTCGCAAAGAATTGGACATGACTGAGTGACTGAACTGAACTGAACAAGGTAAGGCTGGCCTTAAAAAATAGTTTGAAAATATTACCTCTGAATTTCTGAAAGATTTTAAGAAGTTTATGTCACCTCATAGTTATTGGAATATGTATTACAAAAGAATTATATGTACTGGTGAGGATATACTGTTAATGGGGGTATAAATTTGTACAGTCATTATAATAAAGTAGTATGGAGCTTCCTCAAAAAGTTGAAAGTGAAATTACTATGTCATCCTGCAATACCACTTCTAGATATGTATCCAAGATTATTGAAATCAGGATCTGAGAAGATATCTGTATTCTCATATTCATTATAGTATTGTTTATAATAGCCAAGATATGAAAACTTAAATGCTGTTAACAGATGAAAGGATAAATAAATTGTGGTATACACATACAATGTGTTGTGCTTTGTAGCTCAGTCATGTCTGACTCTGCGACTCCATGGACTGTAGCCCACCTCTGTCCTTGGGGATTCTCCAGGCAAAAATAATGGAGTGGGTTGCCATGACCTCCTCCAGGGGATCTTCCCAGCCCAGGGATCGAACCCAGGTCTCCCACACTACAGGAAGATTCTTTACCATTTGACACCAGGGAAGTCCAACGTACAATGAAATAGTATTAAATCTTAAAAATGGAAATCCTACCATGTGAAAAACATGGATGAACATGGAGGACATTTTGCTTGGAGAAATAAATCAGGTACAAAGAAAAAGTACAGCATGATTTCACTTATATGGTGTAGCTAATATAATCAGACATAGAAACAAAAATTAGAATGATGTTTGGGGGAGGGGGAAATTCAGAGTTACTGTTGAATTGATAGAAAGTTTCAGTTATACAAGATGAATAAGTTTGAGAGATCTGCTTGTACAACATTGTTCTTAATAGTACTCTATTGTACAATTAAAAATTTATGGAGAGTACATCTCACATTAAGTGTTCCTTACTGCATTAAAATAAAAAGTGGCTGAGGAAGTTTCCGAATCAAGGTTCTTAGGGTCTGAATTTAAGGCTCCTCTTGAGTTGACTGTTAAATAATTCACTATATATTGCTTATAAGTGTATGTACTTAAATTAAAACCTGAAATACTGATGGCTGATTTAATCATACATCTCAGATAACATCACATTATGATATTGCCTTTTTAAAAACTTTTTTATTTTGCATTGAGGTATAGCTGATTAACAAACAATGTTGTGATAATTTCAGGTTAACAGTGAAGAGACTCAGCCATATATATATATATATATATATATATATATATATTTACACACACACACACACACACATATACATACACACAAACGTATATCCATTCTCCCCCAAACTCTCATCCAGGCTGCCACATAACATTGAGCAGAGTTCCATATGCTATAAAGTAGGTCCTTATTGGTTTTCCGTTTTAAATATAGCTCTGTGTACGTGCCAACAAAGGTCTGACTAGTCAAGGCTATGGTTTTTCCCGTGGTCATGTATGGATGTGAGAGTTGGACTGGGAAGAAAGCTGAGCTCCAAAGAATTCATGCTTTTGAACTGTGGTGTTGGAGAAGACTCTTGAGAGTCCCTTGGACTGCAAGGACATCCAACCAGTCCATTCTGAAGGAGATCAGCCCTGGGATTTCTTTGGAGGGAATGATGCTGAAGCTGAAACTCCAGTACTTTGGCCACCTCATGCGAAGAGTTGACTCACTGGAAAAGACTCTGATGCTGGGAGGGATTGGGGGTAGGAGGAGAAGGGGACTACAGAGAATGAGATGGCTGGATGGCATCACTGACTCGATGGACATGAGTCTGAGTGAACTCCGGGGATTAGTAATGGACAGGGAGGCCTAGCGTGCTGCGATTCATGGGGTCACAAAGAGTCGGACACTACTGAGCAACTGAACTGAACTGAACGGAACTGATATGTCCATCCCTAATTAACCTTCTCCCAGCAATAATAAGTTCATTCTCTAAGTCTGTGAGTCTCTTTCTGGTTTGTAAGTAAGCTCATTTGTATCATTTTTTAGATTCCATATATAAGGGATGTTATGCAATATTTCTCCTTCTCTGTCTGACTTACTTCACTCAGTATGACAGTCTCTAATTCCATTCATGTTGCTGCAAGTAGCATTACTTAATTCCCTTTAAAATTGCGTTATATACACACAGACAGAAAGTGAAGAGGAACTAAAAAGCCTCCTGATGAAAGTGAAAGTGGAGAGTGAAAATGTTGGCTTAAAGCTTAACATTCAGAAAACTAAGATCATGACCTCTGGTCCCATCACTTCATGGCAAATAGATGGGGAAACAGTGTCAGACTTTATTTTTGGGGGCTCCAAAATCACTGCAGATGGTGATTGCAGCCATGAAATTAAAAGACGCTTAGTCTTTGGAAAGAAAGTTATGACCAACCTAGATAGCATATTCAAAAGCAGAGACGTTACTTTGCCAACAAAGGTCCGTCTAATCAAGGCTATGGTTTTTCCTGTGGTCATGTATGGATGTGAGAGTTGGACTGGGAAGAAAGCTGAGCTCCAAAGAATTGATGCTTTTGAACTGTGGTGTTGGAGAAGACTCTTGAGAGTCCCTTGGACTGCAAGGACATCCAACCAGTCCATTCTGAAGGAGATCAGCCCTGGGATTTCTTTGGAGGGAATGATGCTGAAGCTGAAACTCCAGTACTTTGGCCACCTCATGCGAAGAGTTGACTCATTGGAAAAGACTCTGATGCTGGGAGGGATTCGGGGTAGGAGGAGAAGGGGACGACAGAGCATGAGATGGATGGATGGTATCACCGACTTGATGGACATGAATTTGGGTGAACTCCAGGAGATGGTGATGGACAAGGAGGCCTGACATGCTGCGGTTCATGGGGTTGCAAAGAGTCAGACACGACTGAGTGACTGAACTGAATAGAACACACACACATATACACACACACCATATCTTCTTAATCCATTCCTCTGTTGATGGAAATTTAGGTTGTTTCCACATCTTGGCTATGATATAGAGTTTTCAGTGAACATTGGAGTGCACCATCATTTCAGATCATGATTTTCTTCAGATATATGTCCAGGAGTGGGATTGCAGTATCACGGTCATGCAATTTAGTCACTAAGTCCGGTACAAATCTTGCAATTCCATGTACCCCACAAGGTTCCTCTGTTCATGGAATTTTGCAGGCTGAAATAGTGGAGTGGGTTGTGTTTCCTTCTCCAGAGGATCTTCATGACCCAGACATGGAACCTGGGTCTCCTACATTGCAGGTGAATTCTTTACTGACTGAGCCACCAAGGGAGCCACTGCAGGGTCATAAGGTAGCTCTATTTTTGCTTTTTTAAGGAACCACCATACTGTGCTCCATAGTGGCTGTACCCACTTACACTTCCACCAGTGTAGGAAGGTTGCCTTCTCTCCACATCCTCCAAGGATTTATTGTTTGTGGATTTTTTATGATAAACATCCTGGTTGGAGTAAGGGGATATCTCATTCTAGTTCTGATTTGCATTTCTCTAATACTTAGTAATGTTGAACATCTTTTCATGTGCCACATGGTCATCTGTATATCTTATTTGGAGAGATGTCTATTTAGGTCTTCTGCCCATTTTTTGATTGGGTTGTTCATTTTGATGTTAATGGTTTATTTAACTTATATGCAGAGTACATCATGAGAAATGCTGGACTGGAAGAAACACAAGCTGGAATCAAGATTGCTGGGAGAAATATCAATAACCTCAGATATGCAGATGACACCACCATTATGGCAGAAAGTGAAGAGGAACTAAAAAGCCTCTTGAAAAAAAAAAAAAGCCTCTTGATGAAAGAAAGTAAAAGAGGAGAGTGAAAAAGTTGGCTTAAAGCTCAACATTCAGAAAATGAAGATCATGGCATCTGGTCCCATCATTCCATGGGAAATAGATGGAGAAACAGTGGAAACAGTGTCAGACTTTATTTTGGGGGGCTCCAAAATCACTGCAGATGGTGACTGCAGCCATGAAATTAAAAGACGCTTACTCCTTGGAAGGAAAGTTATGACTAAACTAGATAGTATATTCAAAAGCAGAGACATTACTTTGCCAACAATGGTCCGTCTAATCAAGGCTATGGTTTTTCCAGTAGTCATGTATGGATGTGAGAGTTGGACTGTGAAGAAGGCTGAGTGCCGAAGAATTGATGCTTTTGAACTGTGGTGTTGGAGAAGACTCTTGAGAGTCCCTTGGACTGCAAGGAGATCCAACCAGTCCATTCTGAAGGACATCAGCCGTGGGATTTCTTTGGAAGGAATGATGCTGAAGCTGAAACTCCAGTACTTTGGCCACCTCATGCGAAAAGTTGACTCATTGGAAAAGACTTTGATGCTGGGAGGGATTGGGGGCAGGAGGAGAAGGGGACGACAGAGGATGAGATGGCTGGATGGCATCACTCACTTGATGGACATGAGTCTGAGTGAACTCCAGGAGTTGGTGATGGACAGGGAGGCCTGGCGTGCTGCGATTCATGGGGTTGCAAAGAGTCGGACACGACTGAGGAACTGAACTGAACTGAACTGAGTGGTTTATGAGCTGTTTGTAAATTTTGGAGTCTAATCCCTTGTTAGTCACATCATTTGCAAATATTGTCTTTTAACATGTTAACTTTTGGTGGGGGTGGAGGTTTCATTGAATTTTATCCACATACTTGACTTTCATTCCCCTATTTCCTCCACAGGCAACCACTCAAACTGTGTATCTATCTTTTATATGTCTTCTGGAGAAATATTTTTTCTGCATATTTTTATTTTACATCAGTAATAATTTCTCATATATTTCAAACATTTTTTCCAACAATTTATATGCTGTTAAGATTTATAGTTATTTCTGTGTTCAAATATAATGTACTATTTTCAAATGCAGAATTGTGCACATGCTTTATATCATTACATATTCTTTCAGCAGTGTGCACTCACGTTTCTTACAATTTTCCAATGCCACAAAAAATATGCTACACCGAATATCCTTTTAAACATTCACTATGAACGAGTTTGAGACTTTTGGAAGGTTATATATCTCAAACATAATTGCTGGTCATAGGTTATACATATACTATGGACCTTAAAAATGGTTCAATTACTTTACAAAAGGGTTATATTAGTCTCTACTCTCAGAAGCAGGACAAAAATTTTGCTGTAGACTTCCACCAATTTCCGGCCTGGATAAGTATTTCCTTACACATAAGCATATTCATAAAACTCAAGCTTAGAATATAATTTCCATGTGAATAAGAGAAGATCATGATATAGTTTATAGTTTATAGTAAATATACACAAATATGCCTAAAGTACAATAAAAAATACTGAAATTAGATTTAGAATATTACTTTCTCTCTCTGGCTTCCTTCTTCTCCTTTGTACTCTTTTTATTTTATAGTATTAAAATTTCTAATCAAGAGAGGGACTAGACTTGTCCCTGATAGATAAATTAGATCAAACTCTCAGCTACATTAGTAATTGGCAAGTGACCAATTATCCTCTTCCCTAGTGCCTCCAAAACAGGGCTTCTGAACAAGTGTGTTGGAGATAATTATTTTAATGTGAAATAGATCTTCGAACTCAGGACCTCGCACCTTTCATAGAAGATGACATGTGAACTTCATCAAAATAGTTCCTTAAAACTCTTCATAGGCAAGAAGCAGGAAAAGAGAAATTAGTTGGATTTTACCTTCCCCTAACTCTGTAATACATGTATACATCATGCATACTTGATGTAGACAGCATATGGGGGAGCAGAAAAAAGATTATCCTGAGGCCGTATAAGTGAGATTTCAAGAGGGTATGACATTCATTAATACTTTCTTAAATAATTTAGATACTAATTGAGGCTCAATTTTGAGCCAGAAATGCTAGTCTGGATTCTAGACATTCAGCAGGGAATAAAAGAAGCAATATTTCTAGCTTCAAAAGAAGATATAAAATATACATACATATTTAAACATATATATACACACACACACATATATATATATACACAGTAGAATATTACTCAGCCATAAAAATTAAATCTTGACATTTGTAGTAGCATGGATGGACCTAGAGGGTATTAAGTGAAATAAGTCAGACATAGAAAGACAAATTCTGTTTTGATTTCACTTATATGTGGAATCTGAAATATAAAACAAGTGAATGAACATAACAAAACAGAAGCAGGGTTGTAAATATAGGAAACAAAGAGGTGGTTCCGAGGGGACAGTGAGGAGGAAAATAGGTGAAGAATATTAAGAGACATAAACCTCCACTTGCAAAAAAAGTGAGTCACAGTTATGATATGTACAGTGTAGGGAATATGGTTAATAATTATGTATTATCTTTGAATGGTGTCTTCAAAATTATATAGATTTAAAACATGATGATCATTTTGAAATGCATAGAAATATCCAGTTACTATGTTGTATAATGGGAGCTAACATTTTAGGTCAGTTATATTTCAAAAATGAAGAAGCAAACAAACTCATAGAGAGATCAGATTTGTGGTTACAAGAGGTCAGGAATGGGAGAGGGAAATGGGATGAAAGCTGTCCGAATGTACAAATTTCCAGTTATAAGTACTGCTGCTGCTAAGTCGCTTCAGTCGTGTCCAATTCTCTGCGACCCCATAGACGGCAGCCCACTAGGCTCCTTTGTCCCTGGGATTCTCCAGGCAAGAACATTGGAGTTGGTTTGCCATTTCCTTCTACAATGCATGAAAGTGAAAAGTGAAAGTGAAGTCGCTCAGTCGTGTCCGACTCTTAGCGACCCCACGGACTGCAGCCTACCAGGCTTCTCCGTTCGTGGGATTTTCCAGGCAAAAGTACTAGAGTGAGATGCCATTGCCTTCCCTGTATAAGTACTAGGGATGTAATATACAACATGATACATGTAATTATTGTGGCTGTATATTATGTGTGAAATTTTTAAAGTTAAGGCTAAGAGTTCTCATCACAAAGAAAATAATTTTTCTTTTTTAAAAAATTTGGAATCTCCACACTGTTCTCCATAGTGGCTGTACTAGTTTGCATTCCCACCAACAGTGTAGGAGGGTTCCCTTCTCTCCATACCCTCTCCAGCATTTATTGCTTGCAGATTTTTGGATGAATTGCCAGTCTATGTCCGATGCAGGATATGGCACGCTTGGGGCTGGTAAGCGGGGATGACCCAGAGAGATGTTGTGGGGAGGGGGGGTGGGAGGGGGGTTCAGGTTTGGGAATGCATGTACACCCGTGGTGGATTCATGTCAATGTATGGCAAAACCAATACAGAATTGTAAAGTAAAATAAAAAATAAATAAGTTAAAAAAATTTGGTTATATATATTTATGATGGATGTTTACTAAACTTATTGTAACAATTATTTTATAATGTATATAAGTCAAATCATTAACTTGACACCTTAAAAACTTGTACAGTGCTAGATGTCAGTTACATCTTAAAACTAGAAGAAATAAAAAATTCTACCTTCAAAAGCATATTTGCTAGGACTATATAGATGATAAATATGTATGTGTATGTAGCTAGCTAGCTATAAAGTTATAGTTTACATAAACATGTATACACACAAAGGTACTATATGTACATTTATGTGCTGTGCTTACCTGTGCTTTGCATGAAATGTTCCCTTGGTATCTCTAATTTTCTTGAAGAGATCTCTAGTCTTTCCCATTCTGTTGTTTTCCTCTATTTCTTTGCATTGATCGCTGAATAAGGCTTTCTTATCTCTTCTTGCTATTCTTTGGAAATCTGCATTCAGATGCTTATATCTTTCCTTTTCTCCTTTTCTTTTCACCTCTCGTCTTTTCACAGCTATTTGTAAGGCCTCCCCAGACATTCATTTTGCTTTTTTGCATTTCTTTTCCATGGGGATGGTCTTGATCCCTGTCTCCTGTACAATGTCATGAACCTCATTCCATAGTTCATCAGGCACTCTATCTATCAGATCTAGACCCTTAAATCTATTTCTCACTTCCACTGTATAATCATAAGGGGTTTGATTAGGTCATACCTGAATGGTCTAGCAGTTTTCCCTACTTTCTTCAATTTAAGTCTGAATCTGGCAATAAGGAGTTGCAAGGAGATCCAACCAGTCCATTCTGAAGGAGATCAACCCTGGGATTTCTTTGGAAGGAATGATGCTAAAGCTGAAGCTCCAGTACTTTGGACACCTCATGCGAAGAGTTGACTCTTTGGAAAAGACTCTGATACTGGGAGAGATTGGGGGCAGGAGGAGAAGGGGACGACCGAGAATGAGATGGCTGGATGGCATCATGGACTCGATGGAGGTGAGTCTGAGTGAACTCCGGGAGATGGTGATGGACAGGGAGGCCTGGCATGCTGCGATTCATGGGGTCACAAAGAGTCGGACACGACTGAGCTACTGAACTGAACTGAACTGAGCTGAACTTACCTGTGCTTAGCTAGTCAGTCATGTCCAACTTTTTGCAACTCCATGGACTGTATAGCCTGCAGACTCCTCTGTCCATGGGGATTCTTTGGGCAAGAACACTGGAATGGGTTTCCATGCCCTCCTCCAGGGGATCTTCCCAACCCAGGGATTTAACCCAGGTCTCCTACACTGGAGGTGGATTCTTTACTCTTGGTAAAGAAAACACCTGCCAATGCAGGAGATGCATGAGATGCAGGTTTGATCACTGGGTAGGGAAGATCCCCTGGAGAAGGAAATGGCAATCCATCCCAGTATTCTTGCCTGGGAAATCTCAAGGACAGAGGAGCCTGATGGGCTACAATTGGTGGGGTTGCAAAAGAATCAGACATGAGTTAGCAACTAAACAACAAATAACACATATATTATATGTAAGTAGGTATATCCATCTCTTTTAAAGAGTTTTTTTCTATTTATATAACAACAGAGATGTTTATATAGATTTGTATTTACACAGATACATATATCTCTTTGTAAGACAGGCATATATATACATATCTGTTTATATATGTATATATAAATTTGCATATACAGATGTATATACACTGTAAATATACACACATAGATATATTGCATATGATTTAATGCCAATTAGTAATAAATATTACTGTTAAAAATAAGGCTAAGAAGATAAGATGTATGGGGTGAAATGAATCTGATCTTAGATTGGATTGTGCAGAGATGAAATCTGAGCAAATCTCAAAGAGAGGAAGTGATCCATGCTGAATCTGGATTTGGAATATTCCAGGAAAAGGGGACAGTAAAGGCAAACTCCTTAAAGATGTATGATTATGTAAAATGTTCTACATAAACAGTGAGAGCAGTGTTACTGGAGTACAAGGAGAGTAGAAAGTCATACCATGCTAAAGAGTTTGATTTTAAAAAAAAAAAAAAAAAAAGAGTTTGATTTTACTTTGTACATTAAAGGAGGCCACTGAAGGGCTTTGAGAAGGGAAATGATATGATCAGATTTATATTTTATAAGAATCACTCTATGAAATGTAGATTCTAGGTGAGTAAAATAGAATCATGGGGACCCTCAAGAAACTTATAGCTACAGGTGAATTGTGATGTTTGACTTGAATCACTGTGATAGTGATACAGATGAAAAATATTTAAATCTGGGATGTATTGGGAAGGCAGCACTGATGTGATTTCCTGATATACTGCAATGATGTAAAAGAGCACAGAGAATTCAAGGATGAATGAAGGCTCTTGGACAGAATAACTGTAAGAATGGAGTATCATTTCCTAATATGAAAATACCAACTGAGATAAGGATTGGGGGAAGGAAATTGTTAGTTTGATTTTTTTTCTTTTATGCTGCTTTTGAGAAGCCTATTAGGCATCCAAGTTAAATATTTTATTATAGCTATATACTGTTTAAATATGAGTCTGGAGATAATAATTTGAAAATTATTAGGAAGTAACTTTTTAAAATTATAGCATAGATGAGATCACTTAAAGAGAGTGTATGGCAATGGAGACAAAAGAAGAGCTCCAAGGATGGAGACTTAACACCAAAATCTGAAGGATGTGGAGTTTAAGAAGTTTCACCAAAGACATGGAGGCCCTGCAATGCAACAGGGGAAAACATAGAAGTGAATGACATTCCAAAAGCTAAGTAAACAAAGTATTTTAAGTAAGAAGTAGAGATCAACTGTGTAAAATGCTGATGATGAGACAAAAAAACTGAAACTATACCATTAAATTTAGCAACTAAAGGTTGTTGATCACCTTGGCAATAATGGTTTCAGTGAAGTGGTAGTGATGAAAGCTTGAAACATAGGGGTTCCAGTCACAGTGGCAAATGGGAAAGTGGTGATGGAATATAGGTATTTCTTTCTAGGAATTGTGCTCTGTAATGAGCATAGAGATGGAATAGTAGTAGGATTTGGTATCTGGAGAAGTTTCGTTTATTGTTGTTCTTTCTATGAAGAGAAAAATTATTTCCTCATATCTGTTTGAGAATGATCCAGTTAGAAAAATCTGATGAAATAGAGGAAAAATAGAAAAAAAATGTAGAAATTATTTCAATCTATGCATTAGAGAGGAAAGTAATTAAATTCATTCAGTTGAGTTTAGTTCAATTGCTCAGTCATGTCCGACTCTTTGCAACCCCATGAATCACAGCACGCCAGGCCTCCCTGTCCATCACCAACTCCCGGAGTCTACCCAGACTCATGTCCATTGAGTCAGTGATGCCATCCAGCCATCTCATCCTCTGTCGTCCCCTTCTCCTCCTGCCCCCAATCCCTCCCAGCATCAAAGTCTTTTCCAATGAGTCAACTCTTCGCATGAGGTGGCCAAAGTACTGGAGCTTCAGCTTCAGCATCATTCCCTCCAAAGAAATCCCACGGCTGATGTCCTTCAGAATGGACTGGTTGGATCTCCTTGCAGTCCAGGGGACTCTCAAGAGTCTTCTCCAACACCACAGTTCAAAAGCATCAATTCTTTGGCACTCAGCCTTCTTCACAGTCCAACTCTCACAATAGGCCCCCAATTTTCACACTTTTCCTATATCACATGCTTTTGTTTTTTAATTTTTTGTCCTAGAATCACAGAGAATTTTTCTCTGCCCCTTGAATTTGTGTTTGGCCATGGGACTTGCTTTGTTCTCTAGCATGAAACAGAAGTGACAGGATGACTGGCTAGCTGCACAAAGAGTTGTTTCTACTTGCTCTCCTGAACTCCTGTCACCCAGAGAAGGAGGCCCATGGGGAGCCCATGGAGAGTCCAAACAAGTGGGACAGATCTGAGCCCACACAGCAGCCAAGAACCAAGTCCCAGTGGATTTGCTTCTAGTCAACCCTAGAGCAGCCAAACTACAGCACAGTTGTAGATTCATGGATTAAAATAATAAAACTATCTTTAGTCACTGAATTTCAGTGATTTTATTCCAGGAAAAAAGCTGACTGATACAGGATCAGTCATTAAGTAGAAGTAGAGAGGTTAGCCTTTTGAAGAAACACAAAGTTTGCCCATTGCAACAGAACGGATGATAGATCTTATGAGATTTGATTGCTGAAAGTGGTTTGGTAGGTTAGTTGACAGGAGCATGTAAAAGTTGTCTTCTAACGGTGTCTATTTTCTGGTGAAATGAAAAGCAAGTTGAGGGAGAAAAGTGCCATTTAAAGAAAGTGGAAAGCATAAAATATTCATCTGGAATGAGAAAATGAATTTATTAAATTTTAATTGAAATATATTTGACATATAACACTGTAAGTTTATGGTATACAACATCTTAATTTGATACAATACTATTTTAATATGATTAGAATATATGTTTATATGTAGATTACTATCACCATTGTAGTCATTGCTAGCACCTCCATGTCACATGATTATAATTTTTTTCTTATGGTAAATAAATAAATAAGATCCAGTCACTTAGCAAGTTTGTTTATAATACCATGTTACTGTCTATATTCACTATGCTGTACATTTGAACTTTAGGACTTATTTACTAATTGTTGTAAATGTGTGCCCTTAAAAAACATCTCTATCTCCTACCTGCTAGCCTCTGGGAACCACCATTTTATGTCCTGTTTCACGAGTTTGGCCTTTTTAGATTCTATACTATTTATATATAAATAATATCAAACAGTATTTGTCTTTGTTTACTTGATTTACTTCACTTGGCTCCTTCCATGTTTGAATGGTAGGGTGTCCTTTCTCATGGCTAAATTACACACGCACACACACACAAACATATACATATAAAAAATATAAAATCTCATATCTTCTTCATCCATTCATCCATTGGTGGACATTTAGGTTGTTTCCATATCTTGGCTATAATGAGTAGTACTGCAGTGAACATGAGAGTGTGTGTGTCTGTTAGATATTCCATTATTTCCTTTGTTTATATACCCAGGAGTGAAATTGCTGGATCATATGGTAGATCTATTTTTAATTTTTTGAAGAAACTCCATATTGTTTTCCATAGTGACTGAAACAATTTATATTTCTACCAAAATTGTACAAGTTTTCATTTTCCTCAGTATTCTTGCCAACACTTGTTATCTCATTTTCTTGATGATGTTTTGTTTTGATGGACATTTTCCTGATTATTAGTGATGCTGAGTATAATTTCATGTACAGGTTGGCTATTTGGATATCTTCTTTGGAAAAGTATTTACTTAGTTCCTCTGCCTTTTTAAATCAAATTGTTGATGCTGTTGTTATTGAGTTGTATGAATTCTTTATTTTGGATATTAATCTCTTATCTGATAACTGCTTTGCAAATTTTCCCATTTATAAGTTGAGTTTTCATTTTGTTCATTTGCTGACCAGAAGTTTTTAAGTTTTATGTGGTCCCTGTTGATGATTTTTGTTTTTGTTGCTTGCTCTTTTGATATCTATATCTGAAAAATTATTGCTAAGACCAGTGATGATGAGATTCTTCCCTATATTTTCTTCAAAGATGGTATCCAGTCCTTGTCTGTCTATGATAGATTTCATGTTAATTTTTGTAAGTGGTATAAAGTAGTGGTCCAGTTTCATTTATCTGTTTGTGTTTATCCAGTTTGCCCAGCAACATTTGTTCAAGCAACTGTCCTTTTCCCAGTGAATATTCTTGGCTCCTTTGTCAAATATTAGTTGACTGTGTATGCCAGGATTTAATTCTGATTGCTCTATGCTGTTCCATTGGTCTTTTTGTCTGTTTTTATGCCAGTATAATATCATTTTAATTACTATAACTTTATAGTGTAGTTTGAAATCAGGAAGCACAATGCTTCCAGAGTCTTTCTTGCTTTGGCTATATGAGGTCTTTTGTGTTTCCACACAAATTTTAGAATTTTTTTTCTATTTCTGTGAAGAATGCCATTGGCATTTTGATAGGGATCTAGTTGAATCTGTAGATGCCTTTGGGTAGCATGCACATTTTGACAATATCCTTATGATCCATGAGCATGGGGTGCCTTTTAATTTGTTCATGTCTTCTTTGATTTCTTTCAGAAAGTGTTATAGTTTTCATTGTGCAAATCTTTTACTTCCTTTGTTACATTTATTCATAGGTATTAACACTTTTAAGATCAAAGACAAGACAATAACCACTCTCACTACTCTCAATCAATATAATACTGGAAGTTCTAGCTAGAGTCAATAGGCAAGGCAGCAAAAGGAAAGGCATCAAAATGGGAAAAGAACAATTAGAGTTGTCATTATTTGCAGACAGCATGGTTTTGCATATTAAAAATCCTAAACACTGAGCCAAAAAACTGTGGGACTAATTACCAAATTCAGTGAATGATGTAACTAGGAAAAAGTAAGTAAAGTTGCAGAGTATAAAATTAACATACAAAAATTAGTTGCATTTCTGCAATGTGTGTGCCTGTGTGTATACATTTTTGCAACTTATATATACTAAAAATGAAACACCTGAAAAAGAGGCAAGGAAAACTACCTCATTCACAATAACATCAAAAACAACAAAATGTCTTGGAAGAGTGAATTGTCTAGAAAACTATACTTGTGTTTCCAAGAAATGCTGAGGGTACATTTGGAGATTTTGGTCATGAATTTAAAGTAAGTGTGGTTATGTTTTTTCCCCCTTCATTTATCTTCAGCTACTCTGACGTAGTGTAGGAATGCTGATACCAGGTTTTCTGAGTCAGTACTCTATAGGGGGACAAAAAACAGATGACTTCAGGGACTATGCAAGAAAAATTTATGACAACCCATGAAGTTAAAGCCAAAGTAATTAGGATATTGAGGATATGAGAATGATGGACAGTAGCAAAGGATATCGTGAATACATTGGAGTCAAAATATATTTGGCTTCAAAGTATTAAATAAAATAGTAAAAAAAAACAAACAAACAAACAAAAAAAAACCTTCCAATACAGGAAGTGCTAATCAGAGCACAGGTTTAAAAAATGAAAATTTGGAGAGGCCATTTTTACTGCTAGTGACAAGGTGTGAGATATGACCAAGGGGACTGAAACCAGAGGTTAGAGAACAAGATATTAGATTTAAAAAGGAAGCAAGAATTGATTAATAATTAGGGAAAGAGAGAATGAGAATGTATCAGTGAGTCAGACCATATAGGTCTTTAATGAATGGGAAAAAGTGATCAGATTTATAAATAACCATGACAAAGAGAGGTTCAGTTCAGTTCAGTCGCTCAGTCGTGTCTGACTCTTTGCGACCCCATGAACTGCAGCATGCCAGGCCTCCCTGTCCATTACCATCTCCTGGAGTTCACTCAAACTCACATCCATCGAGTCGGTGATGCCATCCAGCCATCTCATCCTCTGTCGTCCCCTTTTCCTCCTGACCCCAATCCCTTACAGCATCAGAGTCTTTTCCAGTGAGTCAACTCTTTGCATGAGGTGGCCAAAGTACTGGAGTTTCAGCTTTAGCATCATTCCTTCCAAAGAAATCCCAGGACTGATCTCCTTTAGAATGGACTGTTTGGATCTCCTTACAGTCCAAGGGACTCTCAAGAGTCTTCTCCAACACCACAGTTCAAAAGCATCAATTCTTCGGAGCTCAGCCTTCTTCACAGTCCAACTCTCACATCCATACATGACTACTGGAAAAAACCATAGCCTTGACTAGATGGACCTTTGTTGGCAAAGGAATGTCTCTGCTCTTCAATATGCTATCTAGGTTGGTCATAACTTTTCTTCCAAGGAGTAAGCATCTTTTAATTTCATGGCTGCAATCACCATCTGCAGTGATTTTGGAGCCCCCCAAAATAAAGTCTGACACTGTTTCCACTGTTTCCCTGTCTATTTCCCATGAAGTGATGGGACCAGATGTCATGATCTTCATTTTCTGAATGTTGAGCTTTAAGCCAACTTTTTCACTCTCCTCTTTCACTTTCATCAAGAGACTTTTTAGTTCCTCTTCACTTTCTGCCATAAGGGTGGTATCATCTGATCATATTAAATCAGAACTGTGTTTCTCTGAAGTTGGAGTTTAGAGGCAGAGGAAAGGCTAATGATCTGGCAGTGGCTATGAGGAAACATATCTCAACATTCTTTAAAGCCCCAGTAATACATAGGTCTTAAGACAATAACAACTGTCATTGTAGATGCTGCAGTAGAAGAGATATTGAGACAGATTTTACATAGTATTAGAAGCCAAAGGAAAATTTCAGAACAGTAAACTTAAAATTTTGCTGATGACAAAATTTTTTTGTAGGTAAGAATAAGTTTTAGAGGAATAAGGATGGGGTCATGGATGGATAGGAGAGTTGACAAGTGAGGGGCTATTCAGAGCTGAGTGGGGATAAGATTTCATGTGAGGGGAACATGGAGCTTCCTCTGGAGGCAAAAAATATAGGGATATAGGCATGATGGATTAGTCCTGAGTATAATTTTTAATATCTTGCTAGTACAGGGAGTTGTTGCTCAATAGACTTCAGGCTCTCACCAGTATGGTAAAACCTTGGGTCTTGGAGTGGAGAAAGAGATGACGGAGGGACAGAAATAATCATTGCAACAAAAGTTATTCCTTTCTTAGAAAGGGACAAAGAAATCCTCTTTTAATATAACTTGATAATAATGCAATAAGATTTCTACCCCAGTAATAAATAGCTGAAATTTTACTGTTCTTAAAAAAAAGGCAGTATTCAGATATTCAAAATAGAATCTTTCAGAATAAAGTGCAAGTTAACATTTTTGCTCTGCTAATACATATGTTCACAATGACAGGTCTGGCTCTCTTAAATACTTTTTTAATAGATTAAGTGTTGATAAGTTATTGTTGCTATTTAAACAAATAACTTACATTAACATGAATATTTAAATTAATCAGTTAACTATGTACTTTATAATTAGTCATATTTCACATCCATTTAAAAACAATAATAATGTGCATTGCTGGAGGAGAAATTATTTTCTTTGAAAGTAGTTCTCTTTTTAAGACTATTCAGAGGGTATTTAATTACTATTTATAATACTTTGACTATAACACAGGAAAAGTATGTGTGTATGTATGTATGTATATATACAGAATACCAGGAGATATATTTTCAAAATTGGAAAAATTCATTATAGAAAATAAATTTGCTATTCTGATATACTATTGATATTAAGAATATCTTAAGCAAATAAAGTTCTTCAACAAAATAAATGTCCAATAAGTAGTCTCAACATTTTCAATAGCAATTAGCAGAGCTTAAAATGAGATATGAAAATAAGAAATGTTTCTATACTTTTTTTTATCTTCTCTCTTCTGAGTCAAAAAGTTCAAATAATGAACTATAAAAATAAGTAACAAAATAATCATATGTTAGAAGTATCTTCTATTGTAAAAATCACACTTTGAATACTATCCTTTCATTAAGAACAGAACCTCTGAGAGTTCAATTTGCCATACCTAAATTTATTTTCTTTTAACATGCTAAGTAGAAAGTCAATATTTAATCCACATTTACAGTAGTCCAACATCATAGAGGCAAGTATCCCCAATACTAAGGAGGTAAATGGAATGGTAAAATCCTGAGACATACACCTGAATAAATTTGTATTATGTCTTAGGTTGGTAGTCATTAAATATTTGCAAAATAAAGTACTTGTAGAATTTTAATTTTAATATAAGGAAATTAAAATTTCCTTAGTCAAATATAATCATCAAATTTTTGAAGAAATGTTTGAATGGTCAGCAGTTGAGTGATATCACTAAGAAAAACGATAGTTTGAGGGTGAGATCTTGTTTCAGTTTTTGGTTATTTTATTTTTAAAGCAACATCCTATTTCTGTTCAATTTATTATTCATATACTCTTTATAAAGGAGCAGAGATTTCATTGCAGTATTGCTGTGAACTGTAGTGGATTCTATTTTTGATGCAGGTATCTCTAATTGTGGTATCCAGAGATCATTCAGTAATAGCAACAAATAAGCAGGTTGTTTTGTATGGTCAGGGAAATGTTCATGGAAAATATATATTTTACAGCAGGTGGGATGGCATGTTACAGTTCTTCAGGGAAACTAAACCAATAGGGTGTGTATGTTTGTGTTGTATGTAAAGAGATTTATTGTAAGAAATGCTCACACAATACTGGAGGCTAGAAAGTCCAAATCTATACACAGTATAAGCCAGCAGACTTGAGACCAAGGAGAATCCATTGTGTAGTTTAAGCAAATATCTGGGCACTGTGTGGCTCAGTCAAGTTTATGTAAACTTAACCATTACAGATGGCACAGACCACATTGAAATATTAATAAGGCATGTTTGCTTCACTATAAGTAGTCTGGGAAACCAAAATGGGAGAACTAAAGAAAGCAAGGACTCAGAATTAAGCAAACAAGTGAACAAAAGATACTATGCAACATGATTCAGTTTTGGTAATTGTTTAATTCTTTAATAATATAAAAAATTATTGTTGAATTCATGGGGAGGATGCAAAAGAAATTCATTATTACAAAAAATATTTAATGCATTTCCACTATATGCAAAATACAGTTTTAGGCATTTAGCATACAGTTTTGAGAAACCCAGAATATACCACTACTATCTCCTATTGCTTTCCTTGTATTGTATTTGGGGACAGCAATAAAGAAATGAATATATGCATATATGTTATATAGGCAAGTTATTGAAAACTGAATAAAAATTCAAGCAGAGCAAAGTAAAAAGTACAGTAAAAATATAGAGGAGGAGAACGGCTGTCTGACAACAGTTTTCACGTATGGGGCAAAGGAGAATGAAAAATTAGAGAAGGCCTGAGGTAATAAGCCAGCATATACAGGTGTAAAGTTGAACTTGATGGCTACAACTCTTGTTGATGCTATGAAGATAAAGGCTGCTGTTGTTCCTTGTTATAAGATAGAATATTATAATTTTAAGTAAAAAGAGAATCTCAAATCTCACATTAAAAAACCTCACATTAAAAAGCCATTTAGCTTCTACATAGATTTGGACTAAAGAATGATTATTATATGAATAGTTTTTAAATGCTGGAATCACAGTTTTCCTCTATGGTACTAAGTTAAAGCATTTTAAATAATATATCTCAAAGCAACACCCTTCTTGTAACAATACCATGTAGAAATTTTTTTTCAAATTTATACTATTCCTAAATATTTTTTTAATGACCTATTCCTTTATTGTGTAATTCTCTTTCCTGCTTTTTGATTTCCTATCTCTATGTGACAATTGAACATTTATATAAATGTACATACATGAATTAATCAATAGACATATTCTTTAGAACTTAAAAGCAGTAAATTAAGTGTTCTTTGACGTTGGAGTGTGTTGATTCTTTTGTGCTTCATCTGTTATATAACTGTGAATCAATAACTATCCAATCATTGGGGAAAAGCAGTCCCATTTCATTTTCTGGTTCTGGTTTATATATGACACTTTAGTTAGCCCACAGTAGTTTATTCATCTGGGCATTAGCTGCTAGGAATTCTTGACTCTAGGTCATTATTTTTCCTCCTAAGTTTTCAGACTATAAAACTGAAAATAAAAAGTAAGAAGTGGAAGTAAATATTTTAAGGTAACTATGCATTTCCTTTGACGTCCAGTTTTTGTTATCGTTGCTTTAAAAAAAAAAAAACACACAAAAAAAAACTTCCTGGCTATCTAACAAAGTAGCGAGGAAGAAAACTCAGTTTTCTTCTCAATATTATGTTAATTCCTAATTGTAACTTAAGTACATGACTAGTAGAAAATAAGACATAAATTGATGTTATTATGAATATTACATTGATTTTTCTGAATCTTTAGAAATGTAGATATTAGCAGAGAATACATAAAATTCTCTTGGCATCATATACTCGAATCACAATATCCTTTTAAGATTGGAAATTTCCTTACTAATTTGAAATACAAATATTAATAAAAACTTTATGAGACAGAATCAGTATTCACTGTTCAGTTCATTTCAGTCACTGAGTCGTATCCGATTTTTGCAACCCCATGAACTGCAGCACGCCAGGCCTCCCTGTCCATCACCTACTCCTGGAGTTCACCAAAACCCATGTCCATTGAGTCGATGATGCCATCCAACCATCTCATCCTCTGTCGTCCCCTTCTCCTCCTGCCCTCAATCTTTCCCAGCATCAGGGTCTTTTCAAATGAGGCAGCTCTTTGCATCATGTGGCCAAAGTATTGGAGTTTCAGCTTCAACTTCAGTCTTTCCAATGAACACCCAGGACTGATCTCCTTTAGGATGGACTGGTTGGATCTCCTTGCAGTCCAAGGGACTCTCAAGAGTCCTCTGCAACACCACAGTTCAAAAGCATCAATTCTTCAGAGCTCAGCTTTCTTTATAGTCCAACTCTCACATCCATATGTGACTACTGGAAAAACCATAGCCTTGAGTAGATGGACCTTTGTTGGCAAAGTAATGTCTCTGCTTTTTAATATATGATCTAGGTGGGTCATAACTTTCCTTCCAAAGAGTAAGCATCTTTTAATTTCATGGCTGCAGTCACCATCTACAGTGATTTTGGAGCCCAGAAAAATAAAGTCAGCCACTGTTTCCACTATTTCCCCATCTATTTGCCATGAAGTGATGGGACCAGATGCCATGATCTTAGTTTTCTGAATGTTGAGTTTTAAACCAACATTTTCACTCTTCTCTTTCACTTTTATCAAGAGGCTCTTTAGTTCTTCTTCACTTTCTGCCATAAGGGTGGTGTCATCTGCATATCTGAGGTTATTGATATTTCTCCCTGCAGTCCTGACTCCAGCTTGTGCTTCCTCTGCCCAGCATTTCTCATGATGTACTCTGCATATAAATTAAATAAGCAGGGTGATAATATACAGTCTTGACGTACTCCTTTCCCTATTTGGAACCAGTCTGTTGGTCAATGTCCAGTTCTAACTGTTGCTTCCTGACCTGCATACAGGTTTCTCAAGAGGCAGGTTAGGTGGTCTGGTATTCCCATCTCTTTTAGGATATTCCACAGTTCATTGTTATCCACACAGTCAAAGGCTTTGGCATAGGCAGTAAAACAGAAATAGATGTTTTTCTGGAACTCTATTACTTTTTCGATGATCCAGCAGATGTTGGCAATTTGATCTCTGGTTCCTCTGCCTTTTCTAAAACCAGCTTGAACATCTGGAAGTTCATGGTTCACGTATTGCTGAAGCCTGGCTTGGAGAATTTTGAGCATTACTTTACTAGTGTGTGAGATGAGTGCAACTGTGTGGTAGTTTGAGCATTCTTTGGCATTGTCTTTCTTTGGGATTGGAATGAAAACTGACCTTTTCCAGCCCTGTGGCCACTGCTGAGTTTTCCAAATTTGCTGGCAAATTGAGTGCAGCACTTTCACAGCATCATCTTTTAGGATTTGAAATAACTCAACTGGAATTCCATCACTTCCACTAGCTTTGTTCATAGTGATCCTTCCTAATGCCTACTTGAGTTCACATTCCAGGATGTCTGGCTCTAGGTGAGTGATCACCCCATCGTGATTATCTGGGTCATGAAGATCTTTTTTGTACAGTTCTTCTGTGTATTCTTGCCACCTCTTCTTAATATCTACTGCTTCTGTTAGGTCCCTTCCATTTCTGTCCTTTATTAAGCCCATCTTTGCATGAAATATTTCATGGTATCTCTGATTTTCTTGAAAAGATCTCTAGTCTTTCCCATTCTGTTATTTTCCTCTATTTCTTTTCATTGATCGCCGAGGAAGGCTTTCTTATTTCTCCTTCCAATTTTTTGAACTCTGCATTAAAATGGGTATACTTTCCTTTTCTCCTTTGCTTTCCGCTCTCTTCTTTTCACAGCTATTTGTAAGACGCTGTATATTGAATATATTATTCACTGTAAGACTCTATATAAATTAACATAAAATGTTTGTTATATACAGCACAAAAATATTTCAGCTACAGTCTATCAGGGCAGTTATTTTAAAAAAGTTTGTTCAATAAAGGGAGGATTAAAATTACATGATATAACTATAAATCCAATAAACCCTTAAAAAAATAAAGTACTGAATGAAAGGCAGAAGTATTGACTAGATATTTATTACTAGGAATAAGTTTTTCTAAGCAATAAAATATTAAGTTGGATTATTGAAAATGGATTAATACAATTTGATTTATTAAAATTATATTTAAAAAGATTCCATAATGAGTCTAGGCTTTGATAAAAAGGTCTATTACTATAATATTTAAACATAAGTATAAGCTGTATAATATGCTAATGAAAATATAAGGAAAATGAATTACAATTAAAATGATGTTACTTGTAAAAGTTTGTTTTTTTAACATTTCTGACAAAATAAACTACATAGAAACACATAAAACATGAAACTCATATGACAATGCTTTATAAACAATATCTGTTAGTTGTTGCTTAGTTTCTAAGACTTGTCCAACTCTTTTGTGACCCCATGGACTATAGCCTGCCTGGCTCCTCTGTCCATGGGATTTCCCAAGCAAGAATACTGGAGTGGGTTGACATTGCCTTCTCAAAGGGATCGTCCCAACTTAGGAATTGAACCCATGTCTCCTCTATTGGCAGGCAGATTTTCTGCCACTGAGTCACGGTGAAAGCCCCAATGTCTGTTTATCTAATATAAATAAATATAGATAAATAAGTATATTTATAAATCAAAGATGACTCTCCAACAGCTATATGACCATATGTGAAGGGCTTAACCTAAGTATATAATCAAACCCATATCTTACTACTAAATTGATTTTTAAAAGAAAATCAACAAATGAGAGAGAGAAGAATTTCATTGGTTAAAAAAAATAAGAGCACTGGATTTTAACTTTTACGGTATTAGAATTAGTCATGGTATATTATGAAGAGTTTAAAAAAAATGAGAACATTAATGCATTCTGCCAAATTAGAATTGCTCACTACACCTATCCTCACTACACCTTTCTGCTATCCTGTCTTGTTTCAGATGGATGTGTTAATGCCTTTTCTAATATTGCCTCTGGTTGAATCATCGTGATCTCTTACAGATCCCTACCAAAACTTTCATATAATTATGCTAAAGAGTTACCGTTTAAGCAAAATAATTTCCATTTGTATTATTGGCTTGTTTGAGAAATCTTTGTTTTCTCTTACCATAAACAACTTTCAAATGATAATTAGCCAGCAACAATTATGTCTTAATGAGAGCAAAGAGAAACCTAAACAACACTGTTTGTTTTCAGTTCAGTTCAGTTCACTCAGTTATGTACAACTCTCTGCGACCCCACAGACTGAAGCAAGCCAGGCTTCTCTATCCATCACCAACTCCCAGATCCTACTCAAACTCATGTCCATTGAGTTGGTGACACTATCCAACCATCTCATCCTCTGTCATCCCCTTCTCCTCCTGCCTTCAATCATTCCCACCATAGGGTCTTTTCCAGTGAGTCAGTTCTTTGCATCAGTTGGCCAAAGTATTGGAGTTTCAACTTCAGCATCAGTCCTTCCAATGAATACTCAGGACTGATCTCCTATAGGATGGACTGGTTGGATCTCCTTGCTGTCCAAAGGACTCTCAAGAGTCATCTCCAACACCACAGTTCAAAAGCACCAGTTCCTTGGCACTCAGATTTCTTTATGGTCCAACTCTCATATCCATACATGACTACTGGAAAAACCATAGCTTTGACTAGATAGACTTTTGTTGGTAAAGTAATGTCTCTGCTTTTCAATATGCTGTCTAGGTTGGTCATAACTTTTCTCCCAAGGAGCAAGAGTCTTTTAATTTCATGGCTGCAGTCACCATCTACAGTGATTTTGAAGCCCCCTAAAATAAACTCTGTCACTGTTTCCATTGTTTCCCTTTACTATTTCATTTAAAATTCTGATTTTTCAATGATAGTTCAAAATCAGTGAAACGTTTCATGAATATTTCTAAACTGTGCTTAGCAATGATAATCTAGTGATCAGTTGAACAGTGTTTAGTCTTAGTTTCCTCATCTGTAAACAGTGCACATAATTCCTTCCTACAGTATTAGTGTGATCAATAGATAATGAAGTACACACTCCATTACACAGTGAGCACAGGCCTGGCATCAGCATGTGACTTTTTTTTTTCTCAATATCTTTTCACTATCACTTTCATCACTAGAGAATAAAAAGCAGTAGCTATAATCTACTGTCTCCTCAACCACATGGACCATCTGCTCTGTTCAGGAAAATAAGGGGCATTTAAGAAAATCTTTGTGAAATGAAAGCCCACTCATTTATTATAAATTTTATTTTAAAAATAATGCTTGGAACATTTGACAGTATGGGCAAAGGTTTAACAAAAACCTTTCCCATGCTGAATGAGAAAAACAGCTTTCTTGCTGTTTCCCTGGAAACCTAATATAGGTAGAAATGAAAACTAAATTGCTAGGCAACGTCATTTATGATTAAAAAATGACTCCCAGTTTGTTTACTGAATCTGGCCTGGAAAAGCTATAAAAATCTAATAGGCACAAAGTATTCTCTTCATCCCTGATTGCAATGACTATTGTAACTGGCCATGCCTCTTGTGAGGCCCCTGGATGTGATATCTACAGAGATGTTACACAGATATTGACATATATGGGATTCTGTACTGGTCTACAACAAGAACTTTGGCCAAAGAATGTCTGACATTCTTCTAGCAAAGGGTGTTTCTGTCCCTTCTCATTAGATTGAAATTCAGTGTAGTCTCTGTCTTCTGAGTCTGAATATTTAGTAGAGCCTACACAAAGACACCAGGACTTCCCTGGTGGCACAGACGGTAAAGCATCTGTCTACAATGCGGGAGACCTGGTTTTGATCCCTGGGTCAGGAAGATCCCCTGGAGAAGGAAATGGCAATCCACTCCAGTACTATTGCCTGGAAAATCCCATGGACAGAGGAGCCTGGTAGGCTACAGTTCATGGGGTCGCAAAGAGTCGGACACGACTGAGCGACTTCACTTTCACTTTCACACAAACATCATGATAAGCATTGTAGATAGTAATGGCAAAGTACCCCCAGTATATCCCCCTTTGGATTTAACTTAGTTTTAGTTGTTGAATTTAGGCCATTTAGAGATTTTTTTTTTTAAATCTTGCTCATAGTATCCAACCTGCATTTTTCAGCTATAGATTGCAATTATTCTATTATAGAGATGATCTCAAAATTCTGTGTTAAAGTGGAGAATCAGTTTAGGTTTACATAGAATTTCTCAAGTGCTGATTTAAAAAAAAATTAAAGTGTTCCTATTTGTGTATCTGAAGTAACATTAACTTCATTATTCTAAAAAGCAAAATAGCTTATAGCTTTAACAATTTCATAGAATGATAGAAAAACGTATATGTTGAGTTATTGCAACTATTATGACATAGCCATTTTTAAATATTTTGATCTCTAAAAAAATAAGTGAAATCCAATATGCTGTGTTACTGGCTAACAAAAAGATGAAAGACATCACTACTACGAATTTAAGGGAATTGCTGATTCTAAAATCAGCTTTGGACGTTAAACACACACACACACACACACACACACACACACACACACTTCTAGTCGTTACATGGTAAGTACTATACACTGTAAACCAATACACATGTAGTTACAACCAATATAAAATTCAGCTGAGGTGGACTGGAGTCATGTCCCCCTACATCATGCCTTTTACTGTCCCTTTCCCATGCTGACTCTAAGTTTGATGGCGGTTACCTTGGCCGATGCAGAGTCAGGTAAGTGGTGTAAGCCGTCAGTAAATCCATCTATACTGGGGCCTGCCCTGTTAGAACTCTGCTGCCACCATGTGATGAAGTCTGGTCTAGCACCTTTCTGAATGAAAGGTGACAGAGTGAGAGGTCTATGGGGAGCTGTTTTTGTGCTATGACTGTCTCTCTGTAATTACAGCCAAGCATCTAATGGCTGGCTTGAGGCGTTGCAGGTCAGCAGGGCCAGCAGTCATTGCAAAGTAGATGTAGAACAAAAGAGATCTCTCAGACATCTCTCAATCTGTCCACAGCCACTTCCTCTGAGTGTGGAAAAACCAGACAGCTCCCTCACCTCCACATCCAGGTCTTGTATATATTCACCCTCTTACACTGAGGCAGGTAGCTGAAATGATACAAGGAAACATTTTCCAGCTTAACCAAGTTAATCAACACGTTGTATACCAGAGTCCACCTCTACCTGGTATAAAGATATAAAAGCCTGACCCCTTCACTCTACCTCAGAACCATTCTGAAATGCCAAGCTTCAGACAACGCCCAAGGGGTTGGCTGAGCATTAGGCAAATAAATTGCAATCCACCTTCTCTCTTTGTGTAATCTTGCCACCTTCTCTGCATCCTAACGTCCATCCCAGAGTTTTCTTCTGAGGTCTGAATTGTTACCAGAAGATAGACCTGAATAATTAGCGTGAAGTGAAATGGAAGAGCTGGATCACCTCCCAACCTGCTGATAATAGAAGTACATTCTTCTGAGTGGTGGGGTATGGTGCCTAGAATGTTTTGGCATAGAATCTGCTAAAACTTTCACACATCGTGAACTGGTGTGATAAACCAAATGAAATGCTTGCACTAGTGCAGGGGTTAGACAACTATAGACACACAAAAAAGGAAGAAAAGGACTTTCAGTTAAACATAACCATGTTTTGCCTATGACTGCTTTCACCCTACAACAGCAGGTTGAAGTAGATGCTACAGAAACTGTATTGGCCCTAACGCCTAAAATATTTACCACCTAGCCTTTTGGGCTTCTCAGGTGGCTCAGTTGGTAAAGAATCTTCTTGTCAATACAGAAGCCACTGAAGACACCAGTTCAACCCCTGGGTCAGAAAGATCCCCTGGAGAAGGAAATGGCAACCCACTTCAGTATTCTTGCCTAGAAAATCCCATGGACAGAGGCACCTGGTTGCCACAGTCGCTGGAGTCACAAAGAGCTGGAGACTACTGAGTGACTAAGCGTGCATGCACACACACATCTGATATTTTACAGGAAAACTTTGTTGAGTCTTGTACTACTGAGTGATGTATCAGGCATTTGAGAAATATGGGAGAAATAATGATCAGTGTATTAAAATGAGATAGCTCTTATTAGGGTTAATTGATGCTTAAGAGAGGGACAATGTAAAGCTAATCAGTTAAAAGCTATGTGTGAATGTTAAAGAGACTTTTTGGCAGTATCTAATGAGATACAAATCCCCTGTGACAGAATGCTGAGAAAGCTCAGGATTTGGACCAAAACTAATTGCAAAGAGTAACAGTGCCAGAGAGCACTAGATGCTTACTCTAAGGAAGCCTGCTAACTCAAGATTAAAGCACTGATTGGGAAGCAGCAGGACCCTCAAAATATGATGCAGATGTCTGGGTTGGTTAAAATCTTGAGTTTCCATAATGCTTTCAAATCCCTGAAGCCTGCAGAAACCTGAAGAATGGTTTGCTCTTTCCTCTAAAGGATTTTGGAGTCACCTTCATTGTGCCAGACAGCACAACCTTATCCTTCCCAACTCTGTTCTCACCTTTCCTTCTGATTTGTTGTTGTTCATTCGCTAAGTTCTATCCAACTCTTTGTGACCCCATGAACTGCAGCACACCAGGCTTCCCTGTCCTTCACTATCTCCCTGAGTTTGCTCAAACCCATGTCCATTGAGTCGGTGATGCCATCCAACCATCTCATCCTTTGTCACCCCCTTCTCCTTTTGCCCTCAGTCTTTCCCAGCTTCGGGGTCTTTTCTGATTACTATGTTATTAATAGAATTAAACCAAAGCATTACCAGTGGAGGTAGTGCTTGGCCTACCAAGGAAGTTCAGTTCAGTTCAGTCACTCAGTCGTGTCTGACTCTTTGCGACCCCATGAATTGCAGCATGCCAGGCCTCCCTGTCCATCACCAACTCCTGGAGTTCACTCAGATTCACGTCCATCGAGTCGGTGATGCCATCCAGCCATCTCATCCTCGGTTGTCCCCTTCTCCTCTTGCCCCCAATGCCTCTCAGCATCAAAGTCTTTTCCAGTGAGTCAATTCTTCACATGAGGGGGCCAAAGGACTGGAGTTTCAGCTTTAGCATCATTCCTTCCAAAGAAATCCCAGGGCTGATCTCCTTCAGAATGGACTGGTTGGATCTCCTTGCAGTCCAAGGGACTCTAAAGAGTCTTCTCCAACACCACAGTTCAAAAGCATCAATTCTTTGGCGCTCAGCCTTCTTCACAGTCCAACTCTCACATCCACACATGACCACTGGAAAAACCATAGCCTTGACTAGACGGACCTTAGTTGGCAAAGTAATGTCTCTGCTTTTGAATATACTATCTAGGTTGGTCATAACTTTTCTTCCAAGGAGTAAGCGTCTTTTAATTTCATGGCTGCAATCACCATCTGCAGTGATTTTGGAGCCCCAAAAAATAAAGTCTGACACTGTTTCCACTGTTTCCCCGTCTATATCCCATGAAGTGATGGGACTGGATGCCATGATCTTTCATTTCTGAATGTTGAGCTTGAAGCCAACTTTCTCACTCTCCTCTTTCACTTTCATCAAGAGGCTTTTTAGTTCCTCTTCACTTTCTGCCATAATGGTAGTGTCATCTGCACATCTGAGGTTATTGATATTTCTCTCGGCAATCTTGATACCAAGGAAGGTAAGGGGTAATTATTATCCCAGAGAAACTGGCACCTGGTCAACATATTCCCAAAAGAACGGGATGGTACATCTAGAACTGTATTCCAAGTGTACCTGTATTTCAAGGTCTATGGAACACAAAGTTGTGTGAGGACCAGGGTTTATTGACATGTCAGCATTTTCTCAGGATATAGGATCCAGTACCTGACAAAGATGCTGTGAGTGCAAAGGCATCACAAGGATGTAGCCTAGAAACTTGAAGAAAGCAGTGCTCTGTTAAATGAAATAGAAGTTCAGAGAATTGACTGTGCTAGAATGAATGGATAACCCATCCAGAAAACCACTAAATGACTATTTCTATAGAGATGCTATAATATATTTGCCTCTTCTCTTCCTCAAAATAAATAAATAAATAAAACGGAATAAAATGTAAAAAAATATGAAAGAAATTTGCTGGTGAGGATGATAGCAGATTACTTAAAATCTTGATGGTATCTTTCTTTTGTTGCCCATGGCTGTGCAAGAGATTCCTTTAATGAATTGATGATAAGATTCCAGAATAGTAGAGACCAGATGGTAGTGCTCAATCATCAGAAACAAGGAAGAACAGTAACTTTTTAAGTGGCAAGGTGGAAGTTGCAGCTGACCTGCAGAGAACAGGATAGTTAATGGGCGCAATGTTTCCAGAGGCAAGATAGGTAGACAGCTAACCTGGTTCATATGCAGTCTGTAAATCTAAAAGAAATCTGGGACATATGATTGACCAAATTCTGGCACCAAATCACTTCCCTGAGATGTCACCCATTAACTGAAGGAGTGGCCAAATTTTCAAAAGGAAGAATCTTTAATACCATGTCAAGAATACCTGTTAATGATCCCCCCTCTTTCCCCAAATGGGGACCTATCAAAGTTTATTTGCATTACTATACACAGGAAAAAAATAAACATTTCTGAAGATTTATGAATACAATGTCCAAACTGACTTCATATTAAAGGACCCAAAGTTTCATGGTGGCCCTTCTATTAGAAGGAGGTGACTCATGCAAGCCAGAGAATACATGATATCCTATCTCAGGCCTGGCTTATTATGAGTTCACTGGGCATAAGGGTCCATCTGGTGGTCATTTATTTGCCTCCTGAATATATAATTGGAATGGATATACTTGGTAATAGGCAGATCCTCACATATATTAAAATTCTGTTCATTGTACCTGTAAAAAGGTACATGTTGACATCACTAAGGTCCTGTTATGTGCATACTGGTGGTATGTTCTGGTTCCTTCGGGATGGAACCTCACAAGAGAGCACACTGGCTCCAGAAGGAGCAGTTTGGGAAGGAAATTCTGTTTTCCTTGGTATCCAGAGGAAGGTCGTAAATGAGGAGGAGCATGATTTCCAGGTTGGAACATTCTCTTGCGAAGGTGGAGACAGATGAATGACACACAGGACCCTCTAGAACCCAGGTGAGACCAGAGCTCCCTCACTCTCCTGTAAGGGCCGAACTCATGGGGAAGAGAAACACAGATTACCAACTGGCTCTTCAGCTCCCTGTTTCCATAAGCTCTGGGGAAATAAAATGTAATATACTTGCTGCAATGTGTGACACTGATGAATTTCTTTTAGATGGCTAGTATACTTTGATATATGATGGAAAAATCTCCCATCCTTTACTATTATATTGGAAAACTATTACATGTTGAAATTGCATTCAGTTCTTAAACCTGTGCCAACTGGATTTTAGGAACTGTACATTAATGTCCAACAATAAGTATTAGGATTCTGACTGGACTTCTATTTAGCTTATAGATTAACTTTGAGAAAAAATGATATCATTATAATAGTAAATCCTGTCCAGGAACATAATTTATATCTCAAGTTTGATGTGAGTTTGTTCAGAAAATAGGATTCCTTGTGTACTACTGAGGAAATTTAATTGGCACTAACACTAGAACAATTTACTAATATCAACCATGAGCAATGAAGGATGTGAACATTTTATTATCCAGAAATTCTAACGTATATACACAAGAAACATAGGAAAAGATTCATATTTATGTAAAATATCAAACTATCTAGTTGTACATGATATAGGAATATATAACTTTTGAGATTCATACACATGTATTTACCAATGAAAAACTCTATATGGGTAGTTATTAACTAATTAATTGAACACATTAAGAAGCTAATACTGGGGATAAAATATTTCTAAACTGCATATCCAATAAATGAGTTGAATCTAGAATATATAAAGAACTCTCAAAAATTACAGAACCCATCAAGTACATGATTTGACAGCTGATATGCACTAAAACAATTTCTTAGATTTAGCCAACACCCCTTCTAATCACACTGCATAAAACACAATAAATATCAAAAATTAAAAAAAAATTAACAGTGAAATATTCAATTGAATGGGGCTTCCCTGGTGGCTAAGCTGGTAAAGAATCCACTTGCAATGCAGTAGACTTGGGTTCAATCCCTGGGTTGGGAAGGTCCCCTTGAGAAGAGTATGGCAAGCCACTCCAGAATTCTGGCCTGGAGAATTCCATGGACTGCATAAAACATGAAGTTACAAAGAGTCAGAATTGACTGAGTGACTTTAACTCATATTCAATTGAAAAACCCATTTGCTCAGTTGTGTTCAACTCTGTGACCCCATGGACTGCAGCCCGCCAGGCTTCCTTGTCCATCACCGACTCATGGAGTTTACTCAAACTCATGTCCGTTGAGTCAGTGATGCCATCCAACCCCAATCATCTCATCCTCTGTTGTCCCCCTCTCCTGCTTTCAATCTTTCCCAGCATCAAGGTCTTTTCCAATGAGTCAGTTCTTCACATCAGGTGGCCAAGTACTGGAGTTTCAGCTTCAGCATCAGTCCTTCCAATAGATATTCAGTACTGATTTCCTCTAGGATTGACTAAATGGATCTCCTTGCTGTCCAAGGGACTCTCAAGAGTTTTCTCCAACACCACAGTTCAAAAGCATCATTTCTTCGGTACTCACATTCTTTATAGTCCAACTCTCAAATCCATATGGGACTACTGGAAAAAAAAAAAAAAGCTTTGACTAGACGGACCTTGTTGGCAAAGCAGTGTCTCTGCTTTTTAATATGCTGTCTAGATTGGTCATAACTTTTCTTCCAAGGAGCAAATGTCTTTTAATTTCATGACTGCAATCACCATCTGTAGTGATTTTGGAGCCCCAAAACATAAAGTCTTTCACTTTTTCCATTGTGTCCCAATCTATTTGCCATGAAGTGATGAGACCAGATGCAATGATCTTAGTTTACTGAATGTTGAGTTTTAAGCCAACTTTTTCACTCTCCTCTTTCACTTTCAACAAGAGGCTTGTTAGTTCTTCTTTGCTTTCTGCCATAAGTGTGTGGTGTCATATGCATATCTGAGTTTATTGATATTTCTCCCTGCAATCTTGATTCCAGCTTGTGCTTCATCCAGTCCAGCATTTCTCATGAGGTTTCTGCATATAAGTTAAATAAGCAGAACGGCAATATATGCCCTTGACGTACTCCTTCCCTGATTTGGAACCAGTCTGTTGGTCTATGTCGAGTTCTAACTTTTGCTTCCTTACCTGCATAAAGATTTCTCAAGAGGCAGGTCAGGTGGTCTGGTATTCCCATTTCTTGAAGAATTTTCCACAGTTTGTTCTGATCCTCATAGTCAAAGGATTTGGCATAGTCAATAAAGAAGAAATACATGTTTTTCTGGAACTCTCGTGATTTTTTGATGATCCATTGGATGTTGGCAATTTGATCTCTGGTTCCTCTGCCTTTTCTAAACCCAGCTTGAACATCTGAATGTTCATGTTTCACATACTGTTGAAACCTGGCCTGGAGAATTTAGAGCATCACTTTGATAACATGTGAGATGAGTGCAATTGTGCAGTAGTTTGAGCATTCTTTGGCATTGCCTTTCTTTGGGAGTGGAATGAAAACTGACCTTTTCCAGCTCTGTGGCCACTGCTGAGTTTTTCCAAATTTGCTGGTATATTGAGTGCAGCACTTTCACAGCATCATTTTTCAGGATTTGAAAAAGCTCAACTGGAATTCCATCACCTCCACTAGCTTTGTTTTTAGTGATGCTTCCCAAGGCCCACTTGACTTCCCATTCCAGGTTGTCTGGTTCTAGGTGAGTGATCACACTATTATGATTATCTGGGTCATGAAGATATTTTTTGTCTAGTTCTTCTGTGTATTCTTGCCACCTTTTCTTGATATTTTCTGCTTCTGTTAGTGCCATACCATTTCTGTCTATTGTGTCCATTTTTTGCATGAGATATTCCCTTGGTATCTCTAATTTTCTTAAAGAGTTCTCTAGTCTTTCCCATTCTATTGTTTTCCTCAATTTCTTTGCATTGATTATGGAGGAAGGCTTTCTTATCTCTTCCTTGATATTTTTTGGAACTCAGCATTCAAATGGTTATATCTTTCCTTTTCTCCTTTGCATTTAGCTTCTCTTCTTTTCACAGCTATTTGTAAGGCCTCCTAAGACAAGCATTTTGCCTTTTTGCATTTCCTTTTCTTGGGGTTGGTCTTGATCACTGCCTCTTGTACAATGTCTTGAACCTCTGTCAGGCACCTGTGTCTCATATCTAATCCCTTGAATCTGTTTGTCACTTCCACTGCACAGTCTGAAGGGATTAGATTTAGGTCATACCTGAGTGGTCTAGAGGTTTTCCCTACTTTATTCAATTTAAGTCTGAATTTGGCCATGCATCCGCCAATGAAATATAAGCAAAGGTATTAACACATTCACTAATGAGAAGATACAGATGGCAAATAAGCAAATAAGGGAAAACTGTTCAATTTCATGAGGGAAATTTAAACTAAAAACCACAGTAGGATCTTAGTTCAGATCTGTCAGAATTACTTAAAAAAAAAAAAAGTTGGTAACAGCAAATGCAGGTGAGAACTTAGACAAACTTGATCACTCATGTAATGCTGGTGAGGATATGAAATGATATAGCAGTTTTGGACATGTTGGGCCTACAACTACTACAATGTGACTTAGCAACTGCACTCTCAAACATTTATTCCAGAGAAATGTAGACTTGTAGCCAACAAATACCTGTATATTAATATTCTTAACAGCTTTATTCATATAACCCCAAACTGGAAACAGTCCACATGTCCTTCGCTGGGTGAGTGGCAAAATTACAGTATTTCCACATCATGGAATACTATGTAGCAGTGACAAAAATCAATGTATGCAAAAGTTTGGATGAATCTGTAGAGAACTAGGTGTCAGAAATGCAAATCCCCAAAAGCCACATATTATATTATTATAGAACCTTATTGAAATGAAAAATCATAGAAATGGAGAACAAATTAGACGTTGCCAGGGACATTGGAAAGGAGGCTGGTCTGGGCGATAGGTGGATCTGGCTATAGCAAGGCAACAAGAGGAATCCTCAAGGAGATGGGACTGTTCTGTATCTTTACAGTGTCTGTATCAATATTTGTATCCTCGTTGTGATAATGCACAACTGTTTTGTAAGATTTTATCACAGGGAGAAACTAGGTTAAGGAATTTTTCTGTTTCACAAACTGCATACGAGTCTACACTTATCTCTATTAAAAATTTTATTCAAAAATAAAAGCAGAATAAATGCCACATATATAAATCAAATTTAATATAAAACCTGCATTTTTGACCTCATATAAAATTAGAAGATTTAGAAATACTTCAATTACAATATTTTCTAAAAGGTTTGGATAGATTTAAATTGCAGCTGCCCTTTTATGTAAGATACATACTCTCCAGGTTGCTAGGGTAACAGTTATTCCTGATGTTTCTTACACTTGGATCTTTCACCTATTTACAAAATCCTTTGCCTAAAGACTAATTCTGTTTCTCTCAGTGATAAAATCTGTTCATCTGTCAGATTGGACTTTTGGTATAGAAATAGAGAATTAAGTACAGGTTTTCACGTCTCAGGATATAATCACTGTGAAAGCTAGCTACTCATCTCAGGACCATGATATTGCTGTCATTTCATCTAGCCCATTCTACCTCACTACAACTTGTCTAAGATGTCTATAGCTCTGATTCTTGTTTGCTGAAGCAATACTGTAAGTAATTTTTCAATAATATACCTAAGCAATATACTACCTGAGCCAGTGTTTATCTAATAGCTTTCTAAATTTTTACCATAAGACAGTTCAACTGTTTATCAATTATGTGGTCACAACATTTTTTCACCTAGAGTGTCCAAGTCTAAAAACCAGTGATTTATTGTTTTCTGGCATTTGGAGTTAGATTAATTAGAACTTCTTCTAATACCAATATAATCTAAATTAGAACTACATAATTTCATTCTTTTGAAGTATTAGGAAACATTGGGTATCTTGATGTAAGAAGTAAATTTACAAAACTAGGCATATGTGCTCTTTTTTCAGTCCATTTTCCTGAAATACAATTAGGTCTTTTAAATTATCAGATTCAGGTACTTTTAGTCTTAGGGCACTATTCTGGCATATCTTTCCATGAGTGTTGTTTTTAAATTTTTCCATAGGAATCCTGTTACTATTCATAGAAGGATTTTCTACTCTTTCACACATTTTTATCACTTTAATGTATTATAGAGCTACAATTTATTGAGCAAGTGCTATATGCCAAGCATTCAGCTAAGTTATCTATTCATATAACCAAGTTTACATTAATCAGAGCCTTATAAGGTCAGTATTTTATAGAAGAGCTAAAGAGGTGAAACCACGGGAAGTTGAAACAAGTACTAAGAGTCAATCTGATTGGTCAGGAGGCAGAGGGGCAAGAACATGGCCCAGAGGCTACCGAAGTTTCCAAGGGGAAAATAAAAATGAGGCAGGGTGAATACACTGAGCAAATTAGGATTGGATAGCTTGAATAACTTCAGTGGGCTCTGGCATATGTTGATGATCCATAGCTGTTCAGTACCTGGCTCTAGACTGATTTAGGGCAGGGGAAATATTAGCTTGTGTATGAGAATTTGATAAAGGAGAAGGTTGTGGGTGTGAGCTCTGGAATGTTTGGTTTCTCTGTCAAAGAAAGGATCTAAGGAGAATACTTTACTGTCTCCAGAAATTACCTGCTAGCTCTGGCAAAGGCTGTCTCTTCAGGACCATAGCCTCCAATTCTAGAGCATCAAGAATACAAACCTTGGGAAAATATAATCAATATATTCTGCCTCAATAAAGTCTATTTTTCAGCCTTGAGAAAAGAAAATAAAATTTTAACATATATTTGATATCTGAAGTAAATATTTCCCTAATAATTTTTTCTTCTGATTCTTCAGGGTATTATATCCCTTGAAGATGTATCATCATTGTCACTATGTTTTTTTAAATTATTTTTTGTTTGGTTAGTTGAATGATCTCCCAACATCAAGCATTGTGTAATAAATCTAGGAATTAGATTTGTCAAGAAAGTTGTTGAACTGTTAAGGTTCTTCCAATGGCCTTATTTCAGACTTAAAACTAGAGATTGTAAATGGCTACAACCAATTCATGTTTTCTGGTGGGTTTATTAATCTGTTAGTAGATGAGATTTGCTCTGTTCCCATTCTGTGGTTCTCTGTTTGGAGAGAAGAAAAATCTATGTATTTACAGTGCTCATAGTATTCTTTGACTGGATTCTTTTTGTAAAAACGAAAATTCCTCAATGTGTAACTTCAAATTTCTGTCCACAAAAAGGATCTTTATGTCTCAGTATAAAATTTATTGCTTCTTATCCTATATATAATTTTCTCACCCCACCTCACTACCAGCATGTTTTACAGTGAGAGTTATAACTTGATATAAGGACATAAAAAAAGTAGTATCAGTTAAAGAGGGGAACGTCAGAAAGATCATTTCCCTTTCAGTCTTAGCATAGAAAATCTTTTTATTTAAGCAAGCTGATACATACTTATGCATTTTATATGATAGATAACTACAATTTGCATATCTCCTTTGTTTTAAAGTGTAACACATGTAGTTACTATGTAAAAACTTAGTAGTTTTGCTAAGGAATTTTTATTTTTTAAGATCTTACCTATTTGTCTAGGTTTTAATGTTTTCCAGCATCTTCAATAAAGTAAATATATATTTCAGTTTGCACAAAATTGTCCTAATTTACATCTGTTGCTCCAGCATCCCATCTGCTTCAGAATTTGTCTCTGAAATGAAGTGTCAGTTTAAACAATATATTATATAGTAACCATATCTATGATCAAAAAACCTCTCAGAAAAAAAATTTTAAACATAATTCTTTTTTTGTTTGTTTGTGTTTGTTCAGTCGTTAAGTCATGTCCAACTCTTTGTGACCCCATGGACTGTAGCCCACCAAGCTTCTCTGTTCATGGAATTTTCCTGGTAGGCATATTGGAGTGGGTTGCTATTTCCTACTCCAGTGGATCTTCTTGACTCAAGGATTGAACCCACTTCTCTTATGTCTCCTGCATTGGTGGTGAGTTTTTTACCCCTACATCAACTGGGAAGTCCATAGCTGACCATAATTTTGGATATATATAGTTGTTTCTCCCACTTTATTCTTTTTTTTTTCAAGAGGTTTTAACTATTCCAGTTCTGGAATAAGTCTATTTCTAAATATCTCCCTGGGATTTTGGTAGGAATTGTCAAAAAACTATAATTCAATTTTGGGGAAATTGACACCTCTATTATGTTGAATCTTCAAATCACACAGACTTGATATGTCTGTTTATTTAGTTCTATGATTTCATTAGAATTTTTTAATATTCAGCATATAAATTCTATAGATTTTTTGTTATAAGTATAGTTAAGTTTGCAAACTTTGCTCTGCTGCTGCTTCTAAGTTGCTTCAGTCATGTCCAACTTTGTGTGACCCCATAGACAGCAGCCCACAAGGCTCCACTGTCCCTGGGATTCTCTAGGCAAGAACACTGGAGTGGGTTGCCATTTCCTTCTCCAATGCATGAAAGTGAAAAGTGAAAGTGAAGTCACTCAGTCATGTCCAGCTCTTTGCAACCCCATGGACTGCAGCCTACAAGGCTCCTCCGTCCATGGGATTCTCCAGGCAAGAGTACTGGAATGGGTTGCCATTGCCTTCTCTGAAACTTTGCTCTAGGCAGTGAATTGATGCAAAGTAAATCGTGAAGATATTGTACTGTTTAGTGGAGACAAATAGCCCTTATGACAGTAAATGGTCTTAGCTAGGCAGATCCTCAGTACTAAAGTCAAAGGACTGGGTTTATGATAAAATTTTTATTCCAGCTAAGAACTGTTAAACTAAGTACAACTAAGAAATAGATGAAATACAGGTGCTCAGAAAAATATTTGAGGACATATGATAGAAACAATACTTGGGGATTTCATATCCATTTGGGTTTGAGGCTATTAATATTTGTGTTGATTAGAATTGGCTTAGAAATTTATAGTGAATAGTTGTGAATAATAAATTTGTAGTTCCTCCCTATGAAGGAACTAGCTATGGTTTTTCCAGTAGTCATGTATGGATGTGAGAGTTGGACTATAAAGAAAGCTGAGTGCTGAAGAATTGATGCTTTTGAACTGTGGTATTGGAGAAGACTTTTTAGAGTCCCATGGACTCCAAGGAGATCAAACCAGTCCATCCTAAAGGACATCAGTCCTGAGTATTCATTGGAAGGACTGATGCTGAAGCTGAAACTTCAATACTTTGGCCACCTGATGTGAAGAACTGACTCATCTGAAAATACCCTGATGCTGGAAAAGATTGAAGGCAGGAGAAGGGGACAACAGAGGATGAGATGGTTGGATGGCATCACCAACTTGATGGTCATGAGTTTGAGCAAGTTCCAGGAGTTGGTGATGGACAGGGAAGCCTGGCAAGCTACAGTCCATGGGGTAGCAAAGAGTCCAACCAGGCTGAAGTGACTTAGCAGGCATGTACATACTAAAGGAGCCTAAATATTGCAATGACATTAACATGGGGGGAAAGCTGGTAGACTGCTCTTAACTTCCAAATAAATGAAAAAAATTTTTTACTGTTTTTCCAAAATTTCCCCTTACAAGTGAAAAGCTCAAACTGACTCAAATATTTGCTGATAAGAAACAGGAGATATCTTCTTTTTCACAACTAATAGTCCATTGTGTATTTATGTGTGTGTATATGTATACATATGTGTATGTGTGCATACACACACTATGTCTTCTTTATATATTCATCCATTGGTTGATATTTAGGTTGTTTCTTATCTTAGCTGCTGTGAATAATACTTCAATGAACATGGGCATTAAGTATCTCTTCAAACCCTGTTTTCATTTCCTTTGGACAAATATCTGAATATAACTGAGGATCCAACACACAACATAGTGGTTATAGTTAACAATTCTGTATTATATCCTTGAAAATTGCTAAGAAAGTAGGTCTTAAATTTTCTTGTCACAAACACAGAAAGTAAATGTGTGACATGACGGAGGTATTAGCTGTTGCTCTGCTGTCAATCATTTAACACATTGTACATCTTAAACTTAATAAACACAATGTTATATGTCACTTATATCTCAAAAAGCTAGGAAACCAAAAAGGAAACAGGAAAGCAGTCATTGTAGAAAAGATGTGTGTGAAATGGTTTGAAAAGTGAAGTCTTTACACCTTGAAGCTATGCTGGCTCTGTGCTCTGTGTTGACCAAAAGAAAGTTGAGGAAGAAACATTTTGAGCTTTCTAGAGCAAGGGTCCTGAGAGAATCTTGAAGCTACTGCTCTTGCTCCATTGGGATTCTACCCTGAGACTGTCCTGTATAGAAACTTGTTCTAATCTATTGGAATTCTGCCACATAGAGCAGAACCAAAGTGCTCCAACTGACAGTAATATGACTCATGGAACAGTTGAGTGAGGACACTGAGATCTTCTTGCCCAGATGATCTTTGAGTGCATCCTTATGAATGAGCCCAGACAATAGCATTTGACGTATCACCTGCCAATTGCACAGAATTGTGATAAGAAATAAATCATTGTTTTAAACCAGTAAGATTTACAATTAAAATCTGATACAGTGTGTTTAATATTAGTTGAGAAATGAGAAAGAAAGTTCAAAAGGGAAAATTTGAAAATTTTCAAGAATGACTCAAGAATCATACTTGAAAATTTTTGAAGAATCACATAGGGGTTGGGTAGAAGCTGGAAGTGACAATGTTTAAACTTTTCAGTTAAATGTTTTTTTGACATTCTAATACATCTTTTCAGCCTCATAGATCTTGAAAGTTAAGCAGTTATATGACATCAAAAAGTAGGGCAGAAGTCTTTTTTCTTTTTTATTATTTCCTAATAAATATCATAGTAGTCCAACTCAGCAAACCAGCTATTATTAATAATGTAATGCTATAGTCAACAAAATTAAAGGTGAAAAAATATTTGTATTAAAAAAAAAAGCACAATGTCAGAGTCCTACCAGCAACCAAAATACAATTACTTGACTTACCACATTAATATTTATTTGCAGTTTGAAAATTTTAGCACTTTACTGGGGTGGGCATCAGTATATTTTAAACACAGAAACATTCCATATTGATATCATGAAGCCATTATACACTTAGCAGTTTTGTGTGCTGTCATATTTTACAGATTACGAGGTACATAAAATTAAAAGAAAACTAATAAAAGGCACAGTTCTTTTTGTTTTACTATGAATATGGATGCAGTCACATGTGGAGTCAGATTTACATCTATTAAATTAACTGAGATTTAAAAAATACAAGTCACGTAGGTTTATTTTTAAAGTTCAATAATAGCATGTTAAGCTTATGGGGAAAATACTGTGATAATCTTAGGGAAAAAATAACTGATTTACACCCAAAAGGCAAATGTAGCACAGCATTTACTTATTCCTGTTACTTTACTCTTCTTCTGCCCAGTGGATATGGAAATTACTCTTCTGTTTTCATTCAGTTAAATTCTAAAGCAAGTTCAAGTTCCTTTCAGACTCTTCAAACTCACACTGTCATGTCTGCACCTTCAGTTTTGTGTCAGAACCAGAAGGAAGGCTCATTGTCGCCTTTGGAACATAAGACTGCTATTTTTGCTTTCATCTGAGGACTCTCAATTCACAATAGGGTCTAAGAGGAACAGAGATTGAGCAAGAAAAAAAAAATGTAACCTTAAAAGTTTCTGTTATAGAAATGCAGAGCATTAGACAAGCTTTTGACAGTGTTTGGACATCTTATGTATCCTAGCTTGTCTTTTAAGATTGTTACTTACATTATGGATAGAAAGTGAAACCCCACAAGCTCTACTTGCATTCACATATTTGCTCATGAGGACCAAAAGAAAAGAAAAATGTATGAGTTAAGCCATCTCACAGCAGACTCTTCAATTATTTTAAGAAGCTAAAATCAAAATGAGCTACTTCAAAGTCTCTGTTACAGAAAATTTTGCCTGCAGGTAACCAAAAATAAGCAGGCTGACAAAATGTAGCAAATGGACAGTTGAAATTTATGTTGCAAAACCAATAACTCTCTTTAGACAAGAAGAACTGTCAAATTCAGATTTATTACTCATTTTTGTGCTTGGTAATAATGTTTTACACTCAAAAACTCCTATCAAAAGAGTCTGCTGGACCTCAAAATTCAGTCATTATAGTAAAATACTTGGAGTTAATAAGGTTATGTATTCACAAAGCAAATCCTGAAGATATTTTAAGTTAACATTCTACCTATTACAAAATACTTACCAAACCCCCTTCCTTGCTATTTATGTTTGTATGTTATAGCCTAAAATGAATGAAATGACATTATCTTCATGGGTTATTTTAAAGGTAAAAGGTCACAAAAAGATAGTGTGAGGATTGAATATGAAAATATAGAACAGTAGGTAATGAAAGGTAAATACTGCAGTGATCTTTTATAATTATCCTAAATCATAGTGTTTTCTGAAAGATAGCATTGCATTGTAAGCCTCCTAGCCTTACTTTTTGATCATCATCATTTATCACCTGTGCCCTAGAACATTTGAATAGGAGAGGGAACTTTAGAGGCACTCTTCTAGCAGAGATATATGTAGGTGTTACTGGCTGCCCAGTAGATTAGAATAAAGTTGAGAAAATACCTATATTGTCCTTTGACATCTCAAAGACCCCAGAACTGCATTTGTTACTTTCCTAATCTAAACAAGATTCATTCTTTTCTCCCTGACTCTGAAGAGTTTCCCTGAATAGTAAAAATTAATGATAATAAGAGTAATAAAGAGACTTCAGTAATCATAAAGGTGATGGTGCTTATATTGTTTTCTTAAAATTAAAGAAATGAGGTTAGAAATGAGGTCAGAACTTTCAGCTTTGCATGCAGTCATATCTATCAGGAAGAGACCAAGCCCCATGTACCAGACTTAGGTCATGGTGTCCATAACCCATGAGGAAATTATAACTGGTAGTTTTACTGCAGAATGCTTATCACCTCTTTGTATTTCCCACCTATGGGGGAAATATAACTCCAATTGGTATACTCAGGTTTCTTTTTATGTTGGGAATGTAGAATTGATAAATTTGGAAATCATATCTGGGTAGGTATACCTCAGCTCTTCACTCCTTTCTCACACGAGCAACTCTCTTAAAAACAGCACATCTTTTTTTCCTTCTACGCTTTTTGTTATAGAGAGTGGCTTTCCTTGGTTTGTTGTTATTGGTGCCTGATGGTTAAGCCTGACTCATTCTGGGCATCAAGTGTGTGGCCTAATTGTCTCTCACTCTAAGCTGAATTTTTTAGCTTTGATTCATGAGAACTATAGGTGGTATCTCACTCCCTGCGCTTTTTATTTTACAAAGTTTTCAGAATTCAGTTGACAAATTGGTGGGGTGATATTATTAAAGACTCTCGGAGGGCAAAATAGTGCAATGTTTATTTCAAGCACAGGGATCCAGAGTCATGGGGAGAATCTGATAAAATACAGAGATCTTTTTCCTAATTGGCCCAATTTACACAGCACATTGCTTGAAACTGTATGACATATTTTAGCCTCAAGAACCAGGCATAGACATAAAAGACATCTGATATCGATGTCTTTGAAGTTATAATCTGAAAACTGCTTATCATAGCATCACCACAAATCACACAAGTGTAATGATACTATTTAATATTTAGGGCTGGAACCCCTTGGCGCCAGGTTTAAGTGCATGTTCCATTATGAATCTGGCAGTCTCACTAAAATCATACCAGTGTCTCAAGAGGAATGTGTTTCAAGTGTATATTCAGTAGTTCTCTTTTTGCCTTGGAGAGAATGGCACTAACTGTCACAAACTGGAGTTACAAACCTATATTTTATCCTCCCTTTATAAAAGTCAGGCGATAATGCCAGCACAATGCCAAGGTTTTGTTGTTTAGAATACCGTGTGAGCCAAGCTACTAGTCCCACACTGATGGGTTAGTTGGAGGGAAGTTCTAGGGCAGGAAGTGCAGGCTCTGTGCAGCTGAGGCTAGAGAAGAATGTCTCTTCAATAATATTTTGTAGGCGTCAAAATCTCGGGAACATATGAGAATAATGATGGAACTATGCCTATACAGAGGCTCCAAAGGGTCTTTTCAGGAATTGGCAGTGTTCTATTAGTACCTGGGGATAATAGATAAAGCAAGGTTAAAATTATTGTTATTGCTTATTAAAGTAAAATGGACAGAAATTAGATGTATAATTGCATTTTGACAAATGGATACAATCAACACAGCAATCAAGATAGAGCTATTTCCCCTAACCCAAATAGTTCACTCACATCCCATTTCAGTTACTTCCTACCCTCTTCAGAAACTACTGTTCTGATTATTATAGCTCTAAAGTATTCTCACCTATTCCTCAATTCTTAAATTTATTCTTCAATTTGCTTTGTCAGTTCAGTCGCTCAGTCGTGTCCTACTCTTTGCGACCCCATGAATCGCAGCACGCCAGGCCTCCCTGTCCATCACCAACTCCCGGAGTTCACTCAGACTCGCATCCATCGAGTCAGTGATGCCATCCAGCCATCTCATCCTCAGTCGTCCCCTTCTTCTCCTGCCCACAATCCCTCCCAGCATCAAAGTCTTTTCCAATGAGTGTATCTGAGTTCATTTTTTTGCTAAATATATATCTTTTTAAGATTCATTTTTATGTCATAGGCAGTTTAGTATTTTTCTTTTCTTTTCTCTTTTGGCCACATCATGGGGCATGTGGGATCTTAGTTCCCTGACCAGAGATCAAACATGTGTCCCCAGCGTTGAGAGCACAGAGTCTTAACCACTAGACTGCCAGGGAAGGCCCCTCTTTTTCTACTTTAAATAAACTTTACCAACATAAAGTTATATATCATAAAATTTACCAATTTTAAGCATACTATTATGCTTAAAAATAAGCATAGTTATATAATTACTACAAACATAATCATAACTTATTTTTAAACTTCAGTGAAATAAAACTTAATCCAGAATGAGGCCAAATGATTCATGGAAACTGATAAAATATAGTGATTTTGTAAACTATAAACAAGAGCGAGAATTCTTCCTATCATAACGATTAGTAATTTGACTACATTTAAATTTTATAATATAAATGTTCAAACAAAAACAACAAGATATGCCAATTGCTTGGGTTTTTAATTTTATTTCTAATCTCTAATATGGCATGATAAAGCAATGTTAGACAGTGAAGAAATAAAAGGGAAACAATATACTAAGATCAATGATAATTTTTGGGGTTAGGAGGTATCAGCAATTACTGTAGCCAAACATTTATTTGAAAAGATACAGGAATGAAGAGTTTGAAAACAATAACAATAAAATTAGATCAAACTGTCAAAAGGGTAATGGTATCAGAATCAGCACAGAAAGCCCAAATCAATTGAGAATAATTTCCTATATTTTGTTTTATGGTGTCTGTATATATAAAAAAAATCAGACTATGTTTAAGAAACCAATATGAACAGTTAAGGTATGATAGAGGGCCCATTATAATACAAATTTTAAAAAATTATTTCAAATTGCTATAATAATATGGATTTTTTTCTCTTTTATATCAAAATTTAAAGAACTTATTAAAAACCAATTTGCCATAAATTCAAATCTAGGAAACTAGCATATATTCTCTGCAAGCTTGGCATACACTATTTTTTAGTCTTTGTGGGATACAAGAGTGTCTGAAATACCATATTCTTGACAATTAGTGGCAAGTCATATCAGACACACTATTAATGTCTATTTTAGTGGCAATGGATATGTATAGTTACTGCTTGTATCATGGTGTCTGAGAAAAAGGGTTAAAGACTACAGTGGATGAACAGAAACAGGGTACAATATTGCTGAGAAATACAGGAATAGATCTTTGTGTTATACATATGATGGCCTTTTTAAAAGATAATATGAATCAAGGCAAATTGAAAGTGGTCAAACAAGAGATGGCAAGAATGAACATTGACATTCTAGGAATCAGTGAACTAAGATGGACTGGAATAGGTGAATTTAATTCAGATGACTATTTATCTACTACTGTGCACAGGAATCCATTAGAAGAAATGGAGTAGTCATCATAGTCAATGAAAGAGTCTGAAATGCAGTACTTGGATACAATCTCAAAAATGACAGATTGACCTCTATTCAATTCCAAGGCAAACCATTCAATATGACAGTAATCTAAGTCTATTCCCACACCAGTAATGCTGAAGATACTGAAGTTGAATGGTTCTATGAAGATCTACAAGACCTTCTAGAACTAACACCCAAAAAAGATGTCCTTTTCCTTATAGAGGACTGGAATGCAAAAGTAGGAAGTCAAGAAACACCTGGAGTAACAGGCAAATTTGGCCTTGGAGTACAGAATGAAGGCTAATAGAGTTCTGCCAAGAGAACACACTGGTCAGAGCAAACACCCTCTTCCAACAACACAAGAGAAGGCTCTAGATATCCATATCACCACATGGTTAAACTGAAATCAGATTGATTATATTCTTTGCTGCCAAAGATGGAGAAGCTCTATACAGTCAACAAAAACAAGACCAGGAGCTGAATGTGGCTCAGATCATGAACTCCTTATTGCCAAATTCAGACTTAAGTTGAAGAAAGTAGGGAAAACCACTAGACCATTCAGGTATGACCTAGATCAAATCCCCTATGACTGTAAAGTGGAAGTGCAAAATAGATTTAAGGGACTAGATGTGATAGACATAGTGCCTGATGAACTATGGACGGTGGTTCATGGCATTGTACAGGAGACAAGAATCAAGGCCATCCCCAAAAAAAGAAATGCAAAAAAGAAAAATGGCTGTCTGAGGAGGCCTTACAAATAGCTGTGAAAGAATAGAAGTGAAAAGCAAAGGAAAAAGGAAAGATACCCATTTGAATGCAGAGTTCCAAAGAATAGTAAGGAGAGATAAGAAAGACTTCCTTAGCAATCAATGCCAAGAAATAGAGGGAAACAACAGAATGGGAAAGACTAGAGAACTCTTCAAGAAAATTAGAGATACCAAGGAGATATTTCATGCAAAGATGGGATAAATAAAGGACAGAAATAGTATGGACCTAACAGAAGAAGAAGATATTAAGAAGAGGTGGCTAGAAAACACAGATGAACTGTGCAAAAAAGATCTTCACTACCCAGATAATCATGATGGTGTGATCACTCACATTCACCTAGAGCAAGACATCCTGGAATGCAAAGTCAAGTGGGCCTTAGGAAGCATCACTATGAACACAGCTAGTGGAGGTGATGGAATTCCAGTTGAGCTATTCCAAATCCTGAAAGATGATGCTGTGAAAGTGCTACACTCAATATGCCAGCAAATTGGGAAAACTCAGCAGTGGCCAGAGGACTGGAAAAGATCAGTTTTCATTCCAATCCCAAAGAAAGGCAATGCCAAAGAATGCTCAAACTACTGCACAATTGTATTTATCTCACACACTAGTAAAGTAATGCTCAAAATTCTCCAAGCCAGGCTTCAGCAATACATGAACCATGAATTTCCAGATATTCAAGCTGGTTTTAGAAAAGGCAGAGGAACCAGAGATCAAACTGCAAACATCACTGGATCATTGAAAAAGCAAGAAGTTCCAGAAAAACATCTCTTTCTGCTTCATTGACTATGCCAAAGCCTTTGACTGCGTGGATCACAATAAACTGTGGAAAATTTTTTGAGATGGGAATACCAGACCACCTGACATGCCTCTTGAGAAATCTGTATGCAGGTCAGGAAGCAACAGTTAGAACTGGACATGGAACAACAGACTGGTTCCAAATAGGAAAAGGAGTACGTCAAGGCTGTATATTGTCACCCTGCTTATTTAACTTATATGCAGAGTACATCATGAGAAACGCTGGACTGGAAGAAACACAAGCTGGAATCAAGATTGCCAGGAGAAATATCAATCACCTCAGATATGCAGATGACACCATCCTTATGGCAGACAGTGAAGAGGAACTAAAAAGCCTCTTGATGAAAGTGAAAGAGGAGAGTGAAAAAGTTGGCTTAAAGCTCAGCATTCAGAAAACTAAGATCATGGCATCGATTATCATCACTTCATTGCAAATAGATGGGAAAACAGTGGAAACAGTGGCTGACTATTTTTGAGGGCTCCAAAATCACTGCAGATGGTGATTGCAGCCAGTAAATTAAAAGATGCTTACTCCTTGGAAGGAAAGTTATGACCAACCTAGACAGTATATTCAAAAGCAGAGACATTACTCTGTCGACTAAGGTCCATCTAGTCAAGCCTGTGGTTTTTCCAGTAGTCACGTATGGATGTGAGAGTTGGACTGTGAAGAAAGCTGAGCACCGAAGAATTGATGCTTTTGAACTGTGGTGTTGGAGAAGACTCTTGAGAGTCCTTTGGACTACAAGGAGATCGAACCAGTCCATCCTAAAGGAAATCAGTCCTGGGTGTTTATTGGAGTGACTGATGTTGAAGCTGAAACTCCAATACTTTGGCCACCTGATGTGAAGAGCTAACTCATTTGAAAAGACCCTGATGCTGGGAAAGAATGAGGGCATGAGGAGAAGGGGAAGACAGAGGATGAGATGATTGGATAGCATCACCAACTCAGTGGACATGTGTTTGGGTGGACTCTGGGAGTTGATGATGGACAGGGAGGCCTATCTTGCTGCAATTCTTGGGGTTGCAGAGTCTGACATGACTGAGTGAATGAAATGATAAAGGTTTTATAAATAGCGTAAAAGTTTTTAAAATGCTATTTTGAAAAATGGCTATAAAAAGCATTAAACCTATGTATCAACAGATACTGAAGAGAGAGAAATAGTGCAAAAAAAATCACATTAAAAGCTCAGCCAGCTGATCCATTTGATAGGTTTTTATCAGAATTGCATGAGTAAGGCTTCTCTGCCTGACTGAAATTAAGTTAGTGATTCTTTGTTACCTACCCACAGGAAATAGTAAATTGCCACATTTTTCAAGTTATTAAACATTTAAATTATGATTGGATTTTTAATAAAGACAAAGACACATAAGGAGAGAGCCAAAGAAGAGAAAGCAGAGTGGAAAGAAGGGAGAGAAAGAAACTTCTTAAGATATTTTGCCTAAAGGCCTTTGATATCAGCAAAACTCCACTTTTTTAACTTACTGTTTCCAGACCCAATTGCACTATTTTTATAGCTTTATTTCTGAACTTATTTAGCAGGAAAGCAGAGGTGGCAGAGGATTCAGTTAGAGTTACTCTCCAGGGCATATCTGTCAGTATTTTCTTTTCTCAATACATCTTATTTTAAGCTATAGTAGCAGTAAGTATCGAAGCCCTATTCAGCAAAATGAAGATTCAGTATGTTTCTCTGTCCCAGTGTTCACTTCAACACCGGAATATAATCACTTTTGCTTCAGTGACCCATACAGTGGTAAATGCAAGAAGCCTAACTTCTTCCTTCCTGATTTTCAGGTAAAAGAAATGATACCATGGGTGGAACTATAACTAAAAGATTTTTAGCATAATGTCAATTTTTGTCTTCCAGAAATTTGCCAAAAAAAAGAGATCATAAAAAAGAAAGTGCAGAAAAAATACACACACACCCCCACATATGTGTATGTGTGTGTGTCAATACACACATACACATACATGTCTTTCATCTTATGGTTTTTAGTCTCCTTTGTTAGAGAAATATAATTAAAAACAAAATCTTTGCCCAACCCAGATTATGTCCACCAATACAATAATGAAAGAAAACATTTTTATTATTAAATTAACATCAAACTTGACTGTGATGTAGAAAACAGGCAATCCACTAAAAGATGGCAAAGAAATAAATTCCACACTTTTACAGACCCAGGTAGATACAACCTATTATATACATATTCTCAGGATGAACAATAACTAATCCTCAAGAGGATTTCACACCTGATCACACACAGTTCATACTAGTAATTGTAGTGATCCTCTATGTTAGCTAATTATCTTGACTCAGAGGAGAAACTAACTCCTCATACCTCTCATGACAGAAGGTAGTTTTGCAGTTTGGAGCAATTTAGGCTCCTACCTTCCCACCGAAGCTGAAAGACTGGAGAGCTTTCTCCGTTGATGTTTTTATTTCAAAGAGATTCTCAGGTCCCTGAAGAAGACATTCTTGGGCCTTAGAGCTAACAAAAGACCTAAATAGGTCTTTTAGTTTTTGAAAGGATTTATATAGATTACAAAAGGAGAAAGTACTTACAATTACAAATTTTCCAAAGTAAATACGTTAAAGAAAAAAGAGAAGAAGTCTCTCTATTTTTAGCAAGGAAAATTAAGCCTCATAGTTTTCATTTTAATTTCTCTTTTGACCTTTTGGTTATTTTTAATGTATTATGTATTCAGCAAATGTGCACTAATCTATTATTCTCTAAAACTCTCATCAGGGTCTCTATTGCAACTTATTTTGAGAAATACAGCAAATTATTTTGTTTAAAAGAACGACATAGCAGAGGACCAATATCTCAGGCCAAAGTGATTTAAAGTAATTAAGTGAAATTAAGAATCAACTTATTTTTCACAACTCTCTATCAGAGATGGTGCAGGGTTTCAGATAAAACAAAGTTTAAGTCTCATAAAGGCAAGTATTTTGTAAATATCACATTGTATGACACTATGACTAATCAAATATCAATGTAAACAGTTTTCATTTTGCCTGACCAACAGAATTCATCCCTAATGCAATCTGAATGAATAGAAGCAGACTATACTAAAAGTGTTTTCTAAGGCATAACATAAACAAGTAGTATTTTAATTCCAAACTCATTAGAGTATGTGTGTAAATTTAAGTATTAAATTCTAACTAAATTCTGAAACCATTAAAAGTTAAATTTTCTACTTTTTGGAGAGATATTATCTACCATTGTCTGTTCATTTCACAGTTATTTTAAGGTATTGTCACCATATGACCTGGTACTTTACCTGTACAATCCAATATTTTTTTTTCAGATATTAAAGTCTTTGAGTATATTGGGGAAAAATGTTAAATTTTCTGAAGTGAGAACATAAGAATAATTTCTATAGAGCAGTAGTTCCTAAGGACAATTCTCTTCTTTTCCTCCCCAGAATGATATTTGGCAATGCCTGGGGCTCTGTTGACTGTCAAAACTGGAGGAGAGGGTGCCAATGGCATCTAGTGGATAGAGGCGAGAGAGGCTGTGAACATCCTACCATGCACAGGATAGCGCAACACCATCACCGCAGCAAATAATTATCTAGTTCCAACATCAGTAGTGCTGAAGTTCATAAAACTTTATCTATTACAGCTAATTTTGTGATAGTAATTAGAGCAATTCAACTTTTCCTTTACACTAAGATGTCTAACATGGTATTGATCTATAGATCCTAAGTCTTTGAAGTCTTCTTTTTTTTAATTTAAATTTATTTATTTTAATTGGGGGCTAATTACTTTACAATATTGTATTGGTTCTGCCATACATCAATGCCGGGGTCCAGCCCCGGTGGATCCAGGGTGATTCAAAGGTGGGGACGGAGTCTGCGTCCTTGGAAAAATACATTTTTAATTACAGATATAGAGGAAGATTAGAAACAGATAGTGTAGTAGGATAATTAGCGGAGAAAAGAGGCTGAATAACTGGTTTACATGGAATACCAATCACCACCTACATAGGCCACAGGTGTCTTTCCATTCTCCCAAAGGAGAGGAGGCACTGAGGCCTCCCCGGTCAGATCTCAGAAGCCCAGGCAGAATTAGCAGGCTTGGTGAGTACCCACATTTCAGATGGGAATTCAGCCAGGAAAGTGGGGAGCAAGAAAGAAACGACACGGGGGAATCAGTCTTTCCAGAAACTGATCCGATTTCTTTATTTTTCAGGTTTGTTTATATACCTTTTTGTTATACATAGGGATGAATACAGAGTCACACGGGGGTCAGCAGACCTGACCCTTGTCACAATCAGGTGCTTCATATAAAATTATACAAAGGTCTTATGAGTTTCATCATCTTCTGGCCATGAGGTCTGCTGACATTTTATGGCCCTTTCTGATATCGGTCAGTTAACCAGAAAACTTATTTTTCCAGGGGTGATTTTTTTCTTAAATCCTGTGCCACTCTCCAAATAAAGTTGCATTCCTATAGGGTGAGGGTGTAGTGAGTTACAAACAAGAAAGGAATTTACTTAGCCTAAGGTTTAACATGATTAATCTTAAAGGTTAATACTTATTTCTCCTATATGCTAGTTATATTCATTATAAGGGCAGGGAATATGGAGATTTAGCAGCAAACATCAGCCCAACAAATGAAAACCCTTCACCAATGTTCCCTTTAAGATCTATTTTGTCTTAAGATAGTGATAAAGTTACATTTTTGCATAGCAAGGACACAGTGATTTATAACAAAGTACAGTGATCTATAACAAAAGAGAAGATTCATTAACTCAAAAGTCTAGTATTGCTAACATCAAAAAACTACTATATTTCCTTTTCTATATTCCAAATACATTAATTAAGATATTCCCAGGTGCCTAAGGATTTGGAGGCCTGATGGCAATCATTGACTCATCAATGAAAAAAGCCCTAAGCTAATACTCCAAACTCTCTGTGCTGTTTATGGTTGAGGGGCTGTCACACAAGCTAGTCTGTCAGCAGAGAGGTTTGACCTGAGACATCCTTGTCACACCCAGGGCAGGGAATTAGCAGTAATTATTGGCACAACAAATGAAAAAATCCTTCACCAATATAATCTCTAATCAACCCACTATACTATACTAATGATCTTCTAACTTCTCAAAAGAGTCTGTATTTAGAAAGTTTTAAAACATCCCGTGCCTCTCAGAGTTGGGAGGCTGTAAACAATCACATGTGGCCTGATGAGCCTGATCAGGCAGGCCAGAGAACCTTCAGAGTTCGTAAGTTGAAACATTCTTGTCACGCCCAGGAATTTTTATTAACTGGAGCTGCAAGTTAACTCCTTCTCTGAGAGAAATGGTTATGGGGGAGAGCTCCCCGTAAAGTACTCTGGTTTTGGGGGCAGATGCTCGGGAACAGGGGGTTTCCTGAGGCTTGATCATGCCTTTGCGTATGCCAAGCTTCCTTCCTCATGACTTTTGCCATGGGCGGAGTTCCTCACACTGGCTCCCAACACATCAATATGAAGCTGCTACGGGTGTACACGTGTTCCCCATCCTAAACCTCCCTCCCACCTCCCTCCCCATACCATCCCTCCAGGTCGTCCCAGTGCACCAGCCCCAAGCATCCTGTATCGAACCTGGACTGGCGATTTGTTTCTTATATGATATTATACATGTTTCAGTGCCATTCCCCCAAATCATCCCACCATCTCCCTCTCCCTCAGAGTCCAAAAGACTGCTCTATACATCTGTGTCTCTTTTGCTGTCTCGCATACAGGGTTATCATTACCATCTTTCTAAATTCCAGATATATGCGTTAGTATACTATATTGGTGTTTTTCTTTCTGGCTTACTTCACTCTGTATAATAGGCTCTAGTTTCATCCACCTCATTAGAACTGATTCAAATGTATTCTTTTTAATGGCTGAGTAATATTTCATTGTGTATATATACCACAGCTTTCTTATCTATTCGTCTGCTGATGGACATCTAGGTTGCTTCCATGTCCTGGCTATTATAAACAGTGCTGCAATGAACATTGGGGTACACGTGTCTCTTTCAATTCTGGTTTCCTCGGTGTGTATGCCCAGCAGTAGGATTGCTGGGTCATAAGGCAGTTCTATTCCCAGGTTTTTAAGAAATCTCCACATTCTCCATAGTGGCTATACTAGTTTGCATTCCCACCAACAGTGTAAGAGAGGGTTCCCTTTTCTCCACACCCTCTCCAGCATTTATTGCTTGTAGACTTTTGGATAGCAGTGATTCTGACTGGCATGAAATGGTACCTCACTGTGGTTTTGATTTGCATTTCTCTGATAATGAGTGATGTTGAGCATCTTTTCATGTGTTTGTTAGCCATCTGTATGTCTTCTTTGGAGAAATGTCTGTTTAGTTCTTTGGCCCACTTTTTGATTGGGTCATTTATTTTTCTGGAATTGAGCTATAGGAGTTGCTTGTATATTTTTGAGATTAGTTGTTTGTCAGTTGCTTCATTTGCTATTATTTTCTCCCATTCTGAAGGCTGTCTTTTCACCTTGCTTATAGTTTCCTTTGTTGTGCATAAGCTTTTAATTTTAATTAGGTCCCATTTGTTTATTTTTCCTTTTATTTCCAATATTCTGGGAGGTGGGTCATCTGGGCAGTTTAATGTGAAATGATTTACTACCACAGAAAATTAAAACATATCAACAAAGTATAGGGGTTATCACCAGTTTAGCAGACTAAATCTGACTTGTACATTATTTCATGTTTCTAACAATAGCAACAAAAGAAACGCACAAGTTAAATCACATTAATACCTCCTAGAACAGTTGAAAATACTAGAAAATGGCAAATCTTGGCTACAGGAAAGTACTTTAAAGATGTAGAATTTTAAAACAATACAGTTTAAAAGATTTGAATGTGAAACCTTTCTTTGAGTACTGCCTGAAAAATACTTTCAAGAGACTTGCTTTATTTTATACAGTGAAGAGTTACATTATATGAGAACAGACATTTCTTATCAACACATATTTTTCATTTCCTGTTTCTTACTATGGGAGAGACAACTGTCTTTAAAGGTCAGTTAGGTATTCATTCCACTGGCCCAAATTTATGTCGGAAATACAAAGTTTATTACCAATGACAGAATGAGATTCATACACTCTGATTATTATACAATAATAAAACAAAAGTTATATGTCCATGTTTTGAATGGTAAAGGTACAGAATTCTGATCATCATAATGATTTTGTAGTCATCTATGGAATATATTTAAAATACTTGCCTACTTATATAACATTTTTCACTTCTGCTTGATACATAATTTTATCAAAGTAGGATAGGCTATTCATAAAATTACTTCATGCCCAGGGACCTGAAATTTCCTTAGCTGTGATTACATTGTTTCAAAAATCCATTATTTCTCCAATACCATCTCTAACAGAATTTTATTATGATTGTATTGTATCAAAAACTGTATCTTTTATTCACCAAATAATGGGATTTTTTTGTTTTGTTTTAACTTTCTTGGCACCAGATAGGAGAAGCATCTCCACTTTGATTATTTTGAGTAAAGTCTAAAAAGTCTGCTTACAGATGAGTTTTCCTTTGTGTCATTTCCAGGAGTCATTGCTATTTGCAAACCACTTAAAGTCCTATTCTGAATAAATAAACACAAATTCTCATTATAAGGGAGACTTCCAATTCATAATGATGAAACAAAAATAAAAACCCTTGAGGTACATTTCAAACTTTTGTGCCTACTATACTCAGAATAAAATATCTGAAACAAAAAAAAAAGGAAAATTAAGAAAATACAAAAGGAAAATGTTTAAGGGTTTCTCTAACAATAGATTAGGGCAAAATTTCTTTTTTATATTTCAAAGCTAAAAGACACATTAAAATAAAGTTTAGCTAACTCCCATGTTTTTATAAAACATAAATACAAAATAAAAAGCCAGTTTTTATTATTTGTAGTTTTGTCAAGAGCCAAATTTGAATTAGAGTAAGGAAATTTGGAGATAATTTTAAATATCATTAAAATGATATACTTTCCTTCTTTCCTTTTCTGTCTTCTTTCAGTGCCTTATTTCTTTCACTAAATGAAAGGACTGATATATAAATGGTTTCTGTTTAATGACATATATATTTAAATATATTTGTATATTTATTATGTATATAAATATATTAAAATTTACATTACCTTATTACTAATCACTACAACCATAGTGACTTAAAAATTGCCTATTTATTATCACAGGATTTCTATGGGACAGAAGTCTTGACATGACCCAAGTGGATTCTCTATTTAAGGTATCTCACAAGGCTGTAATAATGTGTCAACTGGAGCTGCACCATCACTTTAAGACTCAAGTTGGGGAGGTTTCAATCCTAAACTCACTCATATGGTTATTAAAAATGTTGTTCTTCTCCTGGGCTACTAGACCAAGGGCCTTAATTCCTTATTGGCTTTTGTTCAGAGGCTAATCTTAGTTCCTTGCCATATAGGCATTCACATGGCTAGGTCACAACATAGCTACTTGCTTCATCAAAGCTAGGAAAGGAGAGAATCTGGTAGAAATGACAGAAGTTACAATGTATAATTATGGAAGTGGCATTCCATCTGCGCTGTATTCTATTAGAAGCATGTCACAGGTTCTGCTCATATTCAAAAGGAGAGGATTACAGAAGGACATGAATACAGGAGAATAAGGTGGCAATACCACATGGTAGTTAATATATATTGAAAATGTAAAGTTCCAGAAACTTCTGGTTGTCCCCAAATCTTCCTTCTCTCTGTAGTACTAAAAATAGTAAATCTTGCCTAGGACTGCAACTTGAAAATGAATGCTACAGTTTTGGCTCCCTTACAGCTGATTATAAGTGTCCACTGGAATAAGAGCAAGTTATATATACAATCTTCGAACTTTACGTATATTACCACTTGCAATTATCACACACTTCTAAAAGGATGAGAGTCTCATTACTCTAATATTTCAGATAAGTCAAGTGAGGCATAAAAGTGAACTATTTTGTCCAAATGCACACAGTAAGTTCTGGTGCTACAGTCTGAACACAGAGAGTATACATGTAGAACTTACAGTTTTACCATTATTAGTTTGCTTTTTTTACAATTTCACAATTTGTATTTGTTTTCCATTTTAAAATATTTTCAACTCAGACCAAATTATTAAAACAGCAAAAGAGAAACTCTCAGCATATCACAGAAAATCTTCAAAATATCCATTTGATTTCCTCAGTGGTGATTCCTGTATTGGTATCACTGGAAAGTACCTCAGTGGGCTAAGTACAGATGTTTTATATTTTTATTAATAAACTTTAAATCATACTTTATATGTGATGGATTTTTCAGAACAGTTCTCTATAGGAACAATAATATATAAGAAAACCTATCATTATAAGGCTCATATGAATTAAAAATCTAGAGATGTCTATGGTGAATGTCCATTGCATTTTATATTATTAATGAAAATAGGTTAGTTTGAACAAATGAAATGAATAAATTCACTTCCCTAAAATACCTAAATATATATATATATATATTTCTTTAGGTTCTCTAGCATGTTTAAGTAGTAGTTTGAAAGTAAATGTAGTAGTTTACATGTTATCAAAAATAAATTTTCTTGCTCTCTGAATTATTATCTATTATTTTTATTTCCAGCCAAGAGCGTAAACACACATGTACATACATGCACACTTGAGAACAAATAGTGAAAAAGACAACATCAAGAGTTAACTTATTATAGCATTATGATGAATAATCCACAGTAGAGATTCAGACTTCATCCAACTGGCCCAGAGCCAGAACTCCTGAAGTTCATTGCACTGTCCCTACTTCTCCATCCACTGGTCAACTTTTATGGGAATTGAAACACACAAGCAGAGCTTCCTCTTGTTTGACCTCAGATAGGAACATGCTCATCTGGCAACTCAAATTCTTTGTTACTCCTGTGGATGGAAGAGCCTGGTGGGCTGCTGTCCATAGCGTCACAGAGTTGGACACGACTGAAGCGATTTAGCATGCATGCATGCATGCATTGGAGAGGGAAATGGCAGCCCATTCCAGTGTTCTTGCATGGAGAATCCCAAGGACAGAGGAGCCTGGTAGGCTGCCCATCTATGGGGTCCCACAGAGTTGGACATGACTGAAGTGACTTAGCAGCAGCAGTACTTGTAAGATCTCACTCTTCTTTCACTCGTACCAGTGACTCCATGTGGTAATGACTCTTAGAAAGAAAGATCTGTGACTCCTTAGAAATATTTATTTCTTTTGAGGAAGATAGAAAAATGGTGAGCATTTCACTCGAATTTTTTAAAAATAATTTTTAAATTGTTTATAAAATAAATTTGTAAAGAGGAAAACATTGAATGTGTTCTCAATGGCAAAAGCCAATAAGAAATCAATTTTACATGCACATGTATAATTTTCTAGTTATCAGAGAGGATAAGAGACACAACCAAGTTCTGTTTATGATGACATAGGCTTTTTGATATTTTTTAATATTACTCAATCTGCCAGCATTACTTCAAATAACCTCTATTTTCAGTTCTGCTATAATTCTTAATCTATATTTCTCCCCATTATCATACTTCATTTCCTTAATTGTTTTGAGTATCTATCTAGTAGATGTTCTTTGCTTCACTACTTCATGTGCTATGTACCAAATTCAAGACTTTATTATTTTTTTAACTCACTAGCTCTGAACTTAAACATTTATATATAAAGCATATTTCATTTTCATCATGGGCATTTCTCTCAAATACAGCAGTAATATATTTTATACATACTATATATTTAGATACTAAGTTTCCAGGTTTTCATTAGACTCATTTATTATTAAATAGTTAAATGCTATTCTTTTACCCATATTATAAAAAAGACTCCATCCCCATCTACTGTTTGCCTTCACCTCCCCTCAAACAAACACAGTAACAAAAAGTCCTAGAATTAGTCTGGAACCTATAGAAATATAAAATAGTATTCTTTTCCACACATTCATATGACATGAATACTGTACTAATAGAGATTTACTTTGTTCTCCCGTCAACTTTGAGCAAACCAGCACTTTCTCTTAGCCTGATATTTAATCTGTGCAGTTAAAGGAGCACTATTTGTGGTAGACATAATCCATGGTTATGGTGAGGCTCATATAAATTATTTTGAAGTTATTTTGAATTGTCAGTTCAGTTCAGTTGTTCAGTAGTGTCCGACTCTTTGTGACCCTATGAATCGCAGCACGCCAGGCCTCCCTGTCCATCACCATCTCCCGGAGTTCACTCAGACTCATGCCCATTGAGTCAGTGATGCCATACAGCCATCTCATCCTCTGTCGTCCCCTTCTCCTCCTGCCCCCAATCCCTCCCAGCATCAAAGTCTTTTCCAGTGAGTCAATTCTTCGCATGAGGTGGCCAAAGTACTGGAGTTTCAGCTTTAGCATCATTCCTTCCAAAGAAATCCCAGGGCTGATCTCCTTCAGAATGGACTGGTTGGATCTCCTTGCAGTCCAAGGGACTCTCAAGAGTCCTCTCCAACACCACAGTTCAAAACCATCAATTCTTCATTGCTCAGCCTTCTTCACAGTCCAAATTTCAGATCCATACATGACCACTGGAAAAAATCATAGCCTTGACTAGACGGACCTTAGTTGACAAAGTAATGTCTCTGCTTTTGAATATGCTATCTAGGTTGATTATAACTTTTCTTCCAAGGAGTAAGCATCTTTTAATTTCATGGCTGCAGTCACCATCTGCAGTAATTTTGGAGCCCCCAAAAATAAAGTCTAACACTGTTTCCACTGTTTCCCCATCTATTTCCCATGAAGCGATGGGACCAGATGCCATGATCTTTGTTTTCTGAATGTTGAGCTTGAAGCCAACTTTCTCACTCTCCTCTTTCACTTTCATCAAGAGGGTCTTTAGTTCCTCTTCACTTTCTGCCATAAGGGTGGTGTCATCTGCATATGTGAGGTTATTGATATTTCTCCCAGCAATCTTGAATTGTAAGACAAATATAAACTAACTATTCCATTAGATATTTTTATGGAGCTTTAGCTAAGAAAGGGCTTCTGTGTGGCTCAGCTAATAAAGAATCCTCCTGCAATGCAGGAGACCTGGGTTGATCCCTGGGTTGGGAAGATCCCCTGGAGAAGGGAAAGGCTACCCACTCCAGTATTCTGGCCTGGAGAATTCCATGGACTGTGTAGTCCATGGGGTCACAAAGAGTCGGACATGACTGAGTGACTTTTGCTTTCACTTCACTTAGCTAAGAAATGAACAAAAATATAGTATATAATAGTTAAAACTGTTCATATAAAAGTAACCATGTTTAGTGACATTTTACTTTTAAAATCCTGTGTCACCACTCTTACCCTCCCTCAAAAGAGAATGTCTTATATCATCATCCATCAAAATTCTTAACACATAACAGGAATTACAAGCTATTTTTAAAAATGATTATTATACTTTGTGGAGTTTCATGTCAAAGTTTTGATATCAATAGAAGTAGTTGTGATAGGTAAAATAATTGTCCCTCCAAAGATGCCATGATCTAATCTTAGTAGCCTGTGAACATGTTACATCTCATGGCAAAAGGAATTTTGTAAAATTAAAATTAAGGATATTGAGATGGGAAGATTATTCTGGATTATCACAATGAGCCTAACCTTATTACAGAGATCCTACAAATTGAAAGAGGAACGCAAAATAGTGAATCTGAAAAATAATACAGAAGAAGTATATGAGGTGTGTGAGGGATTTAACCCACTCTTGCTGGCTTTAAGGATGGAGGAAGGAACAAGGGTCCAGCCCTCAGAAGACAGCAAGAAAACAGAGACTTCATTCTTTTTTTTCTTAACTGGATTATAGTTGATTTACAATGTTGTTAGTTTCTGCTTATGGCAAAGTGAATCAGTTACATATATACATGTTTAGATTCTTCACCCATATAGGTCATTACAGAATATTGAGTAGAGTTTCTTGTGCTATACAGTAAGTTCTTATTAGTTACCTATTTTATGTATAGTGGTGTGTATATATCAGTCTCCCAATTTATCCCTTTCTCCCTTGGTAACCATAAGTTTATTTACTACTTCTTTGACTCTATTTCTGTTTCATAAATAAGTTCATTGTACCTTTTTTTTTTTTAGATTCTAAATATAAGCAATATCATGATTTATCTTTGTCTGACTTCACTCAGTATGACAATCTCTAGGTATATCCATGTTGCTGCAAATGGCATGGTTTTATGGCTGAGTAATATTCCTTTGTATATATCTACCACATCTTTATCCATTCTTCCATCATTGGGCTTCCATGTCTTGGCTATTGTAATCACTGCTACAATGAACATTTGGGTGCAAATATCTTTCAAAGTATGGTTTCCTCCAGATATATGTCCAGGAATGGGATTGCTGGATCATATGTTGGCTCTATTTTTCGTTTATTAAGGAAACTCTACACTGTTCTCCATAGTGGCTATATCAATTTACACTCCCACCATGAGTGCATGTACGTACGTGAAGTTGCTCAGTCATGTCTGACTCTTTGCGACCCCATGGACTATAGACCACCAGGCTCCTCCATCAGTGGGATTTTCCAGGCAAGAATATTGGAGTGGGTTGCCATTTCCTTCTCCAGGAGATCTTCCCCACCCAGGGATGGAACCCAGGTCTCTCGCATTGTAGACAGACGCTTTACCATCTGATCCACCAGGAAAGTCATGAGTGCCTGAGGGTTCCCATTTCTCCAAACCCTCACCAGCATTTCTTGTTTGTAGATTTTTTGATGCTGGTCATTCTGACTGGTATGAGATGATAACTCATTCTATTTTTGATTTGCATTTCTCTAATAATTAGCAACATGGAGCATCTTTTCTTGTGCCTGTCAGCCATTTGTGTATCTTCTTTGGATAAATGTCTATTTAGATCTGCCCATTTTTTGATAGGTTTCTTTTTTTTATATTGAGCTATATGAACTATTGCAGCCATGAAATTAAAAGACGCTTACTCCTTGGAAGAAAAGTTATGACCAACCTAGATAGTATATTCAAAAGCAGAGACATTAGTTTGCCGACTAAGGTCCGTCTAGTCAAGGCTATGGTTTTTCCATTGGTCATGCATGGATGTGAGAGTTGGACTGTGAAGAAGGTTGAGCGCCAAAGAATTGATGCTTTTGAACTGTGGTGTTGGAGAGGACTCTTGAGAGTCCCTTGGACTGCAAGGAGATCCAACCAGTCCATTCTGAAGGAGATCAGCCCTGGGATTTCTTTGGAAGGAATGATGCTAAAGCTGAAACTCCAGTACTTTGGCCATCTCATGTGAAGAGTTGACTCACTGGAAAAGACTCTGATGCTGAGAGGGATTGGGGGCAGGAGGAGAAGGGGACGACAGAGGATGAGATGGCTGGATGGCATCACTGACTCAATGGATGTGAGCCTGAGTGAACTCCAGGAGTTGGTGATGGACAGGGAGGCCTGGTGTGCTGTGATTCATGGGGTCACAAAGAGTCAGACATGACTGAGCGACTGAACTGAACTGAAGTGAACTGACATGAACTATTTGTATAGTTTGGAGATTAATACACTTGGTCGATTCATTTGAAAATATTATTTCCCATTCTGTGGATTGTCTTTTTGTTGTGCTTATGATTTACTTTGCTTCATTCTTACAACTGGAAGTAACTAAATTCTGCCAAAATCTGAGTGAGCAAGGACACCCATCCTCCCCTTAAGACTCCAGAAAGAAATACTGCTCTGCCAGCACCTTAATTTTAGCCTAATGTGAGCTATGTTGGGTTTCCGACCTACAGAACCATAAGATAATACATTCCTGTTGTTGAAGCCACTAATTTTGCTGTAATTTGTTACAGCTGCAATTGGAAATTAATACAGTAATTGATAAGATAACAAGGAGAGTTTGTCAAGAGTTAATAGGGATTGTGGCATTGCTGATGAAGTTCACCTTTACAAAGACAACTTCACACTGACCTCTTCTCCTTCTCAAATCAAAAGGTAATCTTTACAGATTTATTACATTATTTCAAGTATTCACTTCAAGCATATCCTCTGCCAATAAATCTCTAAAGAAAGAGTTCTTCAAATTTTCTATGCTTCCAGAGCATGCTATACATACTACTCTTAGAACACTTGTGACTTTGCATTTTAAATTTGTGCTGACATGTCTGCTCTTCCATTAAAAAATTAATTTTGTTAGGGTCATATTATTACCATTGTTCTTACTGATGTTTTCTTCTATACCTAGCATAGTGCTAGGTAGAAATTTCTACGTGGATATAAATTTCTCAAAATGTTTTGTCAAAGAAGTAATTGAGGATAAATTCATCTTCCCAACCAAATTATTAGATTGAAACAAGAAAAAAATTGCTTATATATATTTTTTAACCATTTTTTTGTTTATAAAGCTTTTTCATATATATATGCTTGTAGTTCATAAAGCTTTCTTATATATTTATATACATATACATATACATATTTTAGTTTAAGATTTGTTCTCCTTTGTATATAAATAACAGTCCCACTACACAGAATTACCAGTACTGTCCAGTTGTATTTTTGGATTTTTCCATTTATGATCATATTTTAATGAAATATATTGATAAGAACTTTTGAAGTAGCTGTCTTTTAGAATAGTGGCAATCCTTAGCCATAAAACTGTGAGGCTAACAGTCACAGAAAAATATATTGCAAAGTATGACATTTAAATATTGAAGAAAATGGAAGACTATTGATATTAAACCTAACTTTAATAACTGCTTTTAATCATCTAAAGATTTTTGTTTTCTAGTCACAATCACATAAAAATGGGGACAATTTACACTTAAAAGCTAGCCATTGATTTTCTAAATGTTTCTCTTTTGTAATACTGGATTGGATTCAATTATAAAGGGCACTAGATCCTATCTTACTTGTTTGTTTTAGGCTTAACATAAGAACAGAGTTTGATAGTTTAAGTGAAGTTTCAAACATCATTTCAGTTCAATTCAGTCACTCAATGACCCCATGGACTGTAGCATGCCAGGCTTCCCTGTCCATCACCACTCCCAGAGCTTGCTCAGACTCATGTCCTTTGAGTCAGTGATTCATTCAACCATTTCATCCTCTGTCATCCTTCTCCTGCCTTCAATCTTTTCCAGCATCAGGGTCTTTTCCAAGGAGTCAGTTCTTTGCATCAGGCAGCCAAAGTATTGGAGCTTAAGCTTCAGCATCAATCCTTCCAATAAACATTTAGGACTGATTTCCTTTAGGATAGACTGGTTGGATGTCTGTGCAGTCCAAGGGACTCTTCAAGAGCCTTCTCCAACACTACAGTTCAAAAACATCAATTCTTTGGCAGTCAGCTTTTGTTATAGTCCAACTCTCCCCTCCATACATGACTACTGGAAAAACCACAGCTTTGACCAGATGGACATTTGTCAGCAAAGTAATGTCTCTGCTTTTTAATATGCTGTATATGTTCGTCATTTGGAGTGTTCTAATTTAGGGCCAACAAACTACCTAATAACTTACAGATTTCAGAATTCCAAACCTCTCCAGTTTTAGAATTTGCAAATGTAGAATGATTCATCTAAGTGTACTTCCTGTCTTCCACACTGGCAGAATAGGGGATGCCTTCTGGTTATTTATGTATCAGTGTGAAATGTAATGAGTTAATAGTAGCAATGATCTCAACTTTGTTATTTTTTATTTATTACTTTTTATACTAATTAGAGTAGCCCAGTGTGTTGGCTGGTTTCCAAAGTATGTCCCCAAATAAATTATGCCTATTTCTATTCATCTTGCTTGGTTTGATCCTGCAGGAAATCTGGTCTAGTTTTATTACTATATTTTAATTAACAAGTTGTTGCAGGAATAATTAGGTGTCAGTTTCAAGCTTAAACGTTTAAGATGTTATACTTATTTTCTCCTTTGTATGCTTGGAAGTCCTGAGTAACCATAAACGAAGTCTTACTACCCTGGGGTCTCCATACTATGAGAAAGCCCAAACAACACAAGTGAAGATGTAGTGTAGAAATAGAAGTTGAAATGCCCAGTCAGCCTTTAAATCTTCTAGCCTTCTCAACTGAGTCAGCTTGCTTGTGAGTGAAAAACCTATTACGGATGCCCAGCACAATAGGGCTTTCAGATGATGCTTGTATCAGCCACCATCTGTCAGCAATGACATGTAAGAGGCTAAGCAGGAACCACCCAGCTGAGTCAAATCTGCAGGTAAATATAAGCAGTAAGTTGTGGATTAGTTTATCATATAATAGATAATAGAAAGGCCCATCATGGCAAAATCGCTGGACAATTTTCTTAAGTTTGTTACATTTTCACTCTTTTTAAATACTCTTCCTATACTTTCCTCACTCTCTTTACATGGGGCTGATTGTGTTGACTCATCTATTTCTCAATTGCTTATTTTTCTCTTCACCTGTGTTTCTTACCTTTTTTTATTTCTCATAGCATATTGGCTCTTCAATTATAATACCTGTCATGAAATTATAATTAAAAATGTTTAAGGAGATTGTAAAGTTCTCTAAAGGCAGAAGTTCCAAATCTCTCGTCTGTTTATTCTCAGCTCCAAATATAGGACCTAGAATAAGATAGGAACTTAACTCTGTTGAATAAACAATGCCTTGATCTAAAAGCTTCTAGGACTATTGTCTTAGTTGATATCAATAACATATATGTTTAGAATGTATTTTAGGACAAAACACAAATGAAACTGTTACTCAAATTTAAAAGTCATCAATTAATGAGACAGAAAATTGGAACAATAAGAGGATACATTAAAAAGATAAATGGATGTTAGTTTTATTTCAGTTCAAAGATCACATAAAACATGGAACAACAGACTGGTTCCAAATAGGAAAAGGAGTACGTCAAGGCTGTATATTGTCACCCTGCTTATTTAATTTATATGCAGAGTACATCATGAGAAACACTGGACTGGAAGAAGCACAAGCTGGAATCAAGATTGCCAAGAGAAATATCAATAACCTCAGATATGCAGATGACACCACCTTTATGGCAGAAAGTGAAGAAGAACTAAAAAGCCTCTTGATGAAAGTCAAAGAGGAGAGTGAAAAAGTTGGCTTAAAGCTCAACATTCAGAAAACGAAGATCATGGCATCTGGTCCTATCACTTCATGGGAAATAGATGGAGAAACAGTGGAAACAGTGTCAGACTTTATTTTTGGGGGCTCCAAAATCACTGCAGATGGTGACTGCAGCCATGAAATTAAAAGACGCTTACTCCTTGGAAGAAAAGTTATGACCAACCTAGATAGCATATTGAAAAGCAGAGAAATTACTTTGCTGACTAAGGTCTGTCTAGTCAAGGCTAACGTTTTTCCTGTGGTCATGTATGGATGTGAGAGTTGGACTGTGAAGAAGACTGCGTGCCAAAGAATTGATGCTTTTGAACTGTGGTGTTGGAGAAGACTCTTGAGAGTCCCTTGGACTGCAAGGAGATCCAACCAGTCCATTCTGAAGGAGATCAGCCCTGGGATTTCTTTGGAAGGAATGATGCTAAAGCTGAAGCTCCAGTACTTTGGCCACCTCATGCAAAGAGTTGACTCATTGGAAAAGACTCTGATGCTGGGAGGGATTGGGGGCAGGAGAAGAAGGGGATGACCGAGGACGAGATGGCTGGATGGCATCACTGACTTGATGGACGTGAGTCTGAGTGAACTCCGGGAGTTGGTGATGGACAGGGAGGCCTGGCGTGCTGCAATTCATGGGGTCACAAAGAGTCAGACATGACTGAGCGACTGAACTGAACTGAATGTTTAAAATGTTACCAGAAAAATATGAATTCTCCAAAATATGCATTCATTTTCTATATGTTAGACATTCTGCTAGAACACAAGGATATAAGGATTATTATAGCATATTTCTTATCCATAAGAAGCTTACTATTTTGGAGCAATTTGTCACAAATATATAATTGCATGAAAATGAGATAGGAAATATAGAGAGAGGTGCACACACACTGCTTTGAGAACTTGAGGGGTGACTGCCTAATTCTTTCTGGGATAGTTTGTAAACTAAATATATGAAGTAATAATTCAGTAGGATTTTAGAACATAATTAGGAATGGGGGCTTTCATGGTGGCTCGCATGATGAAGAATATGACTGCAATGCAGGAGACACAGGTTCAGTCCCTGAGTTGGGAAGATCTCCTGGAGAAGGGAATGGCTACCCACTGCACTATTCTTGCCTGGCGAGTTCCATGGACAGAGGAGCCTGGAAGGCTACACTCTATGGGGTCACAAAGAGTCTGACCCAACTGAGCAACTAACACACTTTCACTTCTAATTATTTAAACAAAAGAAGTTAGTACAGGCAAAGAGCATTTTATATTAAATTATAAGAGACACAAAAGTCCATAGTATTTCCTCTTTTAGTGTTAATGTGGTTAACATGATTTCCAGTTAATGTGGTAAGTGCTTTATAGTTAAAAGTTATTAGAGAAAGTATGGAACTACACATGGAGACCAACTTCTAAAGGTCCTCATACAACATTACAATTAAGTTGGATTTAATAACATATGCAATGGGAATGTGTTAAAAGATTTTTAGCAGATTACTGATATTATTAAATCTAAGCCTAAAAGGAAACATTATTGTCAAATGGAGAATGACAACCTTATATTTATTTATGTACTTCTTCATGTATTAATTTTAAAAGCACCTATAGATATCTATTCTATGTCAGGTAATCTTCTAGGCTCCCTGGAAATGGAGCAATAATGACATAGATCTTTCATCCTAGTGGGAAGACAGATGTGGACACAAGAAGAGTGGAAGAACAAAAGAACAACAACAACATATTAACCCACCTCTCAAAAAAAAAAATGTTAACCATGAAAAATCTAGTCAAAAAATATTAAAATTGAAAGTTCTGGGATAAAGTGTAGCCAGATCATTCCTCAAGCAAGTGAATTAGGGAAGATTGCTTTGAGAAGAAATATCTAAGTGAAGACCATAATTTGAAATGGCCAGCCCAGTAAACATCTAATTAGGAAGAGGCAATTCTCTCATAACTCAGTTGGTGAAGAATCTGCCTGCAAAGCAAAAGACCCCAGTTTGATTCCTGGGTTGGGAAGATCCCTTAGAGAAGGAAATGAGAACCCACTCAAGCATTCTTGCCTGCAGAATCCCATGGGCAGAGGAGCCTGGCAGGCTACAGTCCTTAGGGTTGCAAGAGTCAGACCCAACTTAGTGACTCAACCAACCAACCAAAATTAATTCAGAAATCCCAGGACTAGATCATTTTGATCTACCTGAAAAATTAGATAGGACATGATAGCTGGAATGTAAAAAGGCTGACAATGAGAAGAAAGGTCTATATGGTAGGTGGAAGACACATTACTTAGTGTAGGATAAAGTACAAAGGAAACAGATTTCTATATAAATGTCATGTGAGAGAATTTATATGCTTAAAAACAAAACTCTGCTTACTATGTAATATATATGTGTATAGAGATGGGGTGGAAAATGGAAGCACATGACCCAGGAAAGCCACTGAAAGATTCTAAAGATGTACAATGGAAGTGGCTCTGGAAGGACAGAGGATGAATACACAGAACCAATATTAATATTTTGAAAAAGTCCAAAGAACTTATAGAGAGGACCCCAACTAGAAGTGTAATATTAAGTAATAGATAGGAAGGATTGATTATTATGAAAGTATACAGAGGTTAGAAAAATAGGAAACTGCATTTATCTGTGTATGTGTATTGGTATTCTACTTTGAAAAGTGTTTCATACAGCCCTTGCATATGATATTTCAAAACTTGTTTATTTGGAGTCATAATTAAATAGGCAAAAATAAAAACCAGAAGATAATATTGTTGTGACTGTGCAAACCATGATATGCTGGAATGACTGAAATGGTCTAAAATCAAACAAAATTAATTTTTCCTTAGTATTTCTATTGTGTATTCATATAGTATTTCTGCTTATTCAGTGTATGTGTTTGTGCACTTGTTTCTTTGTGTCTCTAAACCAGCTTGACAGTTTTTACCTTTTTGCAACTTTATCAGTTTTCATGTGAATTAGAGGCAGCTGATTTTGCTTCCTTAATTATATAATTGGTATTTGGACATAATGTTGAAATAGACAACCTATTCAATCTCACATGCCACCTTTGTAAATATTATCACATTTTATAAAATGATTCTTTTGTGAACGTTCCCCTTAGAATTTCATAATCTTTACAATTTAAAGGAAGTTGGTTTAGACCTTATTTCTTATGTCTTTGAAGAGTCATAATTACCCTAATTATCTGCTCCAGTGCAACGTTAAAATGTTTTAACACTCCACTTTATCTCCAGAGGAATGTACTTAGTTTCTAAGAAGTTACCATCTGTTTTTTATTGAATTTTCACCCTGTAGGTTAAAAATCTACTTGTGTGTTCAATGCTATCAGCATCATCTGTCATGAACTTCCTATTTCAGGAACAGATACTCTGCAAGTGACAGTGGGAGGTTAAAAACAAGAGCCACAGTGAAGAGGAAAACCTCCTCTCTCTTCTCTACCTAGGGAATGAAGAGACTCCTTTCACTCTTTTTTAAAACTCTTTTATTTTTCCCCTTTAAACATACTTTCAATAATATTCACCAATCCAAGAATTACCTTTATAACCTTCCTTAATTCCCTCTATTTTTCTGTTGATGTACATGTTTTTACAAAGAATTATGAAAAGAAGGCAATTTTAGAAGAGGAAAATAGGAAAATAAATGGAATATAGAGGATGTATATCACAATTACATCATCTTTGTATTAATCTGAAACAATATAGAGGACATCTGAGTTTGGCTTAAAGTTGTACAGATAATATCGGCCAGAAGTACCAGTTTATGTCATTTATATCATTGTAAACTTTCAATCCTGATTACAACTACTGTCTATCAGATGGATAGTTTAGATAAAGGAAAATTGGTTTTGAAAATACTTTTTAAAATAGTGGCTTGTAAAAATTTTTTCCCTTATGTCATAAATTTGTTTGAGAATCTAATGACAATTACATATTCTTTCTCCAGAGGGAATAGTTATGTTCACTCAATATTTTATATTGGGTTTAGAGAATTAATGGGCTCCCTAAAATAGAATGCCATTTTGACCTGTCATTCAAATCTGCATTTTCATAGAGGTACAAAATTCAGATTAGGCATGTAAAGTTTTCAAACTTGCAAGTACAAGTATACTTAAACTGTATACTTAAACACTTAACCTGTCTTCTAAGTGGTAATTTTAAGCAAAATAATTGTATTCCTTCTTGCCAAGGCACAAAGGAAAACAAGTATTATCTTGTATATAACCAATCAAGGGTAGTACCTACCTACACAAAATGAATTTTCTTATACATTACCAGAGTGCCTAACTAAAAATTCTGATTTGAATTTCAGGAATCTAAATGTTACTAGATAGATCAGAAGTTGGAAATACATAAATCTTCTTAAACTGTTACTAAGGTTTTTAAAATATGAGTATCATAAAGTACATTTCTTTTTGTGACTGGCTTCTTTTCCTTAGCTTAATGTCTCCCTGTTTCATCCATGTTGTAGCTTAAGCTAAGATTTCCTTTTTTTTTTTTTTTAAAGCTGTATAATATTCTATTGTATGAGTATACCTGAATTGTATGGCAATTCTATGTTAATTCTCTGTGGATTCATCACACTATTTTACATAATTTCTGCAACTTTTTATATTCCCATTAACTGTGCAGAAGGGTTTCACATTTTTTGCATCCTTACCTACATTTATCATTTTCTGTTCTTTTGATAGTAGTCATCCTGATGGGTGTGAGATGATGTCTTAATGTGGTTTTGATTTTTACTTTCCCTAATGATTAGTGATGGTGAACATCCTTACATGTGTTTCAGTTCAGTTCAGTCACTCAGTCATGTCTGACTCTATGTGACCCTATGGACTGCAGCACATCAGGCCTCCCTGTTCATTACCAACTCCCAGAGCTTGCTCAAACTCATGTCCATTGAGTAAGTGATGCCATCCCACTATCCCATCCTCTGTTGCCCCTTATCATATATGGAAGGGTTTATTTGTAAGCTCTCTCTCTTTTCTGTTTGTCTACATATCTGTCTTTAGGGCAGTGCTAGGTTGATTTAATTAGTTTTACTTCATAGTATGTTATACAATCAGGGAGTAGAAGGCTTCCAACTTTGTTCTTGTGGCTCAGGGTTGTAGCTAGGGGTCCCTAGAGATGCCATACAAATTTTAGGATATTTTGAATGTTTCTGTATGAAATGCCTTTCAAATTCTGATAGGAGTTGCATTAAATCTATAGATCACTTTAGGTATTATGAATATTTAATAATATTCAGTCTTCCGGTATATTAGTATAGGATATGTTTCTACTTATTTTTATTTCTTTTAGCAATGTTTTGCAATTTTCAGTGTACAATCTTTTTACCTTCTTGACTAAGTTATTTCTAAGTATTTTATCTTTTTTTAATCTTATTGTAAATGGGATTTTTTCCCATTTTCTTATTTCTCTCTTAGTTTCTCATTTGAATTAGATATTGTAAGTGTATAGGAATGCAACTGATTTCTGAGTGTTGATGATGTATCCCACAACTTTACTGAATTCAGTTATTAGTTTTAAGATAGATTTTATGAAATACTTAGTGAAGTTGCTCAGTCCCATCCAACTCTTTGTGACCCTACGGACTGTAGCCTACCAGGCTCCTCCATCCATGGGATTTTTCAGGCAAGAATACTGGAGTGGGCTGCCATTTCCTTCTCCAGGAGGTCTTCCTGACCCAGGGATTGAACCTGGGTCTCCTGCATTGTAGGCAGATGCTTTACCATCAGAGCCACCGAAATACTTAGGGTTTTCTATATATGTGAAGCGACAGCATGTATGCATGCATTGAACTTTACCAGAGACTTTCATATTGTTACATGGTCTTGTGTTGCTATTTAACATTCTTTACTTCAATGTGTAATACTCATTTCAGTATTTCTCTTAGAGCAGGTGTAGTGATGATGAACTTTTTCAGCTTTTCTTCTTCTGGGAAAATCTTAATTTCTCTTTCATTTTTGAAGGCATTTTGCCAGATATAATATTGTATTGTTGGCTGTCATGGTTTTTCCCCCTTTCTTTTAGTACTTTTGATATATCACTCCACTCCTTTCTATCATGTAAGATTTCTGCTAAGAAATATGCTGATAATCTAATAGATGCTCCCTTACACATGACAAGTCATGTATTGCTTTCAAGATTTTTTCTTTATCTATGACCTATGACAGTTTGAATTTGATGTGTCTTGCTGTGAGTCTCTTCAGATTTATCCCAGTAGGAATTTTTTGAGCTTCTTGAATTTGTATAGCCATTTCTCCTCAGATTTTGGAAATCTTTAGCCATTAATTCTTTAAATAGTTTATCTGTTCCTTGCCGGGGTCCAGCCCCAGTGGATCCAGGGTAATTCAAAGCAGGGACAGAGTCAGCGTCCTAGGAATTAATTGCTTAATTAAAGATATAGAGGGAGATTAGAAAGAAATAGTGTAGTAGGAAAATTAGTGGAGAAAAAGAGGCTGAATAACTTGGCTTATGTGGGATACCAATAAAGCTTCGAGACAAGACGCCTGCACCACCTACATAGGCCACCGGTGCCCACTTGAATATTGGAGTGTGCCCCACCTTGAGCTCCCTCTCGCGTGGAACTTAAATGCCAGGGCAAAATTAGCAGGCTTGGCGAGCACCCACGCTCCAGATGGGAATTCAGCCAGAAAAATGGGGAACAAGAAAGAATGACATGGGGGAATCAGTATTTCCAGAAACTGATCTGATTTCTTTATTTTTAGGTTTGCTTATTATACCTTTTGTTACACATAGAGACAAATGGAAATTTTAAAGTCACGTGGCGGTCAGCAGTCCTGACCTTTATCAAAATCAGGTGCTTCATATAAAAGTATACATAAAGGTCTTAGGGGTTTTACATCATCTTCTGGCCATGAGGCCTGCTGACATTTTATGATCCTTTCTTTCTGGTAACCAAAAAAACTTATTTCCCAGGGGTGATTTTTCTTAAACCAGGCACCACCCTCTGAAGGTACCAGATAAAGTTGCATTCCTATAGGGTGAGGGTGTGGTGGGTTACAACTAAGAAAGGAATTTACTTAGCCTAAGGATAACATGATTAATCTAAAGGTTAATACTTATTTCTCCTATATGCTAGTTATATATTTATTAACATGTATAAGGGCAGGGGATTTAGCAGCAAACATTGGCCCAATAAAAAAACCCTTCACCAATATAATTCCTAATCAACCCACTATACTAATAATTTCTAATTTCCTAAAAGAATCTGCCTTTAGTAAGTCTAAAACATCTTGTGCCTCTCACGAGTGGGAGGCTGTAAGCAATCACATGTGGCTGGGTGAACCTGTACAGGCAGGCTAGATAACTTCAGAGGAGTTCATACGTTGAAACACTCTTGTCACACCCAGGAATTTTTATTAACTGGAGCTGTAGGTTAACTCCTTCTCCGAGAGAGGTGGTTGGGAGTCAGCCCCCTGTAAAGTCAGAGGTATAGGTGAGAGCATAAAACAGTAAAGTAGGACTCTGGTTTTGGGGGTAGATCTCTCGAACAGGGGATTTCCTGAGGCTTGATCCCTCCTTTGTGTATGCCGAAGCCTCCTTCCTCATGACCTTTGCAATGGGCGGAGTTCCTCACGCTGGCTCCCAGCAGTTACTTTCTCTCTTTCTTCTTTTCTTTTTTCAGTTCAGTTCAGTTCAGTCGCTCAGTCGTGTCTGACTCTTTGTGACCCCATGAATCGCAGCACACCAGGCCTCCCTGTCCATCACCAACTCATGGAGTTCACTCAGATTCACGTCCATTGAGTCCGTGACGCCATCCAGCCATCTCATCCTGTCATCCCCTTCTTCTGCTCCCAATCCCTCCCAGCATCAAAGTCTTTTCCCATGAGTCAACTCTTTGCATGAGGTGGCCAAAGTACTGGAGCTTCAGCTTCAGCATCACTCCTTCCAAAGAACACCCAGGGCTAATCTCCTTCAGAATGGACTGGTTGGATCTCCTTGCAGTCTAAGGGACTCTCAAGAGTCTTCTCCAACACCACAGTTCAAAAGCATCAATTCTTCAGCGCTCAGCCTTCTTCACAGTACAACTCTCACATCCATACATGACCACAGGAAAAACCTTAGCCTTGACTAGACGGACCTTAGTTGGCAAAGTAATGTCTCTGTTTTTCAATATGCTATCTAGATTGATCATAACTTTTCTTCCAAAGAATAAGTGTCTTTTAATTTCATGGTTGCAGTCACCATCTGCAGTGATTTTGGAGCCCAAAAACATAAAGTCTGACACTGTTTCCACTGTTTCCCCATCTATTTCCCATGAAGTGATGGGACCAGATGACATGATCTTCGTTTTCTGAATGTTGAGCTTTAAGCCAACTTTTTCACTCTCCTCTTTCACTTTCATCAAGAGGCTTTTTAGTTCCTTTTCACTTTCTGCCATAAGGGTAGTGTCATCTGTATATCTGAGGTTATTGATATTTCTCCCGGCAATCTTGATTCCAGCTTGTGTTTTTCCAGTCCAGCGTTTCTCATGATGTAATCTGCTGCTGCTACTGCTGCTAAGTCACTTCAGGCATGTCAAACTCTGTGTGACCTGATAGACGGGAGCCCACTAGGCTCCCCAGTCCCTGGTATTCTCCAGGCAAGAACAATGGAGTGGGTTACCATTTCCTTCTCCAATGCATGAAAGTGAAAAGTGAAAGGGAAGTCTCTCAGTCGTGTCCAACTCTTCACGACCCCATGGATTGCAGCTGACCAGGCTCCTCTGTCCATGGGATTTTCCAGGCAAGAGTACTGGAGTGGGATGCCATTTAAGCAGGGTGACGATATACAGCCTTGAGGCACTCTTTTTCCTATTTGGAACCAGTCTGTTGTTCCATGTCCAGTTCTAACTGCTGCTTCCTGACCTGCATACAGATTTCTCAAGAGTAGGTCAGGTGCTCTGGTATTCCCATCTCTTTCAGAATTTTCCACAGTTTATTGTGATCCACACAGTCAAGGTTTTGGCATAGTCAATAAAGCAGAAGTAGATGTTTTTCTGAAACTCTCTTGCTTTTTCCATGATCCAGCAGATGTTGGCAATTTGATCTCTGGTTCCTATGCCTTTTCTAAAACCAGCTTGAACATCAGGAAGTTCACAATTCATGTATTGTTGAAGCCTGGCTTGGAGAATTTTGAGCATTACTTTACTAGCATGTGAGATGAGTGCAATTGTGAAGTAGTTTGAACATTCTTTGGCATTGCCTTTCTTTGGGATTGGAATGAAAACTGACCTTTTCCAGCCCTGTGGCCACTGTGGAGTTTTCCAAACCTGCTGGCATATTGAGTGCAGCACTTTCACAGCATCATCTTTCAGGATTTGAAATAACTCAACTGGAATTCTATCATCTCCACTAGCTTTGTTCGTAGTGATGCTTTCTAAGGCCCACTTGACTTCACATTCCAGGATGTCTGGCTCTAGATGAGTGATCACACCATCGTGATTATCTGGGTCGTGAAGATCTTTTTTGTACAGTTCTTCCGTGTATTCTTCTCACCTCTTCTTAATATCTTCTGCTTCTTTTAGGTCCATAGCATTTCTGTCCTTTATCGAGCCCATCTTTTCATGAAATCTTCCCTTGGTATCTCTATTTTTCTTGAAGAGATCTCTAGTCTTTCCCATTCTGTTGTTTTCCTCTATTACATTGCATTGATTGCTGAAGAAGGCTTTCTTATCTCTTCTTGCTATTCTTTGGAAATCTGCATTCAGATGCTTATATCTTTCCTTTTCTCATTTGCTTTTCACTTTTCTTCTTTTCACAGCTATTTGTAAGGCCTCCCCAGACATCCATTTTGCTTTTTTGCATTTTTTTCCCATGGGGATGATCTTGATCCCTGTCTCCTGTACAATGTCACAAACCTCATTCCATAGTCAGCTCCTGGTCTTGTTTTTGTTCACTGTATAGAGACTCTCCATCTTTGGCTGCAAAGAATATAATCAATCTGATTTTGATGTTGACCATCTGGTGATATCCACGTGTAGAGTCTTCTCTTGTGTTGTTGGAAGAGGGTGTTTGCTATGACCAGTGCATTTTCTTGGCAAAACTCTATTAGTCTTTGCCCTGCTTCATTCCGCATTCCAAGGCCAAATTTGCCTGTTACTCCAGGTGTTTCTTGACTTCCTACTTTTTCATTCCAGTTCCCTATAATGAAAAGGACATCTTTTTTGGCTGTTAGTTCTAAAAGGTCTTGTATTCTTCATAGACCCGTTCAACTTTATCTTCTTCAGCATTACTGGTTGGGGCATAGACTTGGATAACTGTGATATTGAATGGTTTGCCTTGGAGACAAACAGAGATCATTCTGTCGTTTTTGAAATTGCATCCAAGTACTGCATTTCAGACTCTTTTGTTGACCATGATGGCTACTCCATTTCTTCTGAGGAATTCCTGCCCGTAGTAGTAGATATAATGGTCATCTGAGTTAAATTCACCCATTCCAGTCCATTTTAATTCGCTGATTCCTAGAATGTCGACGTTCACTCTTGCCATCTCTTGTTTGATCACTTCCAACTTGCCTTGATTCATGGGCCTGACATTCCAGGTTCCTATGCAATATTGCTCTTTACAACATTGGACCTTACTTCTATCACCAGTCACATCCACAGCTGGGTATTGTTTTTGCTTTGGCTCCATCCCTTCATTCTTTCTGGAGTTATTTCTCCACTGATCTCCAGTAGCATACTGGGCACCTACCGACCCGGGGAGTTCCTCTTTCAGTATCCTATCATTTTGCCTTTTCATACTATTCACCGGGTTGTCGAGGCAAGATTACGGAAGTGATTTGCCATTCCCTTCTCCATTTGTACTACCATAATGTATATGTTGTTCTGCTTGATGGAGTCCTGTAAAGGGTGTATTCATTTTTCTTGAGGCTGTATTCATCTTTTGTCATTCTTTTTTGATCCTATGCCTTGGTAATTTCAAAGGTCCTATTTTCAAATTAATTGATCTTTTTTACTGCCTGTCAATTCTACTGTTGAATCCTTCTAATGAACTTTCTATTTGGCTATTTTATTTTCAGTTATAGAATTTCTGTTTGGTTCTTCTTCATGATTTCTATCTTTCTTGCTATTTTTTTGTTTATGCATTTTTTTCACCATGATTTCATTTAGGTGTCTCTTTTAATGCACTGAGCAACCTTATGATAGTAATTTTGAATTCTTTGTCTAAATTCTTTGTTCAAATTCATATATTTCTATTTCTTAAAGTTCAGTTTCTGGAGACTTAATTAGTTGCTTTAAATGTGTTATGCTTGCCTGTTTTTTGTTTGTTTGTTTGTTTTATTTATTTTTTTGACATTTCTTGCTGTTATTGTATTGAGATTTCAGCATCTCAAATCAGCCAATTCTCATAGGTTTTATAGTCTGGTTTCATATAGAGAGAACTTTTGAACTTTCTCTGTACAGAGAAGCTAGAGGTCCTAGAGATCTCTCAATGCTTTTATGAGTATTTATCTTCTGGGTTTGTATGTGTTAATTTCCAGTTTGAAGAGGTTTGTTGGCTACCCCTCCTCTCATCCCACACCCCTCCCCCCACACGCACACACACATCTTTCTGCAGTACTGTGGCTTCTGTGGTACTGTAGTAAATCACAGTCTGGTGTTCTACATTTTGTCTGTCTATAGTACTATAGACTTTGGTGCATGGTTGATATCTTTGTTCTTGGAGATCCTCTAAGTGTGCCCAGATCCTCCTGCAATATTTGAACAAAGGCAGAACAGACACTGGTCCCTTAGCAAGTGCTCCTAAAAGTCAACTTGACATACATTTTGCTCATTTCCCTCCCCAAGTATAAGATATGAGTTAAAGATTTCCTCTCAAATATATCATACTGCACTGTGCCAGTGAGAAAAGGCTTGGAAAGACAGAGTAGAGAGTGTCAGGAATTCACACTCACCTGGTATAAGTGCAAGTACTAGTTTCTGGATTTCTCACAGAGGCATTTTGTTGGTTTGTTGCTATTAAATTCATGTCTCCATGGGGGAAGGAGGGTTTTGGCCTCCTATTCCATCATCTTCCTGATGTCATTCCTGTTGAACTCCTACAATATGATACATTTGGACATATATATGTATACTTGTAAAATCATTACTACCATCAGAATATGAATATGTATATTACTCTCAAAATTTTCCATGTGCCCCTTGAAAATTCCATCTACCAGATTCTCTTTTACCCTCCTTATATCCATCTAACTATTGATCTATGTTTGTCACAATACAGTAATTTGCATTTTCTAAAATTTTATATAAAAATTATAAATGGAACACCTTCTTTTTTCTGGTGTCTTTCATTCAGTATAATTATTCTGAGATTCACCATGTTGTTTAGATTCATCCACAAACTTTCATATTCATCAAACATTCTTTTCATTGCTTAGTTGTATTCCAGTATACGAATATACCACAGCTTGTTTATCCATTGACCTGTTAATGAAAGTTTGATTTGTTCTTAATTTTTGGTTAATACAAATAATGCTGCTTTCAACATTCATTCATAAATATTTGTATGGATTATGCTTTCCATTCTTTTGGGTCATTACCTAGGAGTTTAAAAGTTAAATCATATAGTAGCTTATGTTTAAATTTTTAGGAAACTACTTTTCTTAAGTGGTTCCATTTTACATCCCCACAAGTAGTGTATGGAAGGTATAGTCATTCCACATTTTTGCCTGCACTTGATATAATTTTCATTTTATAATTCAAACAGATGTTTAATAAATAAAATTTCAGTTTAATGCACATATTCCTATTGATTAGTGATGGCACCTTTTCACGTGCCTATTTTCCAGTCCTATATGTTCTTTAAAGTATCTATTAAAAATATTTGCCAATTTTATATTGGAAAAATTTTATTCTTTTAATGTTTGTGTTTTGAGTGCTGTTTATATACCCCTGACACAAGTCTTTTATCAGATATATGTTTTTGCAAATATTTTCACCCAGAGTGTGGTTTGCCTTTTCATTCTCTGAACAATTATCTTTAGAAGACAAGAAATTTTTAATTTTGATGACATCAAACTTACCCATTTTTCCTTTATATATTATGCTTTTGGTTATAAGAATTCTTTGTGCAACCCAAGCCACAAAAGCTTATACTACAATTTCTTTGAAGTTTTTTTAAAATTTACTCATTATTGTTCCGTCTCTAAGTCATGTCCGACTCTTTGTGACCCCATGGACTACAGCATGCCAAGCTTCCCTGCATTCGCTATCTCTTGGAGTTTCAGTTCAGTTCAGTTGCTCAGTAGTGTCCTATTCTTTGCAACCCTATGGTCTGCAGCACCCCAGACTTCCTTGTCTATCACCAACTTCCGGAGCTTGCTGAAACTAATAGCTATAGGGTTGGTGATGCTATCCGACCATCTCATCCTCTGTTGTCCCCTTCTCCTTCTGCCTTCAATCTTTCCCAACATCAGGGGCTTTTCAAATGAGTCAGTTCTTCACATCAAGTGGCCAAAGTATTGGAGCTTCAGCTTCAGCATCAGTCCCTCCAATGAATATTCAGAACTGATTTTCTTTAGGATGGACTGGTTGGGTCTCCTGCAGTCCAAGGGACTCTCAAGAGTCTTCTCCAATACTACAGTTAAAAAGCAACCTTCTAATCTTGTTAGAATGGTTCTGGTTCTTTGGCAAGATAGACTAAGTGCTCTCTATCTACCCTGTCTCTCTCACTGATTATAAACTTGGCAGAATTGAGGAGCAGTTATATGAGGACTCTGTGAAGTCAGTATTTGAAGAGGCTTGGGAAAGAAGGCAAAAATTTGACATAAAGCCAAACCTGCAGAGAATCCCTGCCCCTAACCCATATTGCCAAGCCTAGAGTCAGTGGTAGGCATCCAGACACCCAGATATGTACTCCAGGTGAGAAGAGAAAGGACTTCAAGAAAATTTTCACTTTGTCATCTCAGAATCAGAAAAGAGGACTGCTAAAGGTCAGCCAGTGAGAGTGGGGGGAATAACCTGAGGTTTATCCTTCTTTCCTGCTTCAGCTCTCTGGTAGTGTAATGGTAGCACAAGTGACAATGATAACAATGACAGCAGTGACAACTAGGTGAGTGCTTAATAATCTGAGACAGGGGAATCCTTTCTCCTCACCAGTACCAAGAACACAGGCAAATTTTCATTGTTTTTTTTTTTTTTTTTCTCTCTCTCCATCTTCCTACATTTAAGCTCTAGTATCAGACACAGTCATAGGAAATGTATGGTACAATATAGCACCTAAAGTCCCAGCTTTCTGGATAGAAAACCATATAGAAAAGGAGGCTCCAAGGAGCTGGATAACCTTAGGGAACTGCAAAGAGAAAGGAGCTCAAGAGTGTAATGCCATAAAGTGATGTGTAAAATTCTAGGCTCATTTCTGAGCTGTCTATGTATAAATTTCACACTGAGTAACATATTTTGGACTGAAGAATAGACCAGACTAAGGGTCAGTATCTTTTTTTTTTTTTTTTTTGGGTAAATGGTCAGTTATAAATAACTTGGGCTTTCTAGAACATAAGTTCTCTGTTGAAACTAGTCACTTATGCCATTGTAGCAGAGAGGAGCCATAGACAGTAAGTAAATAAGTGGGCATGGCTTGTACCAACAAGATAAAGTTCAGTGACCTGGGTGGACACCATTGGCCATTTGTTTATGCCAAACTCTGACCTGCCTCTTGAGAAACCTGTATGCAGGTCAGGAAGCAACAGTTAGAACTGGACATGGAATAACAGACTGGTTCCAAATAGGAAAAAGAGTATGGCAAGGCTGTATATTGTCACCCTGCTTATTTAACTTATATGCAGAGTACATCATGAGAAACACTGGGCTGGAGGAAGCACAAGCTGGAATCAAAATTTCCAGGAGAAATATCAATAACCTCAGATATGCAGATGACACCACCCCTATGGCAGAAAGTGAAGAAGAACTAAAAAGCCTCTTGATGAAAGTCAAAGAGGAGAGTGAAAAAGTTGGCTTAAAGCTCAACATTCAGAAAACGAAGATCATGGCATCTGGTCTCATCACTTCATGGGAAATAGATGGGGAAACAGTGGAAACTGTGTCAGACTTTATTTTTGGGGGCTCCAAAATCACTGCAGATGGTGACTGCAGCCATGAAATTAAAAGACACTTACTCCTTGGAAGGAAAGTTATGACCAACCTAGATAGCAAATTGAAAAGCAGAGACATTACTTTGCCAACAAAGGTCCGTCTAGTCAAGGCTATGTTTTTTCTAGTAGTCATGTATGGATGTGAGAGTCGGGCTGTAAAGAAAGCTGAGCGCCGAAGAACTGATGCTTTTGAAGTGTGGTGTTGGAGAAGACTCTTGAGAGTCCCTTGGACTGCAAGGAGATCCAACCAGTCCATTCTAAAGATCAGTCCTGGGTGTTCATTGGAAGGACTGATGTTGAAGCTGAAACTTCAATACTTTGGCCACCTAATACGAAGAGCTGACTCATTTGAAAAGACTGTGATGCTAGGAAAGATGGAGGGCAGGAGGAGAAGGGGATGACAGAGGATGAGATGATTGGATGGCATCACCGACTTGATGCACATGGGGTTGGGTGAACTCCAGGTGTTGGTGATGGACTGGGAGGCCTGGTGTGCTGCAGTTCATGTTGTAGCAAAGAGTCGGACATGACTGAGTGATTGAATTGAACTGAACTGAGCTAAATGTGTGTCTAGGTCCAGTCTAAATGTGGCAGTACATTAATCTAATATAGCTGTAGAAAAATAGACCACTTTACTCTTTATCTTTACTTTATATTTCTAAATAAAATTTAACCTAGACCAAATTATATACTCAGTGTTACTGAATGAATTAATTAACCATCCCATCACTCAAGTACCTTCCCTAGTGGTTCAGATGGTAAAGCATCTGCTTACAATGCAGGAAACCTGGGTTCAAACTCAAGTAGTAATAATAAATCTATTTGTACTATATTTCTAGAGTTCCTCTAGTCACATAAATTGTCAAAGATGTAGTACTTCTTGAGTTCTTTTCAAAACATCTTGTTGAATCTTTATTATTCTTTCTAACCAATGTAGAGACAGTGAAGTCATTCAGTTTTCTAGAGTAAATATCATCCATGAAGAAATGAAAACGTGTGATTCTCTGCTGGAGTTTCCTAGTGATTATACAAAGAGAATAAATATTTTTCTAATGGATAAAATAATGTAAATGATACTGTTTCATAGTCGCTAATAACAAGCTTCCAGAGAGTCTCATACAGCTATCAAATTTTGTCCTCTATAATTTAATTTTATTTTTATAGACAAAAATCTCACTTGTTTACTCAAGAGAATAGAGACCAAAGTAAACTTGATTCAGGGTTAAAAGCTAGTTTGTACTTTATGATCTCTGCCCTGGGAGTTTACTATTTCCTTTGAGGATATAGTGAGTACCAGTATCCAATCCTTGAACTTGGAGGCAAAAACACCTTTAACACTCTAAAGACAGGTTCTTTATGTAATTAGGTAGTACCTGGAGCATCTAACTTACTATTTAAACTAATTTTTTAAAATAATTTTTTGTTGTTTAAGTTTTAAAACTTAAAATCTTAAATGTCATCTCAGTGAGAAACAATGTAACTAAGAAATAAGCTATTTTTTCATAGGCTATCCTAATATGCAACAGAAAAACTCCCAAATATGTATGTTAGTGATGCTTTAGGGAAAATACTGCTAGTAGTCAAAATCTGCAGTTACTTGAACTTGTTAAACACTAAAACTTATGAGGAATGTGGAGAAGTAATGGTGTTATGTTAACAACAACCCTCAATTTCAAACATTTAGGTATGAAATATTTGTATGATCAGTGCTCTAATATGCATTTTAATTATCTTCCACATTATGTCTTTATAACCAAACTTGGTGTCTTTTGGGGCTTCCCTTGTGGCTCAGCTGGTCTTTATAATCAAAAGTACCCATGTTCAGTACCAAGAGTAACCAGAGGAACGGATCTCAACAGATTATGAACTAGAAATGCCTCTCTTAAGATTTCCACAGAATCACCTAAGAGAAGTACTAGTTATGAATACACTGAAAATTAGAATAGTAATTAGTCTGTGTTGCCAGAAATAAGAATTATATTTGCAATTTTGAGTAACTCCCTAGAGGAAGCTTTATAGTCAATCTACTAGCCAGAGAGTCTGCAACAAAATCCTGTAGAAACAAGATTTTAAAAAGGTGCTGTGAGAGGTTTACTACCTCCCTTGATTTTCAAAAGGTCAGTCACACAGTAGGTAAGCAATGAAAGTTAATACAATTGGTTATCACTGGTACCCAAGTGCCAAAGTGTAGAAGAGCAGTTTAGCTCTCTGTGTGAGAAGAACGTCCTGTAGCTTTCTTCAGAAGTTTTCTGAAGGCCAGAAGTCTCTTTCCCTAATAACTTTGGCATACTGTAATACCTATAAATATATGCAAATTAATGGAATGTATTTTATACCTTGTATCAAGCAAAATCAATGATCTATTTGAAGGAAAAATAAAAACACCCATTTCTAATTTTAATATGACTCTAAATGTTTGTGAAGACAAACATTTAATAATATGTAGGAGATATTTTGATTGTTAATTCATTTTATTTCTCCCCTGCCCCACTCTTCTCATTCTGGTAGAGCCTGCATGTTGTTTAGTTGTTTATCCTCCATCTGCCACACTGCTATGTCCAGGCCCTAGAGCAGTCTAGAAACTGGCTAGACTGTACATTGTAATCACCTGGGTACTTTTTAAAATTGATAATGCCTCGGCCCCAGCATCAGAAATTCTAATTTCATTATTTTGAGCTAGATCACATGAATTTGTAGCAAAGAATTCCCATATCAGTCTAAAATGCAGACATGATTGATAATCAATGCATTAGACAGAATTATCATAGAATATTATTTTTAATCAGCAATTACCTTTGGTAGCAACACAGGATTAATTTCTGGTTAAGGAGATATGAGAATAAACTCTGATAAAGAGTCTCCTGAAAAGACTTTCTTATTTCTAAAGAAGGGAAGTTGCAGGAGAGAAAGGGACTTCTGAGAAACACTTTCTTACTTGTTTTAAAAAAGAAGTTGTAGTAATAAAAAGTTCACTTGGAACTCCTAAACAATCTTGTCTAAGCAGTCATCTATTGATAAAAAAGTGAACACATATAAGAGGTGGTGGTAGTTCCTCAGTTGTGTCTGACTCTTTGAGGCCCCATGGACTGCAGCCCGCCAGGCTCCTTTGTCTGTGGAATTCTCCATAGAGACATGGACAGTATAAGAGAGACCATATCAAAAAGCCAATTATGGTGATATGAAGAAATAGAGGGAATTTGGGTTCTTAAAGACTGTTAAGTCATGAAATGACTGAACTCTATCATTACTGTATTTTAGACTTCTTATGGGAGGTGCAGTCATTTTGGCAAAATGAGGCATGAAACAAAATTAGTGATCACGAACTTCATATAGACATTGGTTTGAAACCCTAGCCTTTAAGAAGCTGTGTAACCCTGAGTGATTTATTTTACCTTCAGTTTTTTCATTCATGAAACCATTTTACCACCTACTGTAATGTGGATAAAGTGTATAGCCCAGCACCGAAATATAGAGCATGTTCAGTAAATACTGGCTTATTTAAATAAAATAAAAGGTAAAACTAATATCAAAAGAATAAATGCCAAAATAAGTGTAAATGACAAAATCATCATTCTAGAAACTTGGCGAAAAAAGCAAACATTTCATGCTGTCATGATCTTTGAAGCTTCTTTTGGAGGGAATTGAATTGAGGTTTGAAATCAATGTTGTAGTGTACTAGTTTAGGTTTATGGGTGAATAATTATGATGCTGGGAGCTGTTAAACTCCTTTTCCTTTTTTCCAAGACTGTATGAAAGTAGTAGGACTTGGATTTCAATCAATACTGTGAGATCCAAAAGTACTTGATCTTTTAACCACTGCATTGCAATCCTTCCTAAACCAGCCACTAGAATGAAGCATTGTGAAAGATGAGTATTTTCACAAATAGGACTAAAGAGAAATGTTGGTGCCATTTACAGATGATTTCTTAAAGACTCCAGACTATAGACTGGGCTTGCTACAGAAAGATTTGAAGTAGTCTCAGAAGGACAAATAAAATTTAAATAGGAAAGGTGAATGTTGAAGGAACTTGTGGCCTCAGGAATGTGTATTTTAAATTTTAAATGAAGCAGAAGGTATACATAGTGAAAGGAAGACAATGAGTTGGAAATGTACTCTGAGGCAGAATTCTACAGAGTTTAAATGACAAAGAGGTTTGTACTTTAGCTAGTGACTTATACATAATTGTGAAAAGCTTTGGAATAAGAGAAGGCAAGAAGAAAGTGGTACTCTTGAAGACTTATTTAAAATGTTGCTTCATAATCTAGAAATAAAAATAAAACAAGATAGTTTGATCAATTAAGACTTTAACAATGGTTAAAGTATAAACATAAGAACTTGAAACAAGGACTCTAAGAGAAGAAGAATATAGAAGACAATAACTAAAAGAGTCCATCGAATTTTGTAATTGATGGGCCAAGGATTGGAGGTCAGGCATAACAAACAAAGAAAAAACTACAAATATGTGATAATAAATTACATAAGATAATTATTAATGATTTCATTGAAAGAAATATTTTGAGATAAGAAAAGTTATTTAGCTTGATATATATTTGAATTTTATAATGATAATAGAAAATAATTTAAAAGCTATTTTATTTATTCAACAAATATTTTCTATGTTTTTACAATGTGCACTAGTCTAGTTGTCGGAGTCACAGTGGTGAATGAGATAGATTTTTTTGTTCTTTTGTTCCTGCCTCAGTTACCCTCTTCAATATGTTTGGGAGCAAAGATAAACAATAAAATAGTGTTAACTAGCAAAATGAAATGCTTCAAAGAGATAAGCAGGATGATATGATAATCACTAGAGACTATGAGAATTTTGGTATTTAGGACAATCAGGAAAAAAATGTTTTTAAGGAGATGACTCCAGAACTGATTCATGAGGATGAGAAGAAATCATATATTTAAATAACCTGAGAAAGAGCAGTGTAGTCCAAGATGGTTGCAGGCATTAAGGCCCCAAATCTGGATACAAGGACAATGTAGCTCAGGCTTAAAAGAGAAAGTACTAGTCACTCAGTAGTGTCCTACTCTTTGCAATTCCATTGATTATAGCCCACCAGGTTCTTTTGTCCATGGAATTCTCCAGGCAAGAATATTAGAGTGGGTGGCCATTCTCTTCTCCAGGGGATCTTCCTGACGTAGGGATTGAACCCCAGTCTCCTGCATTACAGGTGGACTCTTTATCGCAGAGCCAACAGGGAAGCCCAGCTGGGGCCTAACAATGACCAAACTGTATAAAGCCATGGGGATCAGCTAAAGAGTCTGGGAGTAATAGATTGCCAGTACCAGTTTGATGAATGAGACAGGATGCTCAGGGCTGGTACACTGGGATGATTCTGAGGGATGGGATGGGGAGGGATGTGTTGGGGGGTGGTGGTTCAGGATAGGGAACACATGTATACCCATGGCTGATTTATGTCAGTGTATGGCAAAACCACTATAATATTGTAAAGTAATCAACCTCCAATTAAAATAAATTAATTTTTTTTAAGTGTTAGTTGCTCATTCATGTCTGACTCTTTGTGACTAAATGGACTGTAGCCCACCAGGCTCCTCTGTTCATGGAATTCTCCAAGCAAGGATGCTGGAGTGGGTAGCCATTCCCTTCTCCAGGGATCTTCCCAACACAAGGATGAACCTTGTCTCTTGCATTGTAAGCAGATTCTTCACCATCTGGGCTATCGGGGAAGCCCCTGGGTGTTAATGTTGCAGGGAAAAACCAATTTGGATTCCATGTTGGAGCTGTTTCTTTGACTCTCTTTTCATTGTTTTTATTGTTATATTGTTGTTCATTGATCCAGTCATGTCTGACTTTTTGTGACCCCAAGGACTGCAGCACGCCAGGCTTTCCTGTCTCTCACTATCTCCTGAAGTTTACCCAAGTTCATGTCCATTACATTGGTGATGCCATTCAGCCATCTCATCTTCTGACACCCTCTTCTCCTTCTGTCCTCAATCTTTCCCAGCATCAGAGACTTTTCCAATGAGTCAGCTGTTCGCATCAGATGACCAAAATACTGGAGTTTCAGCTTCAGCATCACTCCTTCCAACAAGCATTCCAGGTTGATTTCCCTTAGAATTGATTGGTTTGATCTCCTTGCTGTCCAAGAGACTCAGAGTATTCTCCAGCACCACAGTTAGAAGGCATCAGTTTTTCAGTGCTCCTCCTTCTTTATGGTCCAGCTCTCACAACTGAACGTGATCACTGAAAAAAACATAGCCTTGATTATACAGACCTTTGTTGGCAGAGTTACATCTCTGCTTTTCAACACACTGTCTCGGTGTGTCATCTTTCCTGCCAAGAAGCAAACATCTGATTTCGTGGCTGCAGTCACCATCCACAGTGATTTTAGACCCCCAAAAGAGGAAATGTCACTACTTCCATCTTTCCCCCTCTATGTGTCCTGAGGTAATGGGGCCAGATGCCATGATCTTAAGTGTTTTTTAATATTTAGTTTTAAGCCAGCTCTTTCACTCTTCTCCACCCTCATCAAGAGGCTCTTTAGTTCCTCTTCACTTTCTACCATTAGAGCAGTATCATCTGCATATTTGAGGCTATTGTTTCTCCTGCCTATCTTGATTTCAGCTTGTAACTCATCCAGCCTGGCATTTCTCATGATCTTCTCAGCATATAGATTAAACAAACAGGGTGACAGCAGACAGCCCTGTTGTACTCCTTTCTCAATCTTGAACCTTTCGGTTGTTCCATACAGGGTTCTGACTGTTGCCTCTTGACCTCCATACAGGTTTCTCGGGAGACAGATAAGTTGGTCTGGTATTCCTATCTCTTTAAGGGCTTGCCACAGTTTATTATAACCCACACATAGGCTTTAGCATAGTCGATGAAACAGAGGTAGATGTTTTTGCAGGAATCCCCCAGCTTTATAATCCAGTGAATGTTGGCAATTTCATCTCTGTTCCTCTTCCATTTCTAAATCCATCTTGGGCATCTCAAGTTCTTGGATTGCATAATTCTGAAGCCTAGAAGGATTTTAAGCATGACCTTACTAGTATGGGAGATATGTGGGAAATGAGTGCAATTGTCTGATGGTTAGCACATTCTTTAGTACTATCCTTCTTGGGAACTGGGATGAGGACTGACATTTTTCAGTCCTGTGGCCACTGCTGGGTCTTGCCAGATTTGCTGGCATACTCAATGCAACACTTTGAGGGTATCATCCTTTAGGGTTTTGAATAGTTCTACTGAACTGTGGTGTTGGAGAAGACTCTTGAGAGTCCCTTGGACTGCAAGGAGATCCAACCAGTGCATTCTGAAGGAGATCAACCCTGGGTGTTCTTTGGAAAGAATGATGCTGAAGCTAAAACTCCAGTACTTTGGCCACCACATGCGAAAAGTTGACTCATTGGAAAAGACTCTGATGCTGGGAGGGATTGTGGGCAGGAGGAGAAGGGGACAACAGAGGATGAGATGGCTGGATGGCATCACTGACTCGATGGAGGCGAGTCTGAGTGAACTCCGGGAGTTGGTGATGGGCAGGGAGGCCTGGCGTGCTGTGATTCATGGGGTCGCAAAGAGCCGGACACGACTGAGTGACTGAACTGAACTGAACTGGAATTCCATTGCATCCACTAGCTTTATTAACAATAGGGCTTCTTAAAATCCACTTGACTTCACTCTCCAGAATGTCTGGCTCTGGGTGGCTGACCACATCATCATAGCAGTCCACTTCATTTGGATCTTGTACAGTTCTTCTATGTATTCTTTTCATCTCTTCTTGATTTCTTTAGCATCTGCTAGTTCTCTACCATTTATGTCCTTTATTGTGCCTATCTTTGGGCAAAATATTCCCTTGATATCTCCAATTTTCCTAAAGAGATCTTTAGTCTTTACCTTTTGTTGTTTTCTTCTAGTTTTATACACTGTTCATTGAAGAAGGCCTTCCTCTTTTTCCATGCTGTTCTTTATTGTTATAATCATACATACTGGCCTGCCTGAGAGAATCCTGTCCATCTGTCTAACCCTGCACACCTGTAGCTGGCAGGAAGTAAGAAATTAAAACATCCCCTGCCTGAGGCTTTCCATATTAGGAGATATTTGCAAGATTAATGGTCTTTTTACTTTGTTTCCTTACCTCCTCCCATCTCTTTTCTACAAAAGACCTAGCATCCAGACCTCAATACTTAGAGACATTAGTCCACTGTCTTCCCAGTGACAGGGCTCTCCAAAGTTGTACTGATTGCATCAGCACCTTATCTCTGATTCACTGGTAAGCAGAGTGAGCTTGGACTTGGTAGCTTTAAGTTCAGGATAGCCAGTGAAGAGATACAAGTACTGTAATGGAATGTTATAACCTTATCATAGATGATGTTCTCTTCTGTGTAGAAAGAGAGTGAAAGTAGAAAGTCTGGTATGGAGGATGTTAAATTTAGAACAGAGATATGTTGATGGCTTGGACTGGTTGTTGACAGTTGAGAAAACAACTGTCATTTTTCAGAGAAAAATGAAAGGATTTGAAATCTACTGTAAGTATAGAAATGCATAGGATAAACTAATGGTGTCAGCTATGAGAGATGAGAGAATTTGATTTAAAGATGTCTACTTTTTAATTTATGTTTCCTTACATGACCAGTTGGATACTGATACCATTTACTGAGATAACATTTGGAAGGAATAGCTTTACACACTATATGTATGTGTGCATATGTATGAAATACCATAAGCTGATCATTTTAAGCATTATTCAATAGGAAAAGAATTGTCGACTCTATGAAATAATCTAAAAAGTTTGTAGAATCATGAAAATGTCAGTTATGTGCAGGCATTAATATAAGACATATTGTTGAGATATTAATGCAAATCATTTGGGGTTTTAAGTAATTGTGGTGATTATTGACTTGCTTTGTAATTTAGAGCAAGACAAGTAAAATAGAAAGGGAATTTAAATTGAAACTTAAGAGTTATTCTGTGGGAGTCAGTCACCTCCAGTTCTAAAGAGAAGCCTGGAGTAGCAGAGTATATTTCACACCAGGTGTCCATTAGCTCTCTCAGCACTTCCACTTCACAAAAAGTAGCAAAACCAGGAAATGTCATTTCAAAAAATCTGGAGACAAAACTGACTTTTCTGAAATTCAACATAAGCTGCTCAAACAACTTTTCCAGAAATTAAAACCACTTACTTTATACCACCAATTGTTAAACTTTTCTATTAGATTTCATTGTTGATATAACTATAAAATATAAAAATAAAATTAAAATTATTTGTTTTTCCTTTTGCTGTATATTGGGTGGAAAGGCATTAACCTAAAGTATCACAGGCTATCAACACAAGACATATACTTTCAGATGCACATATTTGAAAAGTGAATAATTTTACATGAGCAGCATGATGAATCTTTTCCTGGTAACAATATTTATTTTTCTCTTATACTTCATGGGAGAAGGACATGGCAACCTGCTCCAGTACCCTTGCCTGGAAAATCCTATGGACGGAGGAGCCTGGTAGGCTACAGTCCATGGGGTTGCAAAGAATCGGACATGACTGAGTGGCTTCACTTTCACTTTTCATTTTCATGCATTGGAGCAGGAAATGGCAACCCACTCTAGTATTCTTGCCTGGAGAATCCCAGGGATAGAGGAGCCTGGTGGGCACACATGGAAAACTGGAGTTACTTTGCATCAAATGATACTCAGCAGTTCTTCAGTATTGTCAACTATGAGCAAAATGTACATCATTTCAGTTCAGTCGCTCAGTCGTGTCAGACTCTTTGCTACCCCATGAATTGCAGCACGCCAGGCCTCTCTGTCCATCACCAACTCCTCCCGGAGTTCACTCAAACTCATGTCCATCGAGTCGGTGATGACATCCAGCCATCTCATCCTCTGTTGTCCCCTTCTCCTCCTGCCCCCAATCCCTCCCAGCATCAGAGTCTTTTCCAATGAGTCAACTCTTCGCATGAGGTGGCCAAAGTACTGGAGTTTCAGCTTTAGCATCATTCCTTCCAAAGAACACCCAGGGCTGATCTCCTTTAGAATGGACTGGTTGAAAGACTAGTTTTATTAAAGAAAACTGCTCTGTAAGTGTTAATATCTCTTATGAAGGAAAAGAATTATGGTCACACAGTGAAAACACTTATTTCCTAATCATGTTTTAATGGATTATTATAAAAGCAAACCAACTAACAAAATTTTACCCCAATATATAATATCCTATTCTACATTTTTTTTTTCAATCCAAAAATCTGTTTGATTTTGAGTGACTCAAAGGATCAATCACATTTCCTAGGGGCACTGAAATTTCTTTACAATAAAAATGAAAACCAGTCATGTTTTTCTTAATTTAGTCATTTTCCCCCTCACTTTTTAAACTGTTGTACTGAAAATAGACACATTTTAGTACAGCATGAATAATTTTACTTCATATAAACCATATGCCAAAGGATTATTAAACTGAGAGCATGGGCATGCATATGACTCAATTTTATTTAAATCAGCCTTCTCCAATCTCCTCTCATTTGAAAAAAATGCCATTTTAAACTTCTCTTGATCCTCCATTGTATTCTCTTATTAAGAAAATGGTAAGAACCAACACCAAGGAAGCCAGTAGTGCTAGTGGTGGGGGGAGTTGTGGCAATCACATTCATAAAATTTATCAAGCAAGAAAGTGGAACGAATGCATAATGGAAGCTTTATATTTTGCTAGATTGTGTGTAGATTCTAAAAAAGAATGATGTCATAGTGGGATTCAGTGAATATACCTGAGATCATGGCACTTATTTCTCAAGTACTAACTCAGATTCTATTATGTATTTTTATACAAAAGGATAAGAAATAGGACGTATCTATCTATTACACTGCAAGTTATTTAATGTTGCTTAAACTTCATCACAACTCTAGATATTCTTAGGATTTTTTTGTTCATTTTACTAATCAAAATCATGATGACACTCTGCCAGTATCTGGCATATTATTGGAGACATAAAACACAGTGGCAGTAACTCAGTCTCTGTCTTGTTTCAAGGCCATGGTTCAGTTCAGTTCAGTTCAGTCACTCAGTCGTGTCTGACTCTTTGCGACCCCATGAACTGCAGCACACCAGGCCTCCCTGTCCATTACCAACTCCCGGAGTTCACTCAAACTCACATCCATCGAGTCGGTGATGCCATCCAGCCATCTCATCCTCTGTCATCCCCTTCTCCTGCCCGCAGTCCCTCCCAGCATCAGAGTCTTTTCCAATGAGTCAACTCTTCACATGAGGTGGCCAAAGTACTGGAGTTTCAGCTTTAGCATCATTCCTTCCAAAGAACACCCAGGCCTGATTTCCTTTAGAATGCACTGGTTGGATCTCCTTGCAGTCCAAGGGACTCTCAAGAGTCTTCTCCAACACCACAGTTCAAAAGCACAATTTTTTAGCACTCAACTTTTTTCACAGTCCAACTCTCACATCCATACATGACCACTGGAAAAACAATAGCCTTGACTAGACGGACCTTTGTTGGCAAAGTAATGTCTCTGCTTTTCAATATGCTATCTAGGTTGGACATGACTTTCTTTCCAAGGTGTTCTACATTTCTTTCTGATGTTCAGTAGTTTTAGCTGGCTGCCCTTTCTATACATCTGAATCGTCTTTCCTAGGAAATTGACTAGAAGCATACGCTCCCCACAGTGGGAGACACTCCCTCAACTAAAGCTCTGGAGATTGACTTCTGCAGATTTCCCTCACTGTTATTTGCTTGTTTTGGCCTTCTCAGTTCCAGTTGTTTGTCAACACAGCAAATGAATATTATTAAACAATTGAACTTTACTCTTTACTAGTTAGACCTAAGAGATTAATACCTGGTAGCTCAGTCAGGAAAAAAAATTTGCCTGCAGTGCAGGAGTCCTGGGTTTGATCCCTGGGTTGGGAAGATCCCCTGGAGAAGGAAATGACAATCCACTCCAGTATTCTTATCTGGAAAATCTCATGGACAGAAGAGTCTGACAGGCTATAGTCCATGGGGTCACAAGAGTTGGACACAACTTAGTGACTAAACCATCATAAGAGATTAATACAGTAGAATAAGCATAAGACTTAGGAGAGATGTTACCTGAATGTATAAGAGAAAGCAACGTGGGATATGTAAAGAGAAGAAAAACAGAGATGTCTCTCTCTAGTTCCATGTAGGATTACCATGTTAGTGGGAAAGGATTTTTCACTCTTGACTCTGATTACAAGATGCTCTTCATTAAACATGACATCCTCTATTTTACCTTTTACATGACAGCCAGAGAGGGTCAGTCATTTTGCTGGGAGAAAAATAACTGTTATAAAGTCTGTAACATAAATTTGCTCACAAGATTTATTGTATATTTTACAACTCTCTATTTTAACTGAAAAGCTTTCAATATTATTATGACCCATAAAACTGAACAAATCTAAATTCTAAATTCTATTGAGAAAACAAATCAGAAACTATTTCTCAAAAGCATTAAAAATACTTTAATGATTTAATGAAAAATACCCCAGGCAAGATAATACATGCAGACAGCATAAGTATGACATATGCTCTTGAGTGAACTCAGCATTTCTAATTATTGTCGCTCCACATGAATGTCCTTTGCGTTTGAGTCATTATTAAAGACTGACTTCATTTGGGGGATATGAAAGCAAAATAAACACTTCTGTGAGACATACAAACTTCTATAAAGCATTTCAAAACTGAAACAATACCATATGACCTCAATGACTAGTGATTTAATAAAGTTCATCAGAAGAGGGCTTTTGTTGCCCATAACCTTTAAGATATAATCTTGACTTTGAAACCATGAATAACTATCTTGAAATTTCCTTTAATCTAGATTGGAGTGGATCACTGCCACACATTGCTTTGATATCAGTTGCACAAAATTAGGTGAATCAGTATCCATTTAAGAGAGTACTTTATGTATGGTATATGTAGTAATCCTAAAGCTTTACTATTTTAAAATATGGGATAAATAGTCTAAAATATTACTTTCCTTAATTCAGGGCTTGATAACCCACTCCAATATTCTTACTTGGAGAATTCCAAGGACAGAGGAACCTGGCAGGCTACAGTCCATGGGGTAACAAAGTCAGACATGACTGAGCAACTAACACTTTCACTTCTACGTTTTCCTTAATCCAGGTTTCTTGAATATATATTTCTTTTTTTAAATCGAGGCCTTTTCAAGTGCTATTTCTTCATTCTTATAATTTCTTTCCTCTAGTTTTATTGCCTATTCTTCTTGCCTCCTCCTTTAAGCCTCAGTAGAAATAGTACCTGAAAGAAGTCCTGGCACAAGGAAACATCTCAAGTAGTTCCTTCCTCTCCCTTCACACAGTTCTTTCACATAGAACTTTTAATTGCATTTGTACTAATTTGTTAAGATTTCATGTGTTATAGCTTGAAACAGCTTTCACCATTATACTCTTAAGTTCCATCCATCTGACATTTTTTTTCAGCGCGAACACCATTCTTAGCATTTAGTGTATACTTAGTATAAGAATAATGTAACTGATGATTATCTAATTGTCTGTTTATATCTGCACATACACAAATCCAAATGGCAGAACCACAATCAGAATATAAATGCATCCATCAGTTCACTGTTTCTTCTATAAGAAGAAAAGCAACAAAGACAAATTATCTCCTCAAGGAGCAGTATATAGAAGTATTTTTCAAATTGTGTCTAACCATCAGAAACTAGACAGTAAGCATTTAATATTTTAATGATACTTTGTGACACCCAGCCTTCTATACCTTTTAGCATTATGAAAATTAGTATGCTATATTATAGCAAAACCCTGGATAAAGGAACCAGATGGAAGCATGATACCTTCATAACCAAAGCCATTTTCCCAGCAGTGCAAATTACTGCTTCACTTAATCATGTTATGACAAAATCCATTATAATGATGGATAGACCCAAGGACATTGTTAATATTGAAACAAAATATAAAGAAACTAGTTGTTTCAAGTTTGTAATGTAGATTTTCCTTAGTATAATTGTGGGTAATAGGATAAGAAAAGTAGAATTTATATGAAGAGAAAGATTTTGTTTAAGAAAACTGTAGATTACAATGATGATTAATGAGCATGACTATTTTAATGAAAAAACAAATTACTAGGAAAATGATTAATAGTAAAGTATTTATGATAATTAAAATTCAGCCCTGACATTGATAGACTATATATGGGCTTCCTTGCATAAGCAACTGAGAAATTATTTGTGTGTCGTAGAAGATGAAGGTAAAGTTCTTGTAGGTGTATTTTTGCTTGGGAATGCAATTGATTTGGTTGATTTGTTATTTTGCTTAGTATATTCATTGTAATCATATAAAGAAACATTATGTAAAATATATAATACTTTATATAGAATGTTCAATGAACTCTGGAGACTTCAATTAAACTCATGTATTAGAAATTCCAGTGGAAAATAAAATATTTAGGTTTATTTCTGATTTTCAGCAAGAAAATTAATAAAAATTAACTGTGAAACTATTTGTGAGGCTATATCAAAAACAAAAAATATCTTTCCTAATGGAAGAATAGCTTGAAGTACAGAATGCCATATTTTATATTTTAGCACATTGCCTGGCACCTAACTGTTGGACGAATGAATGAATGAATAAGAACTAGTTATAAGAGTAAGTAGTGAATTCACAAACACCCTACTACCATCAGATGCTTTTATGGAAATGAAGACCATTCCTATACATTGTCATGTGCGCATTTGTGTTCAGTTGCATCCAACTCTTTTCAACCCCATGGACTATGCAGCCTGCCAGACTTCTTTGTCCATAGGATTTTCCAGCCAAGAATACTGGAGTGGTTTGCCATTTCCTATTCCATGGGATCTTCCCAAGCCAGGAATCAAACCTGTGGGTCTTGCATCTCTGTCATTGGCAGGAGGGTTCTTTACCACTGTGTCACTTGGGAAGCCCGATACATTGTCATTAAATTGAATTTTTTGTGGTTTGTTCTTTATTTTTTTTCTCTACTTTCTCTATTTATTGAGTGACAAGTACTATATGCCAGTTATTTGTCTAAACAGTGGTAATAGTAGTGCTAAGGTTTTCAAATAGACATCTAAAATTACAGTAAAGAAATGACTTTTGAGCTATGTCTTTAAAAATAAAAAAGAGTTTACTCAGAATACAATGGGTGAGTGAGGAATTTCAAATGACACAAAGGTGAGAATATCTGAATTTTGGGATACCTGGAAAATAGAGTCACACTGGTAGGAGGCCGTCAATGGGGTCGCAGAGAGTCGGACACGACTGAAGCAATTTAGCAACAGCAGCAGCAAGAGATAAGATTGGTAATATAAAACTGGTTAGGTTGTCAGAATGCTTATACATAGTGTTAAGGCAATCAGGCTTTATTAACATTTAACATGGAATTTAAATGGGTTCTTAACTGGCATGAGGCATCTTCTCTTTGGATTACTACCCACCTATTCCTAATATTTATTCAAACACTTGTCATAAAAATATGAGATTTTTTTTTTTCCTTTCTCTTGCCCTTCTCTTCTATTAGACTGGCAGAAATTTGCAATTACCAATAACAGTTAAATTATACAACTAAATCTTGGCTCTGAGAAGAAATTCAATATCTATATAGAAAATGCATATTAAAAGCAGTTATGGACTTGAGACTCAACCAAAATATTTTTAAATATAATTTTATTTACAAAGAATATCTATTTTCCACAAATGAGCTCATTCATTTACTACAGGAGATTTTGCTTCTTAATAATGGCTATACATTGTCTTTATTTCCTGAACTCAAGAATGTCTCTTAAAATAAAGATATAAAAGAGTGCCTAGCATGAGACCATGCACTTGTGTGTGTGTGTGCCTAGTTGCTCAGTCGTGTCTGACTCTTTGTGACCCCATGGACTGTAGCCTATCAGGCTCCTCAGTCCATGGGATTCTCCAGGCAAGAATCCTGGAGTGGGTTGCCATTTCCTTTGCCAAGGAATCTTTCTGACCCAGGGATCAATCCCACATCTCCTGTGTCTCCTGAATGGCAGGTGGTAAAATGTCATAGGTCAAGTTTTAGATTAACATTGATTGTGGTTTGTTTGTTAGTCTGTAATACAGATTCTTTCAATGTCTCTGTTCTTAAAGAACTTTTAAACTTTTTTCTGAGCTCTGAGATTCATACATCATATGTTCTCAGACTGAAATGTTCCCTAACCCTCATTTTCATGACTATCTTTAATAATCAGCCCGTTAATCTCCTTCTCTAGTGAAAAAGTTATTTTAAGCACAATCCAGTTATATTGCATCCCTCTGTACTCCAATTTATTTATAGATCTGTTTCAACTGTTTCTTTGAATAAAATTGGGTCCTATGCATTTCTGTATCACCAGTAGTATAGAGGATAGAAAGATATTTCCTTTTATTGCGGTTAAATCAGAGACAAAATGCCAACTCCAATTAGCTTATGGAAAAAAATATTGCACTGTATTCTCCCTCATGACTGGGAAATTCAGGTGATTAGCACCATTAACCTCTTGTCTTTGGCTTACTGTACAGTCTATTCATGTGGTGAGAAAGACACCTGAAACATCTCATCCTTTCCAGGAAGATTCAGGCTTATAGGAGTGCCTCAATTTTGTTAGGGACACGTCTCACTGCATGTGTAACAATCTCAGAAAAAGTGATCGGGCTCAATTATATGTCCCACCCTGGACCATTCACTTTACCCAAGGAGAATTATTTTGAATGTCCACCTTATGTAAAACGCCTGATTGTGTGTGTGTGTGAGTAGTAGTAGTGGTAGTGGTAGTAGTAGTAGTAGTAGTAGTAGTAATAGTAGTGGGTCTTCATTTTCATCCCCATTAGAATCACATGGATTCAGGTAGTGAAGGGGGCTAGTTCTAGAAATGATGATATTGAGGTCAGATAGAAAATAATATATGTTCATTAGGTAAGTAGTCTTTTGAGTCAGATTGCTTTAGTCTAAATCCTATCTTCAGTGTTTAACAGCTATCATGTAAGCAATGTTTCCTTAAGCACTTTCTGCCTCAGTTTTCATTCCATAAAATGGATGAAGAATAGTACCTAGAAATAGCCTTCCCTTCAGATGACAAGAATAAGGAATATTTTGAATAATGCAGATAAAATAATCAGCATAATGGTTCATAACTAATAATTATTCAAAAATACTGCTATTGTGACAATAATGCAATTCCTAAGCTTTTAATAATCTGGTCCTTTCATTCTTGAATATTTTGTAATGGGGCATTGATTTATGAGAGGTTTCAAATAGTGATCCATAGGCTTCTGACTCAACACTCTGTAGGGACACCTAGGAAGGGGAGGAATAAAGACGGAGAACTGCATCTCATCTGAAATAGTAGCTCAACTTTTCTGTTTTACATTTTATGCCTCCAAGAAAGATTTTATTTGGAAACAGAATTCCACAGCTAACATACATTTTGTAACCTCCTGCTGCTCTAAGATATCATCTTTATGGGTCTAGGTAAATCAGAAATGGCACAACTAAAATAAAACAAAAAGATACTGCAAGTGTGTCATGCTTGTTACAAGAGGGCTGAACAAAGAATACAGGTGAGCAATGTCATATATTGTATTGCTCCAGGGAAGCAATTTATAGTCTCCACTCTACTGAGCATATTTCAGGAATGTCACTTTTATAGACAGAAGACAACATTGTTACATTATAATGCTATTAACCATATCAAATATCATATATTTAAAGAACTAAGGGTGCATATCTTCTTTTCCCCTCTAAAAGCATCTTATTATTTCTTTTACAAGTGTAATCAGAACACTGACAGGCAATATAGCAATTTATGAACTGTGGACAAGAAATGCAAGCATAAAAGCACAAGTGTATTAGGATTCCAGCTATGCTTATCTCTTTATGTCTGACAGTGCAGAAGGGATTTTAAGATGTTTATGACACTATTTTCAAAAGATCATTTTTAAATATTTCAAAATGAGAATTTAATAATATGTGTGTAGAACACAAGTATGGTTTAAGAAAAAAAAAAAACCTAGATACTTTCCTAAACACTTTCATGAATATAATTTCTAATATCTGTCACTTTTTTGTGCTTCTCAATTGCCAATTTTGAAAGAAAAATCACTTTTTCAATAATTTTCTAGAAAAACACAGGTATGAACTTTACCAGACAAACAAATCCAGGGCATATTAAAGTAGGATCCACTCATACACAGAAATTTTTTTCACTAAACATACACTACAGTACCATATGTTCTACAGTTTTTTGAATCCACAGATACAGACAACCAACTACAAAGTTAAGGTAGAATTTTGACTACATAAAGGGCCTACATCCGTAACTCTTACATTGTGGAAGGGTCAACAAAAATAGTTCAGTTTTGCAAGAGGAAAAAATGGCATCTTACAGTATCAAATATTACTATGAATAATGTGAATATTTTCATGAAACTTAGAAACACAGTTATTTACTTATTTTGAATATAGATATCTGAATAGTTGTATCTCCACTGAGTTTCAGGAGAAATATCAGTAACCTCAGAATGCAGATGACATCACCCTTATGGCAGAAAGTGAAGAAGAACTAAAGAACCTCTTGATGAAAGTGAAAGAGGAAAGTGAAAAAGCTGGCTTAAAAGTCAACATTCAAAAAACTAAAGACCATGGCATCCGGTCCCATCATTTCATGGCAAATGGATGGGGAAACAATGGAAACTGTGAAATACTTTATTTTCTTGGGCTCCAAATCACTGCAGATGGAGATTGCATCCATGAAATTAAAAGATGCCTTGGTACTTGGAAGAAAAGCTATGACCAAACTAGACAGCATGTTAAAAGCAGAGACATTACTTTGCTGACAAAGGTTCATCTAGTCAAGCCTATAGTTTTTCCAGTAGTCATGTATGGATGTGAGAGTTGGACTATAAAGAAAGCTGAGCTCCGAAGAATTGATGCTTCTGAAGTGTGGTGTTGGAGAAGCCTCTTGAGAGTCCCTTGGACAGCAAGAAGATCCAACCAGTCCATCCTAAGGGGAATCAGTCTTGATAATTCATTGGAAGGACTGATGCTGAAGCTGAAATTCCAATATTTTGGCCACCTGATGAGAAGAACTGACTCATTTGAAAAGATCCTGATGCTGGGAAAGATTGAAGGTGGGAGGAGGAGGTGATGACAGAGGATGAGATGGTTGGATGGCATCACTGACTCAATGGACATGAGTTTGAATAAACTCCCAGAGTTGGTGATGGACAGGGAGGCCTGGTGTTCTGCAATCCATGGGGTTGCAAAGAGTCAGAGAAGACTGAGTGATTGAACTGAACTGAACTGAACCAATGAATTTATTCACTAATTTTGGATTTTTTGTTTTATTTTGGTCAGACTAGCTTATGACTGGTCATGTTCTCTAGGTTCTCTTTAGTTATCTATTTTATAAATAGTAGTATATATATCGGAGAAGGCAGTGACACCCCACTCCAGTACTCTTGCCTGGAGAATCCCATGGATTGAGGAGCCTGGTAGGCTACAGCCCATGGGGTTGCAGAGTCAGACAGGACTGAGCGACTTCCCTTTCACTTTTCACTTTCATGCATTGGAGAAGGAAATGGCAACCCACTCCAGTGTTCTTGCCTGGAGAATCCCAGGGACAGAGGAGCCTGTTGGGCTGCCGTCTATGGGGTTGCACAGAGTAGGACATGACTGAGGCGACTTAGCAGCAGCAGCAGCAGCAGCAGTATATATATGCCAATCTCATTTTCCCAATCCACCCCACCCCCACCTCTTTCTCCTTTGTATTCATACATTTGATCCTTGCATCAGTGTCTCTATTTGTTCTTTGCAAGTAAACTCATATATACATTTTTTCTAAATTCTGCATATACGTGTTAATAAATGATTTTTATTTTTTGCTTTCTGACTTCCCTTTCTATGACAATCTCTAGGTCCATCCACAACTCTGTAAATGACACAATTTCATTCCTTGTTATGGCTAAGTAATGTTCCATTGTATATATGTACCACATCTTCTTTATCCACTTCCCTGTTGATGGGCATTTAGGTTACTTCCATGTCCTGGCTAATATAAATAGTGCCACAGTGAATACTGGGGTGCCTGTGTCTTTTTAAATTATAGTTTTCTCCAGGTAAATGCCCAGGACTGGCATATGTTTGATCATATGCTAGTTCTACTTTTATTTTTTTAAGGAACATCTATACAGTTCTCCATAGTGGCTGTACCAATTTTCATTCCCATCAACAGAGTAAGAGGTGTAGAATTGTTGATGATGGCTATTCTGACAGATGTGGTATTGACATCTCAATGTAGTTTTGATTTGCATTCCTCTAATAGTTAGTAATGTACACTGCATATAAGTTAAATAAGCAGGGTGACAATATACAGCCTTGACATACTCCTTTTCCTATTTGAAACCAGTCTGTTGTTCCATATCCAGTTCTTTTTTTTTAATATAAATTTTTTTTAATTGGAGGTTAATTACTGTACAATATTGTATTGGTTTTGCCTACATCAACCATTATCCGCCACAGGTATACACGTGTTCCCAATCCTGAGCCCCCCTCCCTCCCTGTACCATCCCTTTGGTTCGTCCCAGTGCACCAGCCCCAAGCATCCATTATCATGCATTGAACCTGGGCTGGCAACTCGTTTCGTATATGATATTATACATGTTTCAATGCCATTCTCCCAAATCATCCCACAGTCTCCCTCTCCCGCTCCCAGAGTCCAAAAGACTGTTCTACACATCTGTCTCTTTTGCTGTCTCACCTACAGGGTTATTGGTACCATCTTTCTAAATTCCATATATATGTGTTAGTATACTGTATTTGTGTTTTTCTTTCTGGCTTACTTCACTCTGTATAATAGGCTTCAGTTTCATCCACCTCATTAGAACTGATTCAAGTGTATTCTTTTTAATGGCTGAGTAATAATCCATTGTGTATATGTACCACAGGTTTTTTATCCATTCATCTGCTGATGGCCAGGACATGGAAGCAATCCATGTCCAGTTCTAACTGTTGCTTCCTGGCCTGCATATAGGTTTCTCAAGAGGCAGGTCAGGTGGTCTGGTATCCCCATCTCTTTAAGAATTTTCCAATTTATTGTGATCCACACAGTCAAAGGCTTTGGCATAGTCAATAAAGCAGAAATAGACGTTTCTCTGGAACTCTCTTGATTTTTCCATGATCTAGTGGATGTTGGCAACTTGATCTCTGGCTCCTCTGCCTTTTCTAAAACCAGCTTGAACATCTGGAAGTTCACGGTTCACGTATTGCTGAAGCCTGGCTTGGAGAATGTTGAGCATTAATTTACTAGCATGTGACATGAGTGCAATTATGCGGTAGTTTGAACATTCTTTGGCATTGCCTTCCTTTGGGATTGGAATGAAAACTGACCTTTTCCAGTCCTGTGGCCACTTCTGAGTTTTCCAAATTTCCAAAACGCTGGGCTGGAAGAAGCACAAGCTGGAATCAAGATTGCTGGGAGAAATATCAATAACCTCAGATATGCAGATGACACCACCCTTATGGCAGAAGGTGAAGAGGAACTAAAAAGCCTCTTGATGAAAGTGAAAAAGGAGAGTGAAGAAGTTGGCTTAAAGCTCAACATTCAGAAAACAAAGATCATGGCATCTGGTCTCATCACTTCATGGGAAGTAGATAGGGAAACAGTGGAAGCAGTATCAGACTTTGTTTTTTTTGGGGGGGGCTCCAAAATCACTGCAGATGGTGATTGTAGCCATGAAATTAAGATGCCTACTCCTTGGAAGGAAAGTTATGATCAACCTGAATAACATATTAAAAAGCAGAGACATTACTTTGCCAACAAAGTTCTGTCTAGTCAAGGCTGTGATTTTTCCAGTGGTCATGTATGGATGTGAGATTTGGACTGTGAAGAAAGTTGAGTGCCAAAGAATTGATGCTTCTGAGATGTGGTGTTGGAGAAGATTCTTGAGGGTACCTTAGACTGCAAGGAGATCCAATCAGTCCATTCTAAAGGAGATCAGTCCTGGGTGTTCATTGGAAGGACTAATGTTGAAGCTGAAACTTCAGTACTTTGGCCACCTCATGTGAAGAGTTAACTCATTGGAAAAGACTCTGTTACTGGGAGGGATTGGGGGCAGGAGGAGAAGGGGACGACAGAGGATGAGATGGCTGGATGGCATCATTGACTCAATGACATGAGTTTGGATGAACTCTGGGAGTTGGTGATAAACAGGGAGGCCTGGCGTGCTGCAATTCATGGGATCTAAAAGAGTCGGACAGAACTGAGAAACTGAACTGAACTGAATAGTTAGTGATACTGAGCAATTTTTCATTTGTTTGGCCATCTGTACGTCTTTGGAAAATTTTCTATTTAAATCTTCTGCCCGTGTTGTATTAGGTAGTTTACCTTTTTTGATTCTGAGTTGCATAAACTGTTTGTCTGTTTTAGAGATTAATCCCTTGTCAGTTGCTTTGTTTGCAAATATTATCTCCGAAAAGAAAATTTTAAAATTAATCATTGTCCAGTTGCCCAGTCATGTCCAACTCCTTGCAACCCCACAGACTGCAGCACGCCAGGCCTCTCTTTCCCTTACCATCTCTTGAAGTTCGCCCCAGTTCATTGTCCATTGCATTGGTGATTACTTCCAGCCATCTCATCCTCCGACACTCTCTTCTCTTTCTGTCCTCAATCTTTCCCAGCATCAGGGACTTTTCCAATGAGTCAGCTATTTGCATCAGATGATCAAAATACTGGAGTTTCAGCTTCAGTAACAGGCCTTCCACTGAGTATTCAGGGCTTATTTCCCTTAAGATTGACTTATTTGATCTCCTTGTTGTCCAAGGGACTCTCAGGAGTCTTTGCCAGCACCACAGTTGGAGGGCATCAATTCCTCAGCATTATGCCTTCTTTATGGTCCAACATCACAACCATACATGACCACTGGGCAAACCATAGCCTTGACTATATGGACCTTCATTGGCAGAGTAACGTCTCTACTTTTCCACACACTGTCTAGGTTTGTCATAGCTTTCCTGCCAAGAAGCAAACATCTGATTTCATGGCTGCAGGCACCATACACTGTGCTTTTAGAACCCAAGAAGAGGAAATCTGTCACTACTTCAACATTTTCTCTCTATTTTCCATGAGGTAATGTGGCTGGATGCCATGATCTTAGTGTTTTATTTCTTAGTTTTAAACCAGCTCTTTCACTCTCCTCCTTCACCCTCATCAAGAGGTTCTTTAGTTCCTCCTCGCTTTCTGCCATTAGAGTGTATAATCCACATATCTGAGATTGTTGATGTTTTTCCTGCCTATCTTAATTCCAACTTGTAACTCATCCAGCCTGGCATTTCTCATGATGTGCTCAATGTATAGATTAAACAAATAAGGTGACAGCAGACAGCCCTGTTGTACTCCTTTCTCAATCCTGAACCAATCAGTTGTTCCATACAGGGTTCTGACTGTTGCTTATTGACCTGCATACTGGTTTCTCGGGAGACAAGTAAGACGGGTTGGTATCCCCATCTTTTTAAGAGCTTGCCATAGTTTGTTATGATCCACACAGTCAAAGATTTGGTGTAGTTGGTGAAACAGAGGTAGATATTTTTCTGGAGTTCCCCAGCTATCTCTATAATCCAGCAAATATTCGCAATTTGATCTATGGTTCCTATTCCTTTTCTAAATTAAGCTTGGACACCTGAAAGTTCTGGGTTCACATAATGCTTAGCATGCAAGGTTTTCAGCATGACCTTACTAGCATGGGAGATGAATGCAATTATCAGATGGTTGGCACATTCTTTAGTACTACCTTTATTGGGAATTGGGATGAGGATTGACCTTTTCCAGGTCTGTATGAAATTTTTTAAATATGCTGAAATACCATATATCAGAAATGTCTTAAAAAGACTCAATGGCAATTTGAGGGAGATATGAGTGACATTTAGGTATTCTAAAGGTGGTCTCTCTATAGGATTAAGGTTCCAGTCTCTGAGGCAAATAGAACAGAAATGATATGTTCATATATCATGTACTTAGTTGATATGAATAGAAGGGTGTAATTCCAATCTTAAACTAATCATATATTAGAATTAGTAGATAAGAATTTTAAAGGAGCTACTGTAATTACACAGAAAGTTGTAAAGAAAGATAGATTATAATTAATATGGTCAAGGAAATATTAATAACAGGAAAAAGACTTAAAAGCTAAAGGAAGTTAAAAACTCTATTACATAGCCACATGCTACAAGATATAGATTGATGGGCAACTCTTGTGCACTACATACAGTGATGCCTTATTCATGCTAATTGTTGAATTTAATGCTGCCTAAGTTATCCCTTAGAATAAAAGTTATGACCAACCTAGATAGCATGTTGAAAAGCAGAGACATTACTTTGCCAACAAAGGTATGTCTAGTAAAGGCTATGGTTTTTCCAGTATGGATGTGAGAGTTGGACTGTGAAGAAAGCCGAGCACCAAAGAATTGATGCTTTTGAAATATGGTGTTGCAGAAGAGTCTTGAGAGTCCTTTGGACTGAAAGGAGATCCAACCAGTCCATTCTGAAGGAGATCAGCCCTGGGATTTCTTTGGAAGGAATGATGCTAAAGCTGAAACTCCAGTACTTTGTCCACCTGATGCAAAGAGTTGACTCACTGGAAAAGACTTTGATGCTGGGAGGGATTGGGAGCAGGAGGAGAAGGGAACGACAGAGGATGAGATGGCCAGATGGCATCACCGACTCGATGGACATGAGACTGAGTGAACTCCGGGAGTTGGTGATGGACAGGGAGGCCTGGCATGCTGAGTTCATGGGGTCGCAAAGAGTTGGCCGTGACTGAGGGACTGAACTGAACCGAACTGAAGTTATCTCTAAATTAGGGATATTATTTTCTACTCTGTGCACCTTGTATGTTAAATATTCCACTCCTTAAAAAATTTTATGAACTTATGTTTCTCCTTAATAAAGCTATGATTCTGTTATGTAAAGGATGGTGTGGTACAGGTTTTCAAATCCTAGTGTGAAATATAATGCCAATAAAGTTTTCTCTACCCTCTTCCTTGCTTCCTTTGAGTCCTCACCAGCAAAATTGTTAACATCCATATTTCTACTAAATTTTGAAGGCAATCTAAGCTTTTACTTATCCATGCTGCTCAGAATCCTTAGCCTCTGCCCATTGTCCAGTTCCAAAGCCACGTTCACATTTCCAGGTAATTGTTAAAGAATCATCCCACTTTGAAATTCTGAGATCTGCATTAGTTTCCTATGGCTGCATAATTACTTGCCAAAATTTTAGTGACTGCAGAGTAGCATATACATTATTCAGTTCAGTTCAGTCACTCAGTCGTGTCCGAGTCTTTGCGACCCCATGAATGGCAGCACGCCAGGCCTCCCTGTCCATCACCAACTCCCGGAGTTCACTCAAGCTCACGTTCATCGAGACGATGATGCCATCCAGCCACCTCATCCTCTGTTGTCCCCTTCTCCTCCTGCCCTCAATCCCTCCAAGAACCAGAGTCTTTTCCAATGAGTCAACTCTTCGCATGAGGTGGCCAAAATACTGGAGTTTCAGCTTTAGAATCATTCTTTCCAGAGAACACTCAGGACTGATCTCCTTTAGAATGGACTGGTTGGATCTCCTTTCAGTCCAAGGGACTCTCAAGACTCTTCTGCAACACCACATTTCAAAAGCATCAATTCTTTGGTGCTCAGCTTTCTTCACAGTCCAACTCTCACATCCATACATGACCACAGGAAAAACCATAGCCTTGACTAGACGGACCTTAGTCGACAAAGTAATGTCTCTGTTTTTGACTATGCTATCCAGGTTGGTCATAACTTTCCTTCCAAGGAGTAAGCATCTTTTAATTTCATGGCTGAAGTCACCATCTGCAGTGATTTTGGAGCCCCCCAAAATAAAGTCTGACACTGTTTCCACTGTTTCCCCATCTATTTGCCATGAAGTGATGGGACCAGATGCCATGATCTTCATTTTCTGAATGTTGAGCTTTAAGCCAACTTTTTCACTCTCCTCTTTCACTGTCATCAAGAGCCTTTTTAGTTCCTCTTCACTTTCTGCCATAAGGGTGGTGTCATCTGCATATGTGAGGTTATTGATATTTCTCCCGGCAATCTTGATTCCAGCCTGTGTGTCTTCCAGTCCAGCGTTTCTCATGATGTACTCTGCATATAAGTTAAATAAGCAGGGTGACAATATACAGCCTTGATGTACTCCTTTTCCTATTTGGAACCAGTCTGTTGTTCCACGTCCAGTTCTAACTGTTGCTTCCTGACCTGCATATAGATTTCTCAAGAGGCAGGTCAGGTGGTCTAGTATTCCCATCTCTTTCAGAATTTTCCTAACCAAGTGGGCCCTAATCCAACCAGCTGAAGTTCAAAATAACTTTTCAAGGAGTAGGGACTTCTACCACAGCCTGCCTTTGGATTAGAGGTGAAACATCAACTCTCCCCTGGGTATCTATCTTGCCAGCCTACCCTGAAGATTTTTGACTTGACAAACTCTATAATCGTGTGAGCCAATTCCTTAAAAACTCTTTAGACAGATCAAAGGGCAGATAGATTGTTATGTATGTAACTATAACTCTCTCCCTCTTTCTCACTGTGTTTCTGTCTCTCACCCTCCCTCCATTCTTACTTCTGCTTCCCTGGAGAACCCTTATACATAAGGTATAACAGATTAAAAGAAAGACACAAAATGTAAAACATCTCAACAAATTAAGAATAAACATGCAATAACAGTATCTATTCTTTTTAAAATCCTTTACATTAGAAATAGAAGTTCCTCAAAACAGACAAAGGTATAAATATGAAAGAAATTTATAAACTATGACAAAAGTTTTATAATACATCTAGTTGGCAAAGGAATGATATGCAGAATATATAAATAATTCCTGTAAAAAAATAAAAGAAATTAATATAAAAGTGGTCAAGATATGAAGAAGCATTTAATAGAAGAACTAAGTATAGTCCAAAAACATTATAAAGAATATTATATGCATAGTAATCGGGGAAATAGAAAACTATGAGATATTATTTAATAATCTATCAGATTTATAAAAATGAATACATGAAGAAAACTGATAATATAGATATATTTGAAGAGTATAGTACTTAAGATACTTTTATGTATTCTTGATATTAATCTAAATTTATAGAAGCACTATAGAAGACAATTTAACTTTTTTTGTTTGTTGGAGATTTTTCTACTTTCTGAATGATAAATTCCGTTTTTGATATACAAAATAAGCAAAAATTTTCACATATGCACCAGGATACATGTATAAGAATATACAAAGCAGCTTTTTCAGTTTTTTTTTTTTATCTTCTGTTATAGAAAAACACTGTGGATGATAACCCCAGTATACATTGAAAAGGGAATATATAAATATACTGTGGTACAATAGAATCCTACAGTTGCCTTTACAAGCATGGATAAATATTAGAGTAACTGAACATAAATGGCAAAGCACAGAAAATTACATGTAGTAAATATAATTGTATAAAGAAAATAAGAAACACTATATATATATATTTTTTAATATATATATATTTTAAACAATATTGAAGGGAATATATTTTTATAAAATATTTTCCATAAATATATGGTTAAAAGACTGATACTAGACCAATTTAAAGAGTTTTGCCAAATCATGCATTCTGTACTGTATGGTATATTATGGAGTATGTGAAGTGAAGTGAAAGTCGTTCAGTCGTCTCCGACTCTTTGAGACCCCATGGACTATACACAGAATTCTCTCCAGGCCAGAATACTGAAGTGGGTAGCCTTTCCCTTCTCCAAGGGATCTTCCCAACCCAGGGATCAAATGCAGGTCTCCTGCATTGCAGGCGGATTCTTTACCACTGAGCCACCAGGGAGGTATTTGGCTTAGTTTTTTGTTGTTGTTCAGTATCTCAGTTGTGTTCGACTCTTTGTGACCTCATGGACTGCAGCATGCCAGGTTTCCCTGTCCTTCAACATTTCCCCGAGCTTGCTCAAACTCATGTCCCTTGAATCAGAGATGCCATCCAACCTTCCCATACTCTGCCATCCCCTTCTCCTCCTGCCTTCAATCTTTCCCAGCATCAGGGTGTTTTCTAATGAGTCAGCTCTTCACATTAGGTGGCCGAAGTATTGGAGCTCCAGTTTCATCTTCAGTCCTACTAATGAACATTCAGGACTGATCTCCTTCAGAATGGACTGGTTGGATCTCCTTGCAGTCCAAGGGACTCTTAAGTCTTCTCCAACACCACAGTTCAAAGCATCAGCGCTTTCATGCTCAGTCTTCTTTGTGGTCTAACTCTCACATACATACATGACTACTGGAAAAACCATAGCTTTGACTATACAGACATTTGTTGCCAAAGTAGTGTCTCTGCTTTTGAATACGCTGTCTAGGTTTGTCATAGCCTTTCTTCCTAGGAGCAAGCATCTTTTAATTTCATGGCTACAGTCACTGTCCACATGATTTTGAAGCCTGAGAAAATAAAGTCTGTCAGTGTTCCCATTGTTTCCCCATCTATTTGTCATGAAGTGATGGGACCAGATGCTTTGATCTTAGTTTTCTGAATGTTGAATTTGAAGCCAGCTTTTTTCACTCCCTTCTTTCACCTTCATCAAGAGACTCTTTGGTTCCTCTTCACTTTCTGCCATGATAGTGGTGTCACCTGCATGTCTGATGTTATTGATATTTCTCCCAGTAGTCTTGATTCCAGCTTGTGCTTTATCCAGCTAAATAAGCAGGGTGATTATATATAGCCTTGACATGCTCCTTTTCCAATTTAGAACCAGTCCACTGTTCCATGTCTGGTTCTAACTGTTGCTTCTTGACCTGTGTACAGATTTCTCAGGTGGCAGGTAAGGTGGTCTTGTATTCCCATCTCTTTAAGAATGTTCCACAGTTTGTTGTGGTCTGCACAGTCAAAGGCTTTAGTGTAGTCAATGAAGCAGAAGTAGATATTTTTTCTGGAGTTCTCTTGCTTTTTCTATGATCCAATGGATGTTGACAATTTAATCTCAGGTTCCTTTGCCTTCACTAAATCCATCTTGTACATCTGGAAGTTCTCAGTTCAAGTACTGTTGAAGCCTGGCTTGGAGAATTTTGAGCATTACTTTGCTAACACGTGAAATGTGTGCAATTGTGCAGTAGTTTGAACTTTCTTTGGCATTCCTTTCTCTGGGATTGGAATGAAACTGATCTTTTCCCCATCCTGTAGTTACTGCTGATTTTTCCATATTTGCTGGCATATTGAGTGCAGCACTTAACAGGATCATTTTTTAGGATTTGAAATAACTCAGCTGGAATCCCATCTCCTCCACTAGATTTGTTCATAGTGATGCCTCCGAAGGCCCACTTAACTTCACACTCCACGGAGTCTGGTTCTAGGTGTGTGATGATACCACTGTGGTTATCTGGTCATTAAGATTTTTTTTTGTTGTTGTTGTTATAGTTCTTCTGTTCTTGCCACTTCTTCTTAATATATTCTGCTTCTGTAGGCCCATACCATTTCTGTCTTTTATTGTGCCCATCTTTGCATGAAATGTTCCCTTGGTATCTCTAATTTTCTTGACAAGATCTCTAGTCTTTCCTCTTCTATTGTTTCTCTATTTCTTTGCATTGCTCACTTAGGAAGGCTTTATACTCTTTCCTTGCTATTCTTTGGAACTCTGCATTCAGATGGATATATCTTACTTTTCATCCTTTGCCTTTTGTTTCTTTTCTTTTCTATGCTATTTGTAAGGCCTCTTCTGATAATCATTTTGCATTTTTGCATTTCTTTTTCTTGAGGATGGTTTTCATCATTGCTTCCTGTATAATGTCATGAGCCTCTCTCCAAAGTTCTTCAAGCCGTCTGTCTATCAGATCTAATGTCTTGAATCTATTTGTCACTTCCACTGTATAATCATAAGAGATTTTATTTAGGTCATTCCCGAATGGCCTAGTGGTTTTCCCTACTTTATTTAATTTAAGTCTGAATTTTGCAATAAGGAGTTCATGATCTTAGTCACAGTCATTATCCAGTCTTGTATTTACTGACTGTAGAGAGCTTCTTCATCTTTGACTGCAAAAAATATAATCAATCTGATTTTGGTATCAACCGTCTGATGATGCCCATGTGTAGCACTGTCTCTTCTGTTATTGGAAGAGGGTGTTTGCTATGACCAATGCATCTCTTAGGAAAACCCTGTTAACCTTTTCCCTGCTTCATTTTGTATGTCAAGCCAAACTTGCCTGTTACTCCAGGTATATCTTGACTTCCTGCTTTTGAATCCCAGTCCCCTATGATGAAAAGGACACCTTTTTTGTGTGTTAGTTCTAGAAGGTCTTATAGTTTTTTAAGGGAACCATTCAACTTCAGCTTTTTGACATCAGTGGTTGAGGCACAGACTTAGATTATTGTGATATTGTATGGTTTGCCTTGGAAAGAAACAAGATCATTCTGTCATTTTTGAGATCGCACTCAAGTACTTCATTTCAGACTCTTTTGTTGACTATGAGTCCTACTCCATTTCTTCTATGGAATTCTTGCCCACAATAGTAGACATAATGGTCGTCTGAATTAAATTTTGCCCTTTCCAGTCCATTTTAGTTCATTGATTCCTAAGATGTCAATGTTCACTCTTGCCATCTCCTGTTTGATCACTTCCAATTTACCTTGATTCATAGACCTAACATTTCTGGTTCCTATGCAATATTTTTCTTCACAGCATTGGATTTTACTTTCACCACTAGACACATTCACAACTGGCTGTTGTTTCCACTTTGGCTCAGCCTCTTCATTGCTTCTGGAGGTATTTCTCCACTCTTCTCCAGTAGAGTATTGGGCTCCTACTTACCCAGGGAGTTCATCTTTCAGTACCATAACTCTTTGCTTTTTCATAGTGTTCATGGTTTTCTCAAGGCAAGAATGCTAAAGTGGTTTGCCATTCCCTTCTCCTGTGGACCATGTTTTGTCAGAGCCCACCACCATGACCCATCTATCTTGGGTGGCCCTACATAGCATGGCTCATGGTTTCATCGAGTTAGACAAAGTTGTATTCCATATGATCAGTTTGGTTAGTTTTCTGTGGTTGTGGTTTTCATGCTGTCTGCCCTCTGATAGATGAAGTGTGGAGGCTTGTAAAAGCTTCCTGGTGGGAGGGACTTATTGTGGGTAAAACTGTGTCTTATTCTGATGGCAAGGCCATGCTCAGTGAATCTTTAATAAAAATTTTCTGCTTTAATCCAGTTTTGTTTAGCTTTAAAGTGAAGGATTTGTACAAAATTGTTTGTTTTGTTTTAATGAAGTTGACCTTTACAGGGAAGTGATATATCTGTACCCAAGAGGTAGGGCAACTTAAGCACAAAATGTTATTGGAGCCAGTTTCCAGTTATCTTCACAAGCTTAGACTTTGAGTCATACAGTGTGAAAGTGTTAGTTGCTCAGTCATGTCCAGCTGTTTGTGACCCCCATGGACTGTAGCCTTCCAGGCTCCTCTGTCCATGGAATTCTCCAAGCAAGAATACTGGAGTAGGTTGCCATTTTCTTCTACAGGGCATCTTCCCAACCCAGGAATTGAACCCAAGTCTCCTACATTGCAAGCAGATTCTTTACTAGCTTAGGCAACAAGGAAGTCCTGAGTTATATAGACACATGTTCATTTTCCTGATACAATCACTTACTGTGCAACTTGGAGAAAGTCACTTAAACATTCCAGATCACTTCATAAAGGGGTAATTACTTCACTTCAAAAAGGGAAAAGGGAAGTCGCTCAGTCATGTCCGACTCTTCGTGACCCCATGGACTGCAGCCCCCCAGGCTCCTCCATCAGTGGGATTCTCCAGGCAAGAGTACTAGAGTGGGGTGCCATCGCGTTCTCCGATGAACGAGTCTACCTATTTGTAAAAATGTGACTGATGAAAACAGTGCAGTCACTAGGTTATCACACTGTGCAAGTTCAGTTGTCAAAGGACATCACACAATCTATAAACTAGCTGGAAGGAGCCATGCAGACTTTGCCCTGCCGAACACTTTCTGGGAGATGATTAGCCGGTGGGGGCCAGATCCTCATTAGAAAGCCCAAGCCAGACAGTGACTTGACTCAAACCATCAATACAGTCACATACCATGCCAAACCTGATTCTGATCAGTGCTTCTGCACACAGTATATCATCTGTGAGGACTTGTCTAATCACTTCATAAAGGGGGTAAATAATTATGACTATTTCACAGGCTGTTTTCAGCATTAAAGATACAAAGCATAGCACAATTCACATATAGTAAATTCACATCAATTAAATAATAAGTAATAACTATTAATACTATGGGGTCTCTATGCAAGGAAGAAAGGAATGTGAACTTAGGGAAGAAATCAGAAGTAAGAACCTAATTAACTCCAAATCAGGAAGCTTGAGAGGTGGCTCCAACAAGAGCTCTCTGTGAACAGTTGGGTAGATAATTTTAACCTCTTTGCATCTCATTTGTAGAATGAAAGAGAAATACAGTGTGTGGATAATGGTTTCAAAGTGTCCTTTCATTTCAGACATTTGGTGATTTTCATAATTGTGCCCTTTGCTAGCCCTAACTACAGCCTGGGAACAACTTTCCTCACAGTAAATTTCAAAGCCTAAGAAGTAGCTTTCTCTGGAAGGTATTTTAATCTTAAAAGAGTTGAGGACTGGGTGACAGGATAGAGAGCAAGAAGGTTTTACAGAATCTAGATTGTTAAATATCACACTTGTAAGTGTGAAAAAAATGCAGATCATTATGGTTACATTTACTTCTTAATCCTTTTGTTAGCTGACTTCAAAACAGGCTTTTATAAAAGCAAAAACTCATTTTAGAAACAGTTAGTTCTCCCTGGATCAGATAAGGCAATAGTTTCTCACTCAGTCTAATTGGCGGAAGTAGTTACAATAAAGCAAAAAGAGAAGAAGAAGAAGAAGAAAACCCTTCCTGGAGGTTTCCACTGCCTTAAAATTACAGCACACTCTCATTAAGCAGTAATGGAAGTGGAAATTACTTGCTCTTGTAGCCCTGATTGTATTCCTGTCAGATCATTTGCATACTATTCAGTGATTGGATTACTTGTGAGGCTGAGAGGTCTCAGAATGCATTTCTGTGAGTTTTCATCTAATTGCACTGCTGTGACTATGAGGAGAAATCATTTCCTGAGCTTAATAGTATGACCCTCATGGAAGCATACAAGTTTTCTTTAGATTTCAGATGAATGTAATAAGTGTAAAATCTTCTGATGTTGGCCCAAAGCTGCATAATTTAAAAAAGCTTCAAATATACTTGCTATGGTATGTCATGGAATGTTAATAACTTTTAACAGTTCCAAATGTGATGAGCCAATACTTACTTTTACAGTAATGGCTGGTATGGAATGAAAAAATTGTAAATCAAAAATAGCAAACCAGTTTCTGGTTAATACAACTCAGGGCTTGTTTTCCTTTTTTTCTTCTCCAATTTCTGTTCTAGTCACTTTTTTTATTATTTGAGGATATGTAATTCTTTCCCAGTATAAGTCCCTATGAAAGTAAAGAGAGTGTTTTATTTGTCTATCCCTTCCAGGAATAACATCTAATAAGGCACTTTGAACATATCAGGCATTAAAATTAATATATATTTCTAAGAATCAATTTCTATCATCTGTCTTCATATATATATGTGTGTGTGTGTGTGTGCATATATGTGTATGTACACACACACACAAACACCCCTACAAACAGAAGAGTGAGTTGTTAAAGGAAAAAAAAAAAAAACAGTAAAAACACATAGAAATTAATTCCTACAAAAAGTCCCTTCCTAGTCAAGGTTTCTTAGCAGTTATAAAAAAATATATATATACTTTTCACTTCATTAGATATTTTTTCTCCCTAGTGAAGAAATATGGGAGCCACACAAAAGTATTGGGCATAAACTGGATATTTAAAATACAAAAAGACATTGTTGTATCAATATTTCACTTGTATCTGTCAGTATTATTTTCAATAGCACAGCTGAGGACTATGCTCACTGATAGACCCAAACCTAAAAACCACTGAAATTCATAAAGTGAACAGGGATATTGAATTCTAAATGAAGCACTTGATATCATGTGGTTGTTCTTCAAAAGTGTTCAGCATTGGGAAAATATATGAACTTTAGTGAAGGAAAAATGCATATTTTTTAAATGTTCTAATCAATTTTCTGTGCTTTGGCTTATTTATGCCATTTTATTTTCTTTCTCTTGCTATCTCTCTTTTTATTTTTTTTTTAACCAATTCAATCTTTCACTTTTAGTGCTTTTTTTTTTTTTTTTTAAGGGATTTGTGAAACTTAGAACTGGATCATTTGGAATCATAATTATATTAGAAACATACATGACCTCTTACCTGTCAGCTTAAGACTGATATTTTATTGTGAGCCATCATCAGAGATCAACCACTTGAGAGACAGTACCATACTCATACATGGGTCTGAATTCTTAGGATGTAGGACAGTGCCAAGTACAAGATAAGAAATCAATAAAAATGTCCTAATACATTTATTCAGTTCAGTTCAGTTCAGTCACTCAGTCGTGTCTGACTCTTTGCAACCCCATGAATTGCAGCACGCCAGGCCTCCCTGTCCATCACCAATTCCCGGAGTTCACTCAAACTCATGTCCATCGAGTCGGTGATGGCATCAAGCCATCTCATCCTCTACCATCCCCTTTTCCTCCTGCTCCTAATCCCTCTCAGCATCAGAGTCTTTTCCAATGAGTGGCCAAAGTACTGGAGTTCCAGCTTTAGCATCATTCCTTCCAAAGAACACCCAGGACTGATCTCCTTTAGAATGGACTGATTGGATCTCCTTGCAGTCAAAGAAATGCTCAAGTCTTCTCCAACACCACAGTTCAAAAGCATCAATTCTTCGGCACTCAGCTTTCTTCACAGTCCAACTCTCACATCCATACATGACTACTGGAAAAACCATAGCCTCGACTAGATGGACCTTTTTTGGCAAAGTAATGTGTCTGCTACTAGATAACTAAAATGAAGACATTATCATAAAATGAGAATATGTAAAGACACTCATAAAAAATATACTTAACATTATTGTGGCTCAGACAGTAAAGCGTCTGTCCATGATGCAGGAGACCCAGGTTTGATCCTTGGGTTGGCAAGATCCCCTGGAGAAGGAAATGGCAGCCCACTCCAGTACGATTGCCTGGAGAATCCTATGGATGGAGGAGCCTGGTAGGCTACAGTCTATGGGGTTGCAAAGAGTAGGACACGACTGAGCAACTTCATTCACTAAGAACAGATAGTTACTGTAAAAGAAACTTTAAAAATTCAGCACATAATGAAAGAGAATGAGCCTTCAATCTCATTCTCAAAACCTGATTTAAAAATATATTCTCAGAATAATTTAAAATAAATTGTTTAACCTCTGATCATCAATGTCCTAAACATTAAAAACCAACACATACATATATTATGTAGTTCTTATAAAAATTAAAAGAGACACATTCTATGAAATTCTGCACAATTGGGCTATTGTTATTTTTCATCATTCCTTTTCCATTTTTTTATGTTATCTAAAAAAGTGCTTACTAGAAAAAAATGAAGTCAAGGATTTTAAATATTCATAGAATTAAAAATTCAAGTCCACTTCCATCCAAACATTATTGTCCTGATGAGGAGCAATGACAATCAATGGTTTGATTTTTACAATTTTATCTCCTGACAAAACATTCATATAGAAACCTGAAAATGGATTAGTAATTCTACTAGAGTGAAAGCTTAGCTACTATAATAAAGAGGTCCTAACATAATCTGTGGTCCAAAGCACAAGGGCACATCTGATACATTAACTCTTTCTCGAATCCAGGTTCCCTCTATCATGTTGCTGTGTTATTCCCTACACATTGTCAGTACCTTTACGGTTAAAGCTTTCTCAGCTCCACTTGATAGTACCTGCAAAACACTAAGTGCAAAATATTTTTTATACATTAACTGATTTAATTTTAAAGCTATTATCTCTTAGATATAATTGTTATCCTCATCTTTCAGAAAAGGAAACTAGAATAGAAACTGGTTAAAGTAACTTGCCCAAGCATATATAGCTAATAATTGGTAGAAGTTAGCATATCCATCTTATTGAAACTAAATTTATATTGAGTATATTTTTTCTGTTACTATAAGCAACAATTCTTTCTAATAGACACATTTCTAAAGGTAGAACAGCTTCAAGAAAATAAATACAGCTTTTAATTCGGCACTGGTATTTTCCAAATAGCCTCTTCCAAATTATACTCTAACAGGTCATGACAATAGGAGTTCCCTAGGATCCTCACCCACACTGAGCTTCATCAATCTTAATATAACATAATAAACAGCATATTACCTAATTATTGTTCTATATTGAACCACTCTAATTACCTCTACAGTTCAACATTTTTATATCCATTGTGTATTTTCATTTTTTTTTTTGTCTATGACTTCCTCTCCCTTTAGTCATTTATGGAATTACTTTTCTTAAAAAAATGAGGATAAGGTGTTGCACATAATTTTGTGCCTGCCCCAGGATTAACTGTATGTAGCAGGCACTAAAACAACAAGCAAAACCAAAATCACAAATTTCTAAGGCTATGTCTGTACACAGAGAAAAAGCAAAAGATAATGAGCACATCTTTAAAGAAAAGAATTTACAATCCTTAGAAGTTAATTTAGGCCAACAATTTCTCCTCCAAACCATGATTTTTGTAATATTTTGGAAATATTTTTCCAATGGATTACTTGTTTATAAATTATCTCTATAGCATCACACAGAAATTCATAATTTTTTTTAACATATTTAAGCTTGACATTTTATGTTCATTAACTTAAGAACCTTATTATTTTCTAAGGTAAACTTCTGCCATTTTCCTATGCATTTTATAATTTCAATTTTATTAGGTGTTTAATATTTTGTCTTGTTCTGTATCCAAGTTTATAGAGTCTTATATCTCCTCTAGTTTTGTTGTTGTTCAGTCACTAAGGTGTGTCTGACTCTCTGAGGCTCCATGGAATGCAGTATGCAAGGCTCTGTTCGTCACCATCTCCCAGAATTTGCTCAAACTCATGTCCCTTGAGTCAGTGATGCTATCTAACCATCTCATCCTCTGTTTTCACCTTCTCCTCCCTCCTTCAATCTTTCCCAGCATCAGGGTCTGTTTCAGTGAGTTGGCTCTTTGCATCAGGTGGCCAAAGTATTGGAACTTCAGCTTCAACATCAGTCCTTCCAGTGAATATTCAGGGTTGATTTTCTCTAAGATTGACTGGTTTGATCTCCTTGCAATCTAAGAGACTCTTCAGCATCTTCTCTAGCAGCATAATTCAAAATCATCAATTCTTCTATGCTCAGCCTTCTTTATGGTCCACCTCTTAGATCTGTACATGACTAGCTTTGACCATACAGACTTTTGTCAGCAAAGATAACTTTAAAAAAGTTTAGTGATAGCTTTTTTATAGTTAAAACTTTGAATCAATCTGTAATCTAATTTATTTCTCTGTTTTTCCTATGTAGTTTTTCAAATCTGTGCCATTATTTTGTATTTTTTTCTTGTTTCATTACCAACTCTCATAATGAACATTTAGTTTATTCCTTTTTCTTTTCTTTTCATTGGAATATATTTGATTTACAATGTTGTGTTAGTTTCCAGTGTACAGCAGTGAGTCAGTTATACATATACATATATTCATTCTTTTTTAGATTCTATTCCCATATAGGTCATTATAGAGTAATTGAACAGAGTTTCTTGTGCTATATAGTAGGTTCTTGTTGATTATTTTATATAGTAATGTTTATATGTAAATCCCAACATCCTAATTTATCCCTCCCCCATCCTTTTCCCCTTGGCAACCATTTGTTTTCTACATCTGTGAGTCTATATCTATTTTGTAATTAAGTTCATTTATACTTTTTATTTTTTTTTAAGATTCCACATATAAGTGATATCATTGATATTCAAAAGCAGAGACATTACTTTGCCAACAAAGGTCCATCTAGTCAAGGCTATGGTTTTTCCAGTAGTCATGTATGGATGTGAGAGTTGGACTGTGAAGAAGGCTGAGCACCGAAGAATTGATGCTTTTGAACTGTGGTGTCGGAGAAGACTCTTGAGAGTCCCTTGGACTGCAAGGAGATCCAACCAGTCCGTTCTGAAGGAGATCAGCCCTGGGATTTCTTTGGAAGGAATGATGCTAAAGCTGAAACTCCAGTACTTTGGCCACCTCATGCGGAGAGTTGACTCATTGGAAAAGACTCTGATGCTGGGAGGGATTGGGGGCAGGAGGAGAAGGGGACGACCCAGGAAGAGATGGCTGGATGGCATCACTGACTCGATAGACGTGAGTCTGAGTGAACTCCAGGAGTTGGTGATGGACAGGGAGGCTTGGTGTGCTGTGATTCATGGGGTCTCAAAGAGTCTGACATGACTGAGTGACTGAACAGAACTGAACTGAACTGTCTGATTTACTTCACTCAGTATGACAATCTCTGGATCCATCCATGTTGCTGAAATTGGTATTATATTATTTCATTCTTCATTGTGTCTGAATAATATATAAATTTTTTGTTTTAATATCTAATATGCCAAGTATTTTCTCTTTTCAAAAAATCTTGTTATTTTGCACACTAAATCTTACAAAAAACCTTTAATTTGTTTAGTTTGTAACAGAACAAAGTTTTCTCTCTACATAAAAACTAAGTGCTTAGGTTTTACATTGATATGCTTACATAGTTTTTTGTGTAAATTTAGAGTGTAAATACCTATGATTTCATTACAACAGCTTAGTAGAAAGAAAAGTTTTGTTTTTGTCTAGTGTGTATTTCCACTACACAAGTTATCACCTTTAAAAAATTGATATAAGACTTCCACTTGTTTTAAAGCTGCAAAAAATGTATAATTATAAAAACCCTTCTACAGCTGAAAATTTAGAGGACATATTTCAAGGCCCACAGGATCAGGAGGAAGCAGGTGATGCCAGGCCAAGTGATCATTGACTGTCCCTCCCTGTCCCTGTTGCCTAGCCTAGGACCACTGTGAAAGCTCTTCTAAAAGGGATGAGTGGGCCTACACTGGGGCTGGGCAGGGATAGGAGGAACAGAGACTCTGAAGGTGGTTGGGCTCTCCTGGCCTTCAAGGGCATAGTGACCATCCAGGACCATAGCCTTAAGTTTGAGGGAGAGACTCCAAGGACCCAGCTCTGGTTGAGGGTTTGTGGTCACCCCAGTGCTGCCTGTCATTTGAAATAGGGGTTCTGGAAGCTTCCTGCAAAGCAGTTAACCGGGAAGGCAGAGAAAATCACTCCTGAGCAGCCATGGCAGAAAGGATCTTTCAGTTGTGGCTGTACCTGGGCCATGGCCCCATCACCCAGCTTGACACCAAAGTATCAATGTTCAATTTAGTCTTCCTTATGTTTTTTAAAAAAGCTTTACTGAGGTATTCAGAATTATAAAATTAACCCACTTAAATTATACAGTTCAGTGGCTTTTGTATATTCATAGCTATTAAATTTTAGAATACTTCCCCCAAAAAAACAAAACAACAAGCACTCTTCTCTTTTCCTACCCAATCCACTCTCAGTTCTGGACAATTACTAATCCATGTTTTATCTTTGTAGATTTGCATATTTTGTAATTTCACATGAATATCCCTTATTTATTATTTTTGTTTTAGTTATAGTAATATATGTATGTTGACTAGTGACTATAAACTGAAAAATTCTATAAACTTTTAACATTAAATGGTATAATTTAAAGAAAACTATATTTGAATCTTTATAAAATAACAATAGTTTTCATTTATCAAAAAATATATTTTTACTCGATTTAAAAGATATTAAAAGACAAAGCTACCAAGTAAGGTATATTAAACAATATTTAATGCTATGAATTGGAAGTGAAGTCACTCAGTCATGTCCGACTCTTTGTGACACCACAGACTGTAGCCTACCAAACTCCTCCGTCCATGGGATTTTCCAGGCAAGAATACTGGAGTGGGTGGCCATTTCCTTCTCCAGGAGATCTTCCTGACCCAGGGATTGAACCCATGTCTCCCTCATTATAGGCAGACACTTTACCATCTGAGCCACTGGGAAGTCCCATTTAATTTAATGCTATGGAGAATGGTTAATACTATGCTTATTTCCATCAACTTCTAAATATTCCTGGAGCATGCCTTTTTATTAGTCTGTGTGTACTAGTATATGCAGAATGGTTTTAAGGTTAGGCAAAGGAAAATATAATTACAAAGATAAATCTTCCCCCAAAGTATTCAACACATCCTCTAACCACACATGTTTTGATTATCCTAAAAGTCCTTGCATCAATTAAAATCATAATTTTTAAGCTTATTCCCTATTACTCTAGCAGTGAAGCCAGAGCCTATTTATTTTACAATGTTAAGTGTATTTTCCCTCTGAAGCAGTCAGGGGAGATGTCTCAATGAGGAAAATATAAATTGTACTACAAGTTGTACTTTGTAGATCAAGAGCAAAGTTCCTTACTTGGCCACATTTTAACTTGTGTTCTTCCTAAATTTCCTAGGATATATAGAAAATCCTTCATTATCTATCAATGAGGTCACTATTGGCATTTGGGCTTTTTAGTGTGCAATCCTATCCTGTGCACTGATGCAGCATCCCTGGTTTCAAGATACTAAATGTCAGTTGACTTCTTTATCTCACTTTTAACAACCCAAAATATAGTTTCACCCATTTCCAAATTTTTCATAGGGAGCAATATCCTTTCTTGTCCTACATTTGTTGAGAATCAGTGCTAGAGCAAAAATTCAGTAACATTCTTACCAATCACTTATTCACTACAGGTGCCTTTATCACATGCACTAAACAAATAATTAGTGGGGCTGGACTTACTACTCAGTTTTTCCCCTACTGTTTGCCTTTGCTCGTGTTTCTGGTCACTGAAAATTGCTGAGGATTTTTCTGTGACCTCCTCTCTGCCTAACTCATAACTCTGGCTAAAGTGTAACTTTGGCAGTACCTAAAAATCAACATTTTCAGTTGGAAGAAACACAAGCTGGAATCAAGATTGCCAGGAGAAATATCAATAACCTCAGATATGCAGATGACACCACCCTTATGGCAGAAAGTGAAGAGGAACTAAAAAGCCTCTTGATGAAAGTAAAAGAGGAGAGTGACAAAGTGGGCTTAAAGCTCAACATTCAGAAAACAAAGATCATGGCATCCGGTCCCATCACTTCATGGGAAATAGATGGGGAAACAGTGGAAATAGTGTCAGACTTTATTTTTTGGGGCTTCAAAATCACTGCAGATGGTGACTGCAGCCATGAAATTAAAAGACGCTTACTCCTTGGAAGAAAAGTTATGACCAACCTAGATAGCATATTCAAAAGCAGAGACATTAATTTGCCAACAAAGGTCCATCTAGTCCAGGCTATGGTTTTTCCAGTAGTCATGTACGGATGTGAGAGTTGGACTGTGAAGAAGGCTGAGCACCGAAGAATTGATGCTTTTGAACTCTGGTGTTGGAGAAGACTCTGGAGAGTCCCTTGGACTGCAAGGAGATCCAACCAGTCCATTCTGAAGGAGATCAGCCCTGGGATTTCTTTGGAAGGAATGATGCTAAAGCTGAAACTCCAGTACTTTGGCCATCTCATGTGGAGAGTTGACTCATTGGAAAAGACTTTGATGCTGGGAGGGATTGGGGGCAGGAGGAGAAGGGGACGACAGAGGATGAGATGGCTGGATGGCATCATTGACTCGATAGACGTGAGTCTGAGTGAACTCCGGGAGTTGGTGATGGACAGGGAGGCCTGGCATGCTGCAATTCATGGGGTCGCAAAGTCGGACACAACTGAGCGACTGAACTGAACTGAACTGAAAAATCAACATCTCAGGATCCATTTGCACGGTTTCTGTACAGTTGCCTCCTTCTACTGGATATTGACATATTCTTATTTTTCTTTCTTGATGGCTAAAAGCTTTACCCTTTCAAAAGGCAGTTGTTTGAACTGCAATTAGGAGAGCCCCTACTTATTCAGTGCAAAAGTGATTAAGGAACTCTGGTAGTTCTATCACCTAGACACTTCCTTGTTCTTGTCAGTCTAATTGTAAGTGAAATTGAATAAATGAATGGCAGATTAAAACTGAAATTTGCAAAACTATCTAAGGACTGTCAGTTCCCACAGTCAAAAGCTTTGCTCTTAGCTCTTATGGTCACTAGGTGAACTCTTAAAGGAATTTATACCCTATAGCCATATAAGTTAATCATCAGGTAGCCTGTACATCTCAGATCACACTCCAGTCCTTGATTCTGCTCTTTTACAGGTTGATCCATTACTGTAAATGTTTAATATAGTATATCCAGATTTGTAAATAATAGATAAAGATATCTTTTCCCATAAATAAACCACAGAAACTTCTGAATGAGCTTCAGTCCAGAGACCTGGTTCATAGAAATGATACTAATGTTAAGATAGATTTTGACCCTTGTTAGAAAGGACCATGGCAAGCATTATTATATACTAACAAAGCAGTTAAGTAGTAGGGCATAGATTCCTGCAATCCAGATTTCCAAAGCCAGACAATACAAAGTCTAAACACATTTTCTATTGGAGGATCTAGAGGTTTTCTCAGGATTCTTCAGAAACAGATAAAATCATGAAGGAAAGTTTTTTCAAGAAACACATATCAAACTGTACACTTCCTGAATTGGACAGCATCCACTCAAGATTCCCAGAAAGACCCACAAATGTCATGAGTCACTGAATGTCACATGATTCTGTCTTCTCCTTTCAATTCTCTCTGTATTTTTTCAGTAATATTTACTGAGGCATAATTAGTAGAAGCTGTTTTTAGAATAGAGTCCTAAACTGGAACATTTCACAACTACTCCCTTAGTTGAAATATGGAAGAGTATCATCACCACTCAGAATTCTCTCATGCCCTTTATAGTTAGGGGATTCCCTGGTGGCTCAGATAGTAAAGAGTCTGCCTGTGATGTGGAAGACCTAAGTTTGCTCCCTGGGTTGGAGAGATACCCTAGAGGAGGAAAAGGAAACCCACTTCAATATTCTTGCCTGGAAAATCCCATGGACAGAGGAGCCTGGCAGGTTACAGTCAGTCCATAGGGTTGCAAAGAATTGGACACGACTGAGCAATCACAATAAACTGTGGAAAATTATGAAAGAGATGGGAATACCAGACCACCTGACCTGCCCCTTGAGAAATCTGTATGCAGGTCAGGAAGCAACAGTTAGAACTGGACATGGAACAACTGGTTCCAAATAGGAAAAGGAGTACGTCAAGGCTGGATATTGTCACCCTGCTTATTTACTTATATGCAGAGTACATCATGAGAAACCCTGGACTGGAAGAAACACAAGCTGGAATCAAGATTGCCAGGAGAAATATCAATAACCTCAGATATGCAGATGACACCACCCTTATGGCAGAAAGTGAAGAAGAACTAAAAAGCCTCTTGATGAAAGTGAAAGAGGAGAGTGAAAAAGTTGGCTTAAAGCTCAACATTCAGAAAACGAAGATCATGGCATCCAGTCCCATCACTTCATGGGAAATAGATGGGGAAACAGGGGAAACAGTGTCAGACTTTATTTTGTAGGGCTCCAAAATCACTGCAGATGGTGATTGCAGCCATGAAATTAAAAGACACTTAGTCCTTGGAAGAAAAGTTATGACCAACCTAGATAATATATTCAAAAGCAGAGACATTACTTCGCTGACTAAGGTCCGTCTAGTCAAGGCTAAGGTTTTTCCTGTGGTCATGTATGGATGTGAGAGTTGGACTGTTAAGAAGGCAGAGCACGGAAGTATTGATGCTTTTGAACTGTGGTGTTGGAGAAGACTCTTGAGAGTCCCTTGGACTGCAACGGGATCCAACCAGTCCATTCTGAAGGAGATCAGCCCTGGGATTTCTTTGGAAGGAATGATGCTAAAGCTGAAACTCCAGTACTTGGCCACCTCATGTGAAAAGTTGACTCATTGGAAAAGACTCTGATCCTGGGAGGGATTGGGGGCAGGAGGAGAAGGGGATGACTGAGGATGAGATGGCTGGATGGCATCACTGACTCGATGGACGCAAATCTGAGTGAACTCTGGGAGTTGGTGATGGACAGGGAGGCCTGGCGTGCTGTGATTCATGGGGTCACAAAGAGTCGGACATGACTGAGCAACTGAACTGAACTGAATTGAACTGAGCAACTTCATTTTCTTTCACTTTGTAGTTAAACCCTCCCTTCTGCATAACCTTTGTAAGTTGCTGATCTGTTCTCTGTCCTTACAGTTTTGCTTTTCCAGAAAGTCATATAATTGGAAGCATGCAGAATGTGATTTTTTGAATCTAACAGCTCTCATTTAGCATAATTGATCTGAGTCTTACCAGTTTACTCTCCTTAACTTTTCAGCAGTATTTCACTGTATGAATTTAACATCACTTATATACCTTTTAATCAGAAGAATAATATTTTGCTGGTTTTGGGCAATTATGAATATAGCTATTATGAATATTTGCCTATGTGTTTTAACTTCACTTTAATAAAAGAGAAGTTTTAATTTCATTTGGAAAAATTCATACCAGTTGGGTTAATGTATTGTCTGGTTAAGGTAGGTGGAACATTATGACACTGTCAAAAGAGTTCTGCAAAGTTGCTATGTTATTTTGCATGATATTTGGGTATTACAAACATTGCCTTCATTTCAGTGCAGTTGCTAAGTCATGTCCGACTCTGTGCAACCCTGTGGACTGCAGCATGCCAGACTTCCCTGTCCTTCACCAACAACTGAAGCTTGCTCATGTCCATTGAGTTGGTGATGCCAACTATCTTATCTTCTGTCACCCCCTTCTCCTCCTGCCTTCAGTCTTTCCCAGTATTGGAGTCTTTTCTGAGTCTACCCTTTGCATCAGATGGCCAAATTATTGGCTTCAGCTTCAGCATCAGTCCTTCCAGTGAATATTCAGGACTGATTTCCTTTAGGATTGACTGGTTTTATCTCCTTGCAGTACCAGGCACTCTCAAGAGTATTCTCCAACACCACAGCTCAAAAGCATTGATTCTTCAGTGCTCAGCTATGGTCCAACTCTCACATCCATACATGACTACTGGAAAAACCATAGCCTTGACTAGATGGACCATTGTTGGCAAAGTAATGTCTGCTTTTTAATATGCTGTCTAGGTTGGTCATAGTTTTTCTTCCAAGTAGCAAGTATCTTTTAATTTCATAGCTGCAGTCACCACCTGCAGTGATTTATAAAGTCTGTTATTGTCTCCATTGTTTTTCCATCTATTTGCCATGAAGTGATGGTACTGGATGCCAGGATCTTCATTTTTGAGTGTTGAGTTTTAAGTCTGAGTTTTTCACTCTCCTCTTCCACTTTCATCAGGAGACTCTTCAGTTCCTCTTCACTTTCTGTCCTAAGGGTGGTGTCATCTGCATACCTGAGGTTGTTGATATTTCCCCCTGCAATCTTGATTCCAACTTGTTTCATCCAGCCCAGCATTTCACTTAATGGACTCCACGTATAAATTAAATAAGCAAGGTGAAAGTATACAACTGTGAAGTGCTCCTTTCCCAGTTAGGAACCAGTCTGTTGTTCCATGTCTGGTTCTAACTATTGCTTTTTGACCTGCACACAGATTTCTCAGGAGGCAGGTAAGGTAGTCTGGTATTTCCTTCTCTTTAAGAATATTCCACAGTTTATTGTGATCCACACAAAGACTTTAGCATAGTCAATGAAGCAGATGTTTTTCTAGAATACTCTTGCTTTTTCTATGATCCAAAGGATATTGGCAATTTGATCTCTGGTTTCTCTGCCCTTTCTAAATCCAGCTTCAACATCTGGAAGTTCTTGGTTGACATACTGTTGAATCCTAGCTTGGAGAATTTTGAGCATTACTTTGCTAGCGTGTGAGATAAGTGCAATTGTGCGGTAGTTTGAACATTATTTGGCATTGCCTGTCTTGGGAATGGAATAGAAACTGACCTTTTAAAGTTTTGTGGCCACTGCTTATTATTTTCAAATTTGTTGGCATAATGAGTGCAGAACTTTAACAGCATCACCTTTTAGGATTTGAAATAGCTCAAATGGAAATCCATCACCTCCATTAGCTTTGTTCATGGTGATGCTTCCTAAGGCCCACTTGACTTTGCATAACAGGAACTCTGGCTCTAGGTGAATGATCTCACCATCATGGTTATCTGGGTCAAGGAGATATTTTTTGAATAGCTCTTCTGTGTGTTCTTGCCACCTCTTCTTAATATCTTCTGCCTCTGTTAGGTCCATACCATTTCTGTCCTTAATTGTTCCCATCTTTGCATGAAATTTTCCCCTGGTATCTCTAATTTTCTTGAAGAGATCTCTAGTCTTTCCCATTCTGTTGTTTTCCCCTATTTCTTTGTATTAATCACTAAGGAAGGCTTTCTTCTCTCTCCTTGCTATTCTTTGGAACTCTGCATTCAAATGGGTACATTTTTCCTTTTCTCCTTAGCCTTTCTCTTCTTTTCTTTTCTCAACTATTTGTAAGGCCTCCTTGCAAAACCATTTTGCCTTTTTTCATTTGTTTTTCTTGGAGATGGTCTTGATCACTTCCTCCTGTATAGTGTCATGAACCTCCATCTATAGTTCTTCAGGCACTCTATCAGACCTAATCCATTGAATCTATTTGTAACTTCCATTCTATAATCATAAGGGATTTGATTTAGGTCATACCTGAATGTTCTAGTGGTTTTCCCTACTTTTTTCAATTTAAGCCTAAATTTTGTAATAAGCAGTTCAAGATCTAAGCCACAGTCAGCTCCTAGTCTTGTTTTTGCTGACTGTATAGAGCTTTTCCATCTTTGGCTGGAAAGTAGATAATCATTCTGATTTTGGTATTGACCATCTGGTGATGTCCATGTGTAGAATCTTGTGTTGTTGGAAGAGGGTATTTGCTATGACCAGTGTGTTCCTCTGGCAAAACACTGTTAGCCTTTGACTTGCTTCATTTTGTACTCCAAGGCCAAACTTTCCTCTTACTTCAGGTACCTCTTGACTCCCCAGTTCAATTCCTGGGTTGGGAAGATCTGATGGAGAAGGAAAAAAGCTACCCAGTCCAGTATTGGACTGTATAGTCCATGGGGTAAAGAGTCGGACAGGACTGAGCAACTTTCACCAAATACGGTAAGTAGTATGTAAATAGGCTTGCTTCTTACTCTACTAAGCCATTACTGTTTGGGAAGGAGTAAGTATTTTGAGTCAATTGAGTAAGAAGTTGAACAAGATTGCCTTAGTCCCACCACTAGTTTTGAATTCCTCTAGAATTACTTCCTCCCTAGGATAGATCTCACTTGCTGGAGGAATTTTCTCTATGTTCCTGCCATCTTCACCTTTAAGTCTAACCTATTTGGCTTTTCCCCAGATAGTCTCTCCATATTTCTCTTTTTGAGCTGGAAACTGTTCTCTGCATATTGCTAACTGTTTGCTTGCCTGTACCTGTGGGGAAGAGGGTAGGAGTGCTTTTTTGTCTTATTTCTTATTGGCTTGGCCTCACTATGTCTCAGGAATGGGACTTTCTCAATGATAACTGCACCTTGCCCATTTTAAGAGACCTCTGATAACTCTGGAATCGGATTGTGAACCCAGAACCATTTTCTGTCTCTTCTCTATGGGGTGGAAATTTTTCTTTTGCTTTCCCATGGTTCAGTTGGTCTTCACCTGTGTTCTGGGGGTGACAGGGTTGGAGACCCTTTCTTCAGTAGAATCATGTTTTCATTTCTTCAGGGAGAAGTATCTGAGTAAGGGTTTGAACCATTTTCCTATTAATGGCTACTTCTTTCCTCCAAGCCTGCTTTGCCTGCAAAGGCTTTTAGCCTTTTTCTGGTCTCTCATTCTGGGCCAAACTTTCTTATAAGCTTCTGCTGAAGATCCATGGATAAAGGGCTCTGCTTATATTTGAATTTGCCTTATGTTTGGAGCTCTTAGACTTCTATGCTTTAACTCAGTCTTTAGTAATTCATTAAACATGTTATCCAAATGTGTCTTACTGTCTTGTGTGTCTTCCTCCCATGTTCTGCCACTAGTGAGCCAGTACTTGCATCCTGTCTCTCTTTGGTGGAACATGCATTTTCTTAGATGTCAGTCTAGTGTTTGCCTTGCAACTTCAACTCTGATGGGTTCAAAGAAATGTATTCTTTTGTAGATTATCCATTTTCTTCTTGTTGCTAAATTGTGTTTGGCACTCTTCCAGCATCTTAAGTGGAAGCCAGATGTCATTTCTTCTCTTTTTATAGCTATTTCTTCAACTTATATTTGTTTCAAACTTTAGATTCTTAACTATCAAGAATGAAATCTACAAAACTTTCCATTTTAATTCTATATCTTTGGTTTCTTTTTTTAAAACTACTTTTTATTGGAGTATAGTTGATTTATAGTGTTGTTAGTTTCTGCTGTACAGCAAAGTGATTCAATTATACATATACATATATCCACTTTTTTTTGTTTCTTTTGCCATGCTGCTTAGTCACTTCAGTCGTGTCTGTCTCTGTGCGACCCCGTAGACGGCAGCCCACCAGGGTCCCCCATCCCCAGGATTCTCCAGACAAGAACACTGGAATGGGTTGTCATTTCCTTCTCCAATGGATGAAAGTGAAAAGTGAGTTGCTTGTATATTTTTGAGATTAGTTGTTTGTCAGTTGCTTCATTTGCTATTATTTTCTCCCATTCTGAAGGCTGTCTTTTCACCTTGCTTATAGTTTCCTTTGTTGTGCAGAGCTTTTAGGTTTAATTAGGTCCCATTTGTTTATTTTTGCTTTTATTTCCAGAATTCTGGAAGGTGGGTCATAGAGGATCCTGCGGTAATGTATGTCGGAGAGTGTTTTGCCTATGTTCTCCTATAGGAGTTTTATAGTTTCTGATCATACATTTAGATCTTTAATCCATTTTGAGTTTATTTTTGTGTATGGTATTAGAAAGTATTCTAGTTTCATTCTTTTACAAGTGGTTGACCAGTTTTCCCAGCACCACTTGTTAAAGAGATTGTCTTTAATCCATTGTATATTCTTGCCTCCTTTGTCAAAGATAAGGTGTCCATAGGTGCTTGGATTTATCTCTGGGCTTTCTATTTTGTTCCATCAATCTATATTTCTGTCTTTGTTCCAGTAGCATACTGTCTTGGTGACTGTGGCTTTGTAGTAGAGCCTGAAGTCAGGCAGGTTGATTCCTCCTGTTCCATTCTTCTTTCTCAAGATTGCTTTGGCTATTCGAGGTTTTTTGTATTTCCATACAAATTGTGAAATTATTTGTTCTAGCTCTGTGAAAAATACCATTGGTAGCTTGATAGGGATTGCACTGAATCTATAAATTGCTTTGGGTAGTATACTCATTTTCACTATATTGATTCTTCCGATCCATGAACATGGTATATTTCTCCATCTATTAGTGTCCTCTTTGATTTCTTTCACTAGTGTTTTATAGTTTTCTATATATAGCTCTTTAGTTTCTTTAGGTAGGTATATTCCTAAGTATTTTATTCTTTTTGTTGCAATGGTGAACGGTATTGTTTCCTTAATTTCTCTTTCTATTTTCTCATTATTAGTTATAGGAATGCAAGGGATTTCTGTGTGTTGATTTTATATCCTGCAACTTTACTATATTCATTGATTAGCTCTAGTAATTTTCTGGTAGAGTCTTTAGGGTTTTCTATGTAGAGGATCATGTCATCTGCAAACAGTGAGAGTTTTACTTCTTTTCCAATTTGGATTCTTTTTATTTCTTTTTCTGCTCTGATTGTTGTGGCCAAAACTTCCAAAACTATGTTGAATAGTAATGGTGACAGTGGGTACCCTTGTCTTGTTCCTGACTTTAGGAGAAATGCTTTCAATTTTTCACCATTGAGGATAATGTTTGCTATGAGTTTGTTATATACAACTTCTATTATGTTGAGGTATGTTCCTTCAACTCCTGCAGCTCAATTCCAGAAAAATAAACGACCCAATCAAAAAATGGGCCAAAGAACTAAATAGACTTTTCTCCAAAGAAGACATACAGATGGCTAACAAACACATGAAAAGATGCTCAACATCACTCATGATCAGAGAAATGCAAATCAAAACCACAATGAGGTACCATTTCACACCAGTCAGAATGGCTGGTATACAAGCAATAAACGCTGGAGAGGGTGTGGAGAAAAGGGAACCCTCTTACACAGTTGACAGGAATACAAACTAGTACAGCCACTATGGAGAACAGTGTAGAGATTCCTTAAAAACCTGGAAATAGAACTGCCTTATGACCCAGCAATCCCACTGCTGGGCATACATACCAAGGAAACCAGAATTGAAAGAGACACGTGTACCCCAATGCTCAGTGCAGCACTGTTTATAATAGCCAGGACATGGAAGCAACCTAGATGTCCATCAGCAGATGAATGGATAAGAAAGCTGTGGTACATATACACAATGGAGTATTACTCAGCCATTAGAAAGAATACATTTGAATCAGTTCTAATGAGGTGGATGAAACTGGAGCCTATTATACAGAGTGAAGTAAGCCAGAAAGAAAAACACCAATACAGTATGCTAACGCATATATCTGGAATTTAGAAAGATGGTGATGATAACCCTGTATGCGAGTCAGCAAAAGAGACACAAATGTATAGAACAGTCTTTTGGACTCTGTGGGAGAGGGAGAGGGTGGGATGATTTGGGAGAATGGCACTGAAACATGTATAATATCATATATGAAACTAATTGCCAGTCCAGGTTCAATGCATGATACTGGATGCTTGGGGCTGGTGCACTGAGATGACCCAGAGGGATGGTACGAGGAGGGAGAAGGTAGGGGGGTTCAGGATAAGGAACATGTGTTACCTGTGGTGGATTCATGTTGATGTATGGCAAAACCAATATAATATTGTAAAGTAATTATCCTCCAATTAAAATAAATAAATTTATATTTTAAAATAATAATAAAGAAAATATTAATACTAAAGAAGTGTAAGATTAATAAAATTTACTTGAATCAAATGTAAAAAAAAAAAAGTGAAAAGTGAAAGAGAAGTCACTCAGTCATGTCCATGGACTACAGCCCACCAGGCTCCTCCATCCATGGGATTTTCCAGGCAAGAGTACTGGAGTGGGGTGCCATTGCCTTCTCCATCTTTTGCCATATAAGTCATTATATAGTATTTAGTAGAGTGCCCTGTGCTTTAAGTAGGTCCCTATTAGTTACCTACTTATATATAGTATTCTTGACTGGATAATTCCATGGATGAAGGAGCCTGTCAGGGCACACACAGTCCATGGGGTCACAAGAGTCAGATATGACTAAATGATGACAATTTAAATAGTGACAATTTTTATAATTTGTCAAATTTTAAAATTTGACACATAAAATTTTACAATTTTTTTTTTAAATTTTATAATGGCAATTTAATAAATAACAATTTAAATATAATAGTGTGTTTATGTCAGCCCCAGTCTCCCAGTCTCTCTCTCCTCACCCTTTCCCCCTTGGTAACCATAAATTTGTTTTCTACAACTGTGTGTAGTTTCCAAGTGCTAATCCCTAGTATACATATTTTGAAATATCTTGAAAGATAAAGGGAAGGACTGAAGATATGAGAAAACCTGGAGACCTGATTACTGTGCCATTTTTCAGGTTTTCTGGGTCAGAGAATTCAGGTGAGGTGGGGGTTGGGGAATAGCATTTGTTCTCCTATTTAGGACTTGGGAGAATACGTGAATGCTAAGGGCAAAATTTCTGGGCCTATTAATAATTCTACCTTCTTTATCGCTTGGCATCACTGTCTTATGTTGCATTTTGTCCAGAGTTTTAAATGCTTCCACAAATTTGATAGATTAGTGAAATAACCTCAGAAAATGATAACTCAAGGAAGAAACTGGTATTCATGTTTGATAATAAACTATATCATAAGGTTATAGACTATGCTAGTTTTTCAGATACATAAACCTTTGTTAGTAATTACATTAATTTTTCAGTCTACTATAACAAATTACTATAAACTGGATACCTTAATACAACAAGAATTTATCCTCCCTCATTTCTGGAGGCCAGTGGTCTGATTTCAAGCTGCTGGCAGGGCCATATTCCCTCTGGAGCCACTGAGAGAGAATTCTTTATTTCTTCCAGATTCTGGTCACCATCAGCATCCTTTAGCTTGCTTGGCTTGTATGTCACTCAGATCTCTGCCTCCATCTGCAGAGCAGAAAAGTAGTTTTCTCCTGTTTTTATTTCTTCTCTTTTATGTGTTATATCTTCTAAGATATAAGTATTCTAAGAATACTTATAATTAAAAGTAGGGCCCAGCTAGAAAATCCAGGATGATCTCCTTATCTGAAGATCCTTAATTTAATTACATCTGCAAAGACTTTTATCCCAATTAAGGAAGCATTCACAGATCTGGGGATTAAGGCTTTCAGAGGCTACCATTACAGTAACAAAGAATTCAGATCCGTTGTTTGTCCAAAGTTGTTGGCTCTCTCACCAAGGCTGACTAAAACAAAGGACTCTCAGGGAACACAAAGTGTTAAAATCTACTTTGAGAGACCCTTTCAAGATTTTGTGGACTTCCCTGGTGGCTCAGATGGTAAAGCATCCGTGTACAATGCAGGAAACCCGGGTTTGATGCCTGGGTTGGGAAGATCCCCTAGAGAAGGAAATGGCAATCCACTCCAGTACTATTGCCTGGAAAATCCCATGGACAAAGGAGCCTGGTAGGCTACAGTCCATGGGGTCACAAAGAGTCGGACATGACTGAGCAACTTCACTTTCACTTTTCAAGATTTTAGCCCACAAGAGCCCCATCCCACTCTTTCTAAACCCCAGTAGTCCAACCAGCAGCTGCTCTATTGCTATAGAGACTCTTCTCATGCTGTCTCTATTTCCTATCTTGACTAATGCAAACTGCATTTTCCTGTTTCTTCTAAGGATTTTAAAATAGTGAATGATTCTTAAAATAAACTGAACTTTTAATCCTTCTTCAGTCAATCGTATAAAATCTGAGATTCTTATTTTACCTCCCTACCTTGAAAAATTATTCTTGGATTGAAATGTGTGGATGCATTGTTGAGCTAACAGATTTTTTGGTTTTTCTTTGACAAAGTTTGAGACTTATATTTTCCATATAACACTTTCTAAATCAATTAAAATGGAAATCATTTAAGATTTTAAAATGTTTACTGACCAACTACATTTTTGGATAATAGAATAATAGGGATGCTAGATAACGTGATGGTTACTGGTATGCTGAAGACGATATCTAAGAATACTCAAGAAGTTTAGAGTCTGGTGTGCTCTGGTTTTTTTTCTGATCTTCTACATTATTTTTATCTCAGTTTGGAGGCAATATGGAGTTTGAAAGCTCCCAACTCAGTGTGTGTATTTCAAAAACCAGGTTTATAACCTAATATCTGTGTAACTTTGGAAAGACTATATTTCTAAACCTATTTCTTGTATGTAAAATTGGGATAACAGTTGTACTATGAGTGCTACATATTAAACTTAGCCAATGATGAAAATACAGCAATACAAAATGAATGTTAAATTTTAAAATAAGATACTGTTATTTAATACTTCCATCTTTTAAAATTCTGTAAAAATTGAATTTTGGCATATTTAATTTAAAGGATCCAACATAACATATAGATTAACATAAAATGAAGCATCTGATAGGTTCATGTAAAATTTCCTTGAACTGCAGTGGATAACGTCTTGAATGATACAGATCTTAGGCAGTGTTACAGTGATACAGATCTTTCTCAGTGTTACTGAGAAAATATGTATTAATGAGAAGAAGAAAAATTGGGAAAGATGTCATGATAAAATGTTTGAGAAACTGGGATGAGGTTGAAGAAGGCAACCCCAAAGAAATGGAAGATAGAGGGAATAACAAAATAAAATAATGTTATTTATTTAACAACTGCTTTCTCCAGATCCTATTCAGGAAGCAAAGACAGGCACCAAAATGTATTTTGGTTTACTTAAAATTCAGTGCACAGATTGTCTTATCTAGTATATTTGGGTCTTCATATATGAACACTGTTGTTTGTAATCACATTTTTATTTCCCAAATGTCTTGCAAGCTGTTTTTGAGACTATAGTCTGATGGTTATATATGAGAAAGATCTGCTTCATACATTTTGGTCAGTTATTAATTTCTTTTAGATTATAGCATGTTTTCATAAATAGAAAAATATAATATTTGTGTTTTAAGTAGGCTCTCTTATCTGGAGAAGGAAATGACAACCCACTCCAGGATTCTTGCTTAGAAAATCCCATGAATAGAGGAGTCTGGCTGGCTACAGTCCACTAGATCTCAGTGAGTCAGACATGACTGAGTGCACGCACGTGCACACACACACATACGCACGCACGCACACACACACACACGGCTGTTTTATATTATTTTCAAATAATGAAAATTATATTCTAATATCATTTAATAATCACATAGTAATCTTCCATGTATCTTTCGATTTTTTCCATTTATTTTAAAATAGTCATTTTTCTAGTCAAATATGTCTTCATATAATTTGTATTGAAAGTGAAAGTGAAAGTGAAGTCATGTCCGACTCTTTGCGACCCATGGACTGTAGCCCACCAAGCTCCTCCGTCCATGGGATTCTCTAGGCAAGAATACTAGAGTGGGTTGCCATTTCCATCTCCAGGGGATCTTCCCGACCCAGGGATCGAACCCAGTTCTCCCACATTGCAGGCAGACGCTTTAACCTCTGCAACACCAGGGAAGCCCTAATTTGTATTATGTTACCCTTTTTAGTTAAAGTTCTATTAAATTCATATGCTATCTTCATGGATTTATTTTGTTTATGTCAACGTTTTATCCATTTGATCATTTCACATATGTAGCTTTTACTATTTTCATTTAAATCATATTAGTATGCAGATTATTGTGCTAAATGAATGATGTCTTTGTTGGTATTTGTACAATGTTAATTTGGCCTGCTATTACCACTTAAGCTTCCACAATGGCTCAAGCAGTAAAGAATCTACCTGCAATGCAGGAGACACAGGAAACATGGGTTCGATCCCTGGATTGGGAAGTTTCGCTGAAGAAGGATATGGCAACCCACTCCAGTATTCTTGCCTAGAAAATCCCATAGACAGAGAAGCCTGATGGGCTAATCCATAGGGTCACAAAGAATTGGACAATTTATTTATAATCTTCAATTTATCATGTTTATATTTGGTTTGCTGGCTTCCTTTTTAGCTATCAAATAATACTTAAGAATCTAAGAAAATATTTATTTTTAATATCAACATGATGTAAAGGTCAATTTCATAGAGGATCAAAAGATCCTCTATGAATAACTCTGGGTCCTCCCTTCCAAGAATAATTATGCTTCTCTTGTGTAACTGGCTTTCCTTTACATTATTGGTATGCTAGGTTACTGCTACTGCTGCTGCTAAGTCACTTCAGTCATGTCCGGCTCTATGCGACCCCATAGATGGCAGCCCACCAGGCTCCCCTGTCCCTGGGATTCTCCAGGCAAGAACACTGGAGTGGGTTGCCATTTCCTTCTCCAATGCATGAAAGTGAAAAGTGAAAGTGAAGTCGCTTAGTCGTGTTGGACTCTTAGCGACCCCATGGACTGCAGCCTACCAGGCTCCTCTGTCCATGGGATTTTCCAGGCAAGAGTACTGGAGTGGGGTGCCATTGCCTTCTCCATGCTAGGTTATGTATATTCAATAACTGTGTTTGCTTTTGTTTTGGTAGCTAGAAATTGCAGAGTAAAAGCTTGAACTCCTCTGGTTAATATATTTGATTTTTAAAGTTATAATGTGTGAAATTTTTAAATTTATAAAAATTAAGAGATGACTACATCTCGTGTTTTTTAACTTTTCACATAAGTTCTAAAATTACTGACCAGAGAAAACTGTATTTGCACTTGGTTTAACTTCATAAATAAACTGATGACCTTTTAAATATATATCTAATGCATATTATTTGTTTTGCTTCATATATTTAATGTCAGAATATTTAAAAATTCCTTTTATTCTTAAGCTTTTAATTATAAAAGTTATAAATCTTAAATACTTAAGAGTAGGATAGATTCCGGACAGATGAGTTGAATGTCATTTCTTCATAAACAAGGTACATGTAGGACATTATAGGCATATTTTCAATGTACAGTAAAACAACTGGTTTATGTGTAGTTGTCATGTGTAACTGATAATCTTAAACCTGATTCATCCAAGAGTGAATTTATATATAAAATTATCTCATATGCAGCAAAAATTGTTTATTTTGCTATTCTTAAGCTATTCTTATATTGACCGCAGTTTTTTTCCTTAATTTCATTCTAGTATACTTAATCTGTTTCTTTAAAATAATTTAGTTTTTATGACTTCCCTTCAAATAACCCAATGTTAAACAGAAATGAAATTGATTAATTATGCAAAAGTCTTTAACCATGCCTTCTCCATTTTCTCATTGTCATTTATTATGTATGCATTTTCACTTTGAAATTAAGATACTGAATCCAGAAACTGCTGTATTTACATCATCTCTTCACAACCTAGCATAGTTTGGCTATGGGATTTGCTCAATCAATATTTTAGTAATAAATGTTAACACATACTCCTCAGGGAGGGAAAAAATTAAATCTGTCTAGACTGCCATTCTATCAGAGCCTGCTTTATTGCCAGGTTATTATCATCTGTTCTTTCATCTGTAGTCTCAGTTCTGACATAGGCTTTTTTTTTTACTGATTTGCCCAACAAGGATCAAGAACCATTTGAGGATCTCTTAGTCAATACCGTGAGGATTCATGCCTCCAATCTATTTGGTTTGTGCTGTCTACTACTATTAATATATAACCTGCAAACTACTATACTATGTGTAAAATAAACAACTAGTATGTACTATATAGCATGAGGAATTTTCCACACAAGAATACAGGAGTGAGTTGCCATTCCTTTTTCCAGGGGATCTTCCCGACCCAGGGATCAAACCCAGATCTCTCGCATTGCAGGCAGGTTATTTACCTTCTGAGCCACCAGGGAAGCAGTCTCTATCTATCCCTCCCCCTACAATTGCCCCCTGTAAAATATAATCTGTAAAAATACTGAATCACAATGCTACACATCTGAATATGTCTATAATATTATAAATCATCTATACTTTGACAACAAACAGAATAACAAATAACCTGGTTTAGCCATATAAAATTTCTTCAGTTTGAATGAATAGATAAAATTTAGTAACCAACTAGTCTGTTTGGTTTTAGCAAACCCCCAAATAATTTCTACTTCTGTATTCTAAGACAAATTTAAGATACTGCAATCTTTAAAAAAAAGATTGGGACCCATTTAAAATGGCTTTAGATGTGATGAAGTTTAGAAATCAATTCTTCTTATGTCATTCAGTGTCCTTATGTGACTCTTTTTTTCCAGGGAAAATTTACTTTTCAATTAATATATATTTTTCACTCTAAGATTTTCAACCTTGTATTTCTGTGGCTATATTAACTATTATATAGTGTCTCATATTGGAAGACATATTCAATGACACCTCTGAAAACTACATTTCTAGGCTGTAAAATATCTAGAGCTTATTTCTTTTATTGATACAATCAAACAATTTCCTGGAGGTTATAAATCCCTATCACATTGCTTACATTTTTATCTGGGAGTTCAAGAGACTTGCTCAGGCAGGAAGAGAAAATAGCATGTTATATTAAAAGGGCATGAGGAGTATGATTTGATTATATGATTATTCTATGATTTTTCTTCTCTAAAGTAACTATTCTATTTTCCAGCCGTATACTTTTGATGGCTTCTTACACTTGTTAAAAATTCACTTTGGTAAATGTAGAAAAAATACAATTCTGAAAAGAGTTTTTGACTAACTCATTCCAATAAGTGACTTTTATACCTTTGTTTCTTCTTTGGTACTAATATTATGAGACCATTTACTCTTTTTAAAACTTCAAGGAATTTGTAGATGAGGAAAAAAATCACTCTTGGGACTCTGGAATTCTATAAATCCTGGGATTCCAAAGCTTTGTATATAAAATCTAATAGTTCAAACCTAATTCTTCTGACAGACTAGTTTTGGTTGGTGCTGTGTAAATCTCTCTCACACACACACATGGAATTTTGTGCCTTCATGACAGTTGCTCAGTTCTCATCCCTGCCTATTGCCACATACCTTCTGCCTTTATTCACTTATGTTAACATTCTGGATCTTATACATTTTTAAAAAGATTTATTCTTTTTTTATTTTTTGGCTGTGGTGGGTCTTTGCCGCTGCACACAGTCTTTCTTTAGTTGCTGTGAGCGGGGGTTACTCTTTGCTGTGGTGTGCAGGTTTCTCATTGCAGTGGTTTCTCTCGCTTCGGAGCATGGGCTCTAGGCTCATGGGCTTCAGCATGTGGTGCACATGCTTTGCTGTCTGTGCAGTCTTCCTGGACCAGGAAGAGAACCAGTGCCCCTTGTTATGTGAGGTGTTCTAACCACTGCACCACAGGGAAGCCCCAGTTTGTGTACATTTAAGTGCAGACCTCTGTTTTCAGCTAAAACATTACATAAATGTTTAAAATGGAATGTATATGAGCAAAAATACTTTTTGTGAATCTTCAAGGGAAATTTAATCCTAATATGGCCTAATGATCCTGATGAGTGATCTTCTCTAAAATGTATCATTAGGAACACAGAAGTTCATGATACACATGTCTTTCTTCTCAAAAAGACTCACCTCCTTGAGAGAAATTAATCAACAAATCAATAAACCACTAAAATCTGGAGTCCTATGTTGTAATTTTTTTACTCTTAAAAAAAGATTATTTTTAAAGAATTTTGTGCCAGGAGAATAAACTAAACAACAACAAACATAAAAATCCAATGACAGAACCCACAATCATTCCTATAAGTATTATACATAATAAAAGAGAAGGAATGGTAAATAACATTTAAAATATTATCAAAATATAAAATTTATGATAGACATGGGGAAATTATAATTTTAAAAAAAGCTTTTCTTTGTTGAGTAGGGTACTACAGAGTTCAAGGAGAAATTTTTTATGTGAAAATTAAGTGTTTAATGATATGAAAAAAGTTTTAGAAATATAACTGTAGAATTTTGAATGCAATTAAATATTTCTTCTTTTCCATTAAAAAATACCTCTGGTTGGCTATACAAGAGAAGATTTCAATGAGGGTACACTATTTAAGTCACATTTTCATTCTGCTTACTAGAACTGCTGCTGATGGTTCCACTATCAAGAGTTCTTATCATTTTGTCCTTGGTCTGAGCCTACTATTATAATCTTCATGTTATGAAGTTGACTTAATTTGTCTTGGCAATATTCATTAAACATCACAGGTATATTTAAAAGAGAGCATTCAAAGAGGCTATGCACCCAAGAATGAATGGACTTGAGATTTTAGAAATTACAGTCCACTATCTGATATAGAATTTGCAGGTTTGGATTTGGGTTAACTAGTAGATGGGGGTCACAGTCAAAATGTATTAATGAATAATGCCAAAACAAATTAAGACCTTTTCATAGTATGAAAATTGATACTGGACACAGACCAAAGAAAAAATTTTAAGGAATCTGATAGCAGGGCTATGTTTTAAATCTATTTGTAGTATTTCCACAAATACATGATTTTTGACCAGTTAATTCAGAGAAAATTTTAAGAGTTGTAGTTGAATGAATCATGCTTTTCATTTTCTTTTTTACGTGTTTTTTGGATTACATAAACAATCACATTCATGAGATAGGTTGTATTTGCTAGTGAAAGTTCCTTGTTTTTTCCATAAGTAATGATTACACCATAATTATCCCAGGTGCTCGAGCCAGAAAAATGAAAATCATTTTGATCTCTCTTGTTATTTCAAATATGTCAAATTGCCACTAATCTATCCCATTATTCCATCCTCACTACAATTATATATGCCTAGGACCTCATTTCTTGCTTAAATTATTGACCCGAACTGGTTCGTTTCAATCTGCTCTCTATAGTTGTCATGATCTATATAAAACACACATTTGATTCTGTAACTCTCTGCTAAAAAAAACTTTTATGGCCCATACTTCTTATGATGTGTAGCTTTAAGTTCATGCTTATTACAGTGTAAAGCCTTAGGTCTTCATCATGGTATAAGAGGCTCTGGGCCATCCTGCCATTACTTACTTTTCAGCTTCTTCCTTTGCCAGATGCCTTCTTTTGTTCATGTTGTTGTATTCTGCCTAAAATGTACTCCTTTTACTTCTTCATCATGGCATATAACTGTCAAGATTCAACTCCAGTCTCTAGAAAACTTTCTTGGGTAACACTTTTAGTCTAAGTTCTATAGCTCTTCCCTATGTTTCATTTGTAATTTTGACAGCCTGCCACATATAACTGCTTTAAAATTCTTCATTAACACTATTAACTGGAGGATTTTTGCAGAAATAATGCCTGTGGCCAGTGATTTGTTATGTAAATGAATATGGAAATGTCTCCAGTCAATAATGTTTGGGTAGCAAAAGACATATTAATATGTCTTTGCTCAATAAGTTGCTAATTAGCATCCTATAAATCACCATGATCCTATAACATAAGATGTATTCAAAATTATTTTATTTTGTATTTGAGTATAGCTGATGAACAGTGTTGTGATGGTTTCAGGTGGACAGCAAAAGGACACAGATATACACATATACATACTGAGTTTCTTTTCCATTTTTGGCTTGTAATACCTTAACAAGCACAATTAAGAAAGGGAAAAAAATATGTAATCGCATATGAACCAAAGTCATGAAATTTGTAGGATGAGACTTTCCCTTTATTTTTAGGCAAGAATTTGAGTCTTTATACATAATAAAATATAACACAGCAGTGCATCTCAATCCATTTGTTCCTAGATGCATAACATGCATAAATATCCAGTTCCTCATCTTGTAATTTTTCACAAGAAGGTATTGTATTGGTGAATTGTAAGGATTTGGATAATATACATGAAGGTGCTTACCACAGCATTTGACACATAGTGAAGATATATTGAATACATTTTAAAAATGGTCAAAGGAATATAATCGTGTTTGAATTCAGTTTGATTAGTCTCTAGTTCTGTAATCATTGACAAGATAGACTCCAGAGTCTCATCTTTACCAGTGGAAAAAGGGTAAGGGTAAGACTATTGTGAATATTTAATTCTATTGAGGTATAGTTGATGTACAATATTATATAATTTTTCAGGTGTACAATGCAATGATTTAGAATTTTAAAGGTTGTATTCCATTTATAGGTAAAATAAAAAATTGGCTATATATATATATATATATATATATATATATTCCCTGTGTTGTACTATATATTTTTATAGCTTATTTATTTTATACATAAGTGTGTATCTCTTTATCCCCTACCCCTATATTGCCCAACTTCTTCTCTCTCTCCTCTGGCAACCAATACTTTGTTCTCTATATCTGTGAGTTTGTTTCTTTTTTGTTATAGTCATTGGTTTATTTTTTAGATTCCACATATAAGTAATATCATCCAGTATTGTCTTTCTCTAACTTATTTCTCTTAACATAAAACCCTCTAAGTCTATCTAGGCTATTGCAAATGGCAAATTTTTATTCTTTTTGTATAACAGAGTAGTATTCAATTGTGTGTATGTGGTGGTATGTATCACATCTTTATCTATTCATCTACTGATGAACACTTTGGTTGCTTCTATATCTTGGCAATTTTAAATAATGCTGCTATGAACATTGGGGTACATATACCTGTTGAATTACTGCTTTTAGTATTTTATGGATAAATACCCAAGGCTGGAATTGTTGGGTCACATGGTAATTTTAGTAGTTTTGAGAAACTGAAATGGCAACCCACTCCAATATTCTTGCCTAGAGAATCCCATGCACAGAAGAGCCAGGCAGCTACAGTCCACAGCGTCACAAACAGACAGACCTGACTGAAGTGACTTAGCATGAAAGAAATTATCCAAAGTCCCTGGCATGTTGCAAATCATTAATGTATTAGAGTAGGCACTTAGGGCTTCACTGGCAGCTCAGATGGTAAAGAATCCACCTGCAATGCCGGAGACCTGGGTTTAATCCCTGGGTTGGGAAGATCCCCGGGAGGAGAGCATGGCAACCCACTCCAGTATTCCTGCCTGGAGAATCCCCATGAACACAGGAGCTTGGCGGGCTATAGTCATGGAAGAACAAAGAGTCGGACTCTTAAGCACAGGGCAGCACAGCAGGCACTTAGGGAATGGTTGTTTTCTGAGTTCTCCTTCCTACCCTTGAATCAGCCTAAGTATATAAAGTATTTAGTTAGGTATTCTGACAATAGTCATTATGGTAGACCATTAAGAATTTTAGCGTACAGAAACCATTAGAAAAAGCATCTTCAAATGTTGAAGACAGTGATAAGATTCCGGCATCAAGGGATTTTATCCTTTGCCTTGATTGTTCTTCAGATTTATTGGGGATATATTTGACATATAACCTTGTGTAAATATAAGATGTACAAAGTGATGATTTAGTACAGTTATATACTGAGAAATGTTTACTACAACAAAGTTATTTAACATATCCCTCAACTTATGCAATTAACCTTTTTTGTTATTGCTAGGGTAAGAAAATTCAAGCTCTACTCAGCAACTTTTAAATCGACACTACAATATTGTTAACTATAGTCACATTATATACTAGATTCTTAGAATTTATTTCTCATTTAACCAGACATTTATATCCTTTGAACTATATCTCCTTATCTTCATCATCCACCAGTCCCTGACAACCACCTTTCTTCTCTGTTTCTAGAAGTTTGGCTTCTTAAGATTCTATTATATGAAAGTGAGATCCTATGTATTTGTCTTTCTCTAATTTTTCATTTAGCATAATCTCTCTGGGTTCATCCATGTTGTTGCAAATGACAGGATTTCTTTTTTAAGCCTGAAAATATATTCTGTTAGATGTATCTACCACATGTCCTTTATCCATTGGCTCCCTTGATGGGTGTGTGTGTGTGTGTGTGTGTGTGTGTATATATATATATATATATATATATATCTCCCCTCTTTTTTGGATTTACTTCTCATTTAGGTCTCCACAGAGCATTGAGTAGAGTTCCCTGTGCTATATGGTAGGTTCTCTTTAGTTATCTATTTTATACACAGTATCAATAGTGTATAAATGTCAATCCCAATCACAATTCATCCCACCTCCCTTCCCACCTTGGTGTCCTTACAATTAAAACTTTTATCTTACTACTGACACATGTATACATTTGTGAACAGCCTTTTCTAGCTTTTGTACTACTTTTTTCCCATCTTAGAGTGTTCAAACTCTTTTATCACATTTAGTTTATTCTAATAAAGTAGAAATTAAAGATTTTGAAACTGTATTGGAAAACAATTAAGAGATGCAGACTTTTTCTATCCAGAGTTAAAGTATTAAATATTTTATTAGTAACTTTACAGTTTTCTTAGGATTCAATTCTTAGTGTTTCCTAGTTGTGTGTGCCTTTTTCTGGCACAAACACAACTTGTTTCCTTGTTTTATATTGAATTCCAAATTCAAATGAATAATATTCTCTTAGCTTTACTATCTATTCCTAGATCTCTCCTCTAGCTCCAAGATCCAGCATTTATTCTACTAAATGACTCAACAATGTCCAGATGAAGGGACATGGTAGTACTTTATCTGTCCAGAATGTGTTGATTACTTATACAGAGCTGAACTCTTCTCACAGATAGTGATACAAAACACTTTAAATACTTTCCCTTTCTAAGGGTTAGGTAGTTAGAATACAAAAAGAGAGTCCAAAATGGCAGTGGCTAAAAGAAAAAGAAGAGAAAAGCCAGCAAAAATAGAACAAAGGAAGGTCCGAGGACCAGAGTGAGGACCTCAGGTAAACAAACAGCTCTTCTGGCTAGCGCAGTTTACACAGGGCAGGCTTGGGGGAGGAGAAGAAACATATAAAAAGAGAAGCCAAAATTTAGCTTTGAGCTTCTCTTTTCCTGTCTTTTGTGTCGGCCCACCCTCACACCTAGAGGATGTATTTCCCTTTGCTTGCCAATAAAACTGAGCTATAACACTGGTCCGTCCATCACTTCAAATTTTTGCTGCTGTGATACAGAACTGAGGAAATGACACACTCCCTTGACATATGTAATTTCCTTGGTTCTGTATCATCACAGCCAAAATTTGAAGCAACGGATGGACCAGTGTTACAGCCCCATGTTACAGTTCAGTTTTATTTAGAAAGCAAAGGAAAACACATCCTCTAGGCATTCTGCTGAGGCTAAGTCGTTTCAGTCTTGTCAGACTCTGTGTGAACTCATAGACATCAGCCCACCAGGCTCCCCCATCCCTGGGATTCTCCAGGCAAGAACACTGGAGTGGGTTGCCATTTCCTTCTCCAATGCATGAAAGTGAAAAGTGAAAGTGAAGTCATTCAGTCGTGTCCAACTGTTAGCAACCCCATGGACTGCAGCCTACCAGGCTCCTTTGTCTATGGGATTTTCTAGGCTAGCATGAGGGCGGGCCAACCCAAAAGACTTGAAGAAAAGAGAAGCCCCTGGCTCAATTTTGGCTCCTCTTTTTAGGTGTTTTTTCTCCTCCCCCTGAGCCTGCCCTATGTAAATTGGGCTAGCCAGGGGGGCTGTTTATTTTACCTGAGGTCCTCACTCAGGTCCTTGGACCTTCCTTTGTCTATTTTTGTGGGATTTCCCCTTTGTCTTTTAGCCACTGCCATTCTGTATTCCTTCTTCCTATTCTACCTAATAAAAGCATTCTAAAATAGGTTCAACCTTGAATTTATAACAAGGATATATGATTTAAAATGTGCCCTGTGGAAAAATGTTTAATCATGCAATGCTCTAAACTTAGGTAAGCCTTAATTTCATTTTACACATCAAAAAGTTTTAAGATCTAAGCATTGGTTTGCATTTACTGTAAATTTCCTATTTTGCTGTTTATATGTTGGTTTGTCTTTGTCATCTCCTCTAAACATGTTTCCTATCTTTGTTGATATTACTGAAATTTGATACATTTTTCTTGTCACTTCTAAAACGTCCTCACATCCTTTATTAAGCCTCATTTCCCCCAGATATTTTGTCTCTAAGTGCAGGCCCATAGCATCATTATCTTTTTCATTGGACTTGGAATGAAGTCACATTGAAGGCAGTTATTTCATTTGACTATTCAACTCTAGCATTGTGCCTACTTCATAAAAGACTGGAAATGTGGTTGCTAAAATTAACTTAAATGTTGTTATTATCAGTGTTTGCTGTTGGATACATAAGCTTCCCAAGTGGTGCTAGATGTAAAGAACTTACTTGCCAAAGCAGGACACTTAAAAGACACAGGTTCTATCCCTGGGTTGAGAACATGCCCTGGAAGAGGGCACGGAAACCCACCCCAGTATTCTTGCCTGGAGAATCCCATGGACAGAGGAGCCTGACAGGATACATACAGTCCATGGGGTCACAAAGCGTCAGACACGACTGAAGCAATTTAGCATACATGCATGTATGTTTAGCATCATTTGCAAGATATGAGCTCTCTATTTCATATTTATAATCAGGCTCAAGTTAATAGAAGATACAGAAAAAAATTAAATATCATTATTACGCTATGTGCATCCAATAATGTTTCTAAGATATTAGAAAAGCACACTGAAATATATACATGCCCAGTTTTCCTGTGAGGATTGTTTAAATACAATAAAATTGTATTTATTTTTCTCCATGGTGATTTATTTATAGTTCAGTTCAGTTCAGTCGCTCAGTCATGTCCAACTCTTTGCGACCCCATGAATCGCAGCACGCCAGGCCTCCCTATCCATCACCAACTCCCGGAGTTTACTCAGATTCACTTCCATAGAGTCAGTGATGCCATAAAGCCGTCGTTCCCTTCTCCTCCTGCTCCCCATCCCTCCCAGCATCAGAGTCTTTTCCAATGAGTCAACTCTTCGCATGAGGTGGCTAAAGTACTGGAGTTTCAGCTTTAGCATCATTCCTTCCAAAGAAATCCCAGGGCAGATCTCCTTCAGAATGGACTGGTTGGATCTCCTTGCAGTCCAAGGGACTCTCAAGAGTCTTCTCCAGCACCACAGTTCAAAAGTATAAATTCTTCGGTGCTCAGCCTTCTTCACAGTCCAACTCTCACACCCATACATGACTACGGGAAAAACCATAGCCTTGACTAGACGGACCTTAGTTGGCAAGGTAATGTCTCTGCTTTTGAATATGTTATCTAGGTCAATCATAATGTTTCTTCCAAGGAGTAAGTGTCTCTGCAGTCACCATCTGCAGTGATTTTGGAGCCTGTCTGACACTGTTTCCACTGTTTCTCCGTCTATTTCCCATGAAGTGATGGGACCAGATGCCATGATCTTCATTTTCTGAATGTTGAGCTTTAAGCCAACTTCTTCACTCTCCTTTTTCACTTTCATCAAGAGGCTTTTTAGTTCCTCTTCACTGTCTGCCATAAGGGTGGTGTCATCTGCATATCTGAGGTTATTGAGATTTCTCCTGGCAATCTTGATTCCAGCTTGTGTTTCTTCCAGTCCAGCATTTCTCATGATGTACTCTGCATGTAAGTTTAAGCAGGGTGACAATATACAGCCTTGACGTACTCCTTTTCCTATTTAGAACCAGTCTGTTGTTCCATGTCCAGTTCTAACTGTTGCTTCCTGACCTGCATACAGGTTTCTCAAGAGGCAGGTCAGGTGGTCTGGTATTCCCATTTCTTTCAGAATTTTCCACAGTTTATTGTGATCCACGCAGTCAAAGGCTTTGGCATAGTCAATAAAGCAGAAATAGACGTTTTTTTTGGAACTCTCTTGCTTTTTCCATGTAAAATACTTTCACAATAACAAAATTTAGCTTCTTAATGGATTTTTTCTAACTTGGATTGCAAAAGTCATTGCAAACTATAAAGTATATACAAAATGTCTTATTTGCATGTGGAATGCAATTAACTAACTTCAGCCATTTTGTTCAGGACCATGAATATGCCAGCAAAGAGGTGTCCTCTGCTCAGATATCCCATCAAGTTAGTACTTGCACAAAGAATGCAGTTAACTGACAGCCTCAAACTATTAATTGTTTTAGGGGGCACCACATAAGATCCTTATTCCCCTCCTGCCTGATTGTTCTTAGCAACAAGGCAAAGAAACTTAGAATTCCTTAGAATTCCTTCTAGGGAAGGAAGAATGCTAGAAGGCGGCATATACCCTTTTTTTTTTTTTTTTTCATGGTTTTCTATCTGTGCTTGTGGTCTTCCCTGGCAACCCTAGCCAATGATCAAATACAAGAGGATTACTAGGACCTCACAATTTCTGTCTACTATGGAGCTCATTTACCAGTTAATCTTTGCTTTGGAGCTCTCCATTGGATTGGCCAAGACACATCTGCATAATAATCTGAGGCTCTCCCTAATCACTCCTGTTTCATCTTCCCTTTGTCTTTTATAGGCATACACCTGCAATAGGCCACTTCCATTCATAATTCTATATCAGCATCTACTTTTCAGAGGATTTAACTAACACAGCAAACTCACAGTAGGGTTTGGGGACTAAATCAATTTATGATGGAATTTCACTGGATTTATCATATAAGGTACCATCCAGAAGCAACTGGCCTGGGAGCATTGGAAAGGCTTACGACTGGTGCAGCTGCAGTGCCTTCTTAGTGGTGATATCCTCCAAGATAAGGTATAGGGTGAAAACCAAAGTATGAAAGAATGAGTGTCTCAATTACCAATTATTTTCCATGATCCACTGGGTAACTAATTAATTCTTCCCATCCTCACACCTCTCAGAAATGCAGAGCTAGTGGTCCTAGTCTAAAAATGGAACCTTCTCTTGTCCAGCAGCATACAAGGGCTCTAAAGAGTTACAAGCTACAGGCATCACCTGGGCACTTTTCACTTCTTTCTTATAGGGATATACAGACAAGAAGAAGAGTCACCATGTAAGCAGAAACATCTGACTCTGATCAGCAGGAAGAAATGGAGCTGATGTTGAACAATTGAGAGGAGGACTACGTATGGAGATCTTACAACTTCCTCTTATTCCCTTCTCAAATGTGAATACAAGGGTAAGTCCAGCAATCCTAGTCTAACAAGGGAATGATTCATAGAAGTTCTGAATTCTTAAGCAGGAGGATTTGAGTAGCACCATCAGATAAGCCATGAGATCAGTGGAGGTGATAACTCAGAGCAAAGAGAATTAGAATGCTTAGTGGAGAAGGAAGATGGTAAGTACCAGTCACATATCTGATCTCACAGCAGTGATGAGTTGTGTAGTATCATTCCACTCCTTTCCCTCTTTTAAGCCTTTCCTCAGAAAGAGAGGTCCATTGGAATCTCGGAGAAGCCCCTGCCAATATGTAAAAGGCACAAGGGATAGACGCAGGTGCACATGGAGGTGTGCTGCTCAGATCTTCAGTCAAGAAAGAAATCACCAGTGAGCTGGACAAATCAGCTGATTAGGAAGCCTGTTAGAGATGCTAGAGCTTGGATTCTTTTGCCAACTTGGGACTCCTCTAAAGGGCACTCTTTGTTCTGAAGCTCCTATTATGGTAGCTAAGAATCTGTCATATCTGCACCATGATCTAAGCCTCTCCATGCCTACTCCTGCTTCTCTCCTTTTTCCTTCCTGCTGCATAGGTGTTAGCTCTCCAGAAGGTCCAAAGACTTTCCCTGCTGAATCCTGCTAATCATCTCCCTTTTATCTTTCACAGTCATTACTCCTTGATAAACCTCTTACACTCCTAATTCCATCTAAGTTTCTGCCCCGCAGGGGAACCAATGGACACAGTAGATATGTTAACTTAATGATAGTCACAAAAGCAGTTTAATTTCATAAATTCCCCAGGACCTTTCAGAGACCAGTCTCACATATAGTCCTCACTTAGGATCTGGAACTAATGTAGGTTGCTTTCACCATCTCCGCTGCATCTCATTATGAAGCAGACTTAATAGACTCTTAATTCTGATAAAGCGTCTATCTCTGTAGTCTTGAACTGACAAAACTAAAACTCTCTTTTTTAGTCAAATGCTATAAAAAAAACAAGTAGCTTTTATTACTGACGGAACACACAATCTATTCAAACACGCTATTCAGTAAGATTTTGAAATGTAATTCTTCAACACCATTCATAACGAGTATTAATAACCACAGAACAATGTAGGTGAAAAGTGGGAGTAGGTGTTTAGAAGATACATGAATATAATTTATAGGAAAAGTGCTTTAAAATCGCTGAATGCAATTTTCTTATTCAGGGTATGAAAGTGGGTGATTTTTCTTTCTAGTCCTTTTATATTGCTTTATTACTTTAGAAAAGACTCACCATTTTTGTTGAACTAAGAAAAAGACTTCCTTAAACTTCTTTAAGATCAGTTGATATATGATCCTGAAAGTCATCGTTAGCCATTACATACACACCCTTAAAATTATAAAATGCACTAATATATTAAAAATATAAATGGTACAGTAGAAAGTGGCTATATAGTGAAAATGTGCTATAGTTTAAATACAGTAGAGGGATGAAAGTTCATTTGAACAAAATTGGGACATAATTATAATAATAAGGTACAGATTAAAAAATGCTGTCAGATAAAAATGTTAAAATACCTACTTACATAATGAGTTTCTTAATATAAAATATTGGATCTTTGTCATAATGATTTTAGAAATAGGAATATAATATATATTTAAAATATACATTATATGTAGAGAAGAGATTGTTACTCATATTGAATGTAGTGTAGGCTCTAAACAGTATATGCTGCTTCCTGAGTCATAGTGGGATTGAATTAACTACTACATATGAAGTATTACTTGCTTTGTCCACAAACAGATTTGAATTGAGGGTTCCAGAGGAGAACACCATAATTATAGAAAAAGGAAAAAGAGAAAATAAGTTTATAAAAAATCAAGTACTCCGAGTAAAAGGAAAAGGCCAGAGATATATGTTAATGTGAACATCAGTTCAGTTCAGTCACTCAGTCGTGTCCGACTCTTTGCGACCCCTTGAATCGCAGCACGCCAGCCCTCCTTGACCATCACCAACTCCCGGAGCCCACCCAAACTCATATCCATCGAGTCAATGATGTCATCCAGCCATCTCATCCTCTGTCATCCCCTTCTCCTCCTGCCCCCAATCTCTCCCAGCATCAGGGTCTTTTCCAATGAGTCAACACTTCACATGAGGTGGCCAAAGCATTGAAGTTCCAGCTTCAGCATCAGACCTTCCAAAGAAATCCCAGGGCTGATCTCCTTCAGAATGAACTGGTTGGATCTCCTTGCAGCCCAAGGGACTCTCAAGAGTCTTCTCTAACACCACAGTTCAAAAGCATCAACTCTTCGGCGCTCAGCTTTCTTCACAGTCCAACTCTCACATCCATACATGACCACTGGAAAAACCATAACCTTGACTAGACAGACCTTTGTTGGCAAAGTAATGTCTCTGCTTTTTAATATGCTATCTAGGTTGGTCAGAGAAATCTGTTTAATTCAACATTCCATTAGAATATCAGGAAAAATACTCTGTTGAATCTGTTCTAGAAATACTCATTAAAAAGAAAATTCAAGAATAACATACTGAAAGAAACACAAAATCAGACCCCTTTGCCCTGATGTATCTGCCTTTAGTCTAATTATTTCTTTAGTGCAGATTCCCTTGCTTAACATCAGTGTTTATTTTCTTTTTCTTCCCCACATTTCAAACACATTTTATCTTACCTCATTAAGTAACATGAAATCTTATTTTTTCTCATACTTTCAGATAGGCTCTTTCTCTGTCAATATGTCCTTGTTAGTAAATACTTTATGTGATGTTTGGGTTGCTAAACTGGCTATTATATGGGCACTTCTCACAAATTATGTGACAATAAGAATTAGACCAATTTGTGAGCACACAAAGTTCTTAGTTAAAATGGAAGTGGTATAGCAATTACTTTATTAAATTGTAAACTAGATATTTAAATTAGTATGGATATATTTTAAATTTTTATAAATTTCCACCTTTTTTAGTCTTTTGACTAAAAAAAAAAATTCATGGCATGAGAGCAGTGAGTTCAGTTTTATTTGTGGCTGAGGACTGTAACCCAGGATCATCCCACCTGTCAATTGTGAGGAAGAGCTCTGAAGATGTGGGACAGGGCTCACACAACTTTGGTAAAGGAGGTGCATGCAATCAAACACATATTTGATGCTAGTCATGAGGAGCAGATATCTTTATTAATATTAATGATTTTAGGGCTTTTCTTGGTATGAGAAAATCTAACATATTGAGTTCATGAACATTTCCCTTGAAATATCTAACAATCTGATGGCCTATTCTCCCAGTTTTTCCCAGAGCATATAGTGCCCCATTCCTGATCACTACCTTGAATTCTCAGGGTGTTGTTGGAGGTCAACTACAGTGGCTAATGGTCTAACTAACCCTTATAGAACTGGATGATGAGCAGTATTCTAATTTGGTGTACGTGATATATTCAAAGTGTAACATTCATATAGAGCATTCCTAGAGTAAATTTTACAGTACAGTGCAATTCATGAATTTTAGAAAGTACATTTACACTTATGAATACAGACACACAAAAAAAACACACTACCTAATGCTGAAAAGGAAGAAATCAGGACTCAATATCTCTCATTGCATAGAAAAGGAAAATAAGGTTTAAAGTAGTTAAATAAAATTGCATAGACATAATCCTGTTTTTTTTTTTTTTTAAAAAAAAAGAACTTGACCTTAAAATGCCATTGCTATTAGACCATAAGTGGCAAAAACAAACTTATTAAGAGATGATTGCTTTAGATATATATGAATTAAATATATTTTCTCAGCTTATAGTGTCATTTTAGAAGATATAGTCCAAAAATAAGCAGAAATGGGATCCCCTAGGGACCCTCTAGACTGGATGGTGGAATAGAAGGACCTGAGCATACTTCTTCCCATAAAAACACCAAATTCACAACTCACTACAAACAACCATTGACAAAAAAGGACTGCAACTTACCGAAACAGACATTCTACTTACAAAGACAAAGAAGGAGCCACAGTGAGCTGGTAGGAAGGGTGCATTCGTGATACAATTAAATCCCATACATGTCAAGGGAGTGACCCACAAGCTAGAAAATAATTATATTGTAAGAGTTCTGAGCCCCACATCAGGCTCCCTTGTCTGGGTGTCTGCCGTCAGGAGGAGGAGCACCCAAAGTATTTGGCTTTGTAATCTAACCATCCTTGATAACAGGAACCCAAAAAGGCTGGGAGAAACAGAAAAGCCATTCTTAGAGGGTGCACACAAGATATCCTGTGCACTGGGACCCAGGGGTAAAAGAAGTAACTTCATAGTAGCCTGGGCCAGATCTACATGCTGGTCTTGAAGGATCTCCTAGAGAAGCAGAGGCACTGGGGAGTACTCATTAAAATTTTGATCTCTCCCAGAGGGTGCCATTTTGATGCCAAGAGCCTTCCCAATAGCTGAAGACTCCAGCAGCAGGAAAAAAGTACCACCAATCAACAGACAGGCTGCTTGAAAACTTTCTGAGTCCATAGCCACCTGTAGACACCCTTTGACACAGTCCTGCTTAACCAGGAAAGCAAAATGGAACTAGAGCAATGAGACTACCTGACTTCAGACTATGCTACAAAGCTGTCGTCTTGGGCTTCGCAGGTGGCTCAGTGGTAAAGAATCCACTTGCCAAGCAGGAGATCTGGGTTCTATCCCTGGGTCAGGAAGATCCCCTGGATAAGGAAATGGCAACCCACTCCAGTATTCTTGTCTGGGAAATCTATGGACAGAGGATCCTTGTGGGCTACAGTCCAGGGGGTTCTGAAGAGTCAGACATGACTGAGTGACTGAGCACAGAGGCACTGGGACACACACACAAATACAGATAGAAATACAGGATAGAAAAGCTAGAGATAAACCCATGCAGCTATTGGTCAGTTAATCTATGAAAATCAGGCAATGATGAAAATTAGGTGAAAAGGCAGTATCTTTAATAAGTGGGGCTGGGAAAACCAGAGAGCTACATGTAGAATAACTACATTTTCTAATATCATCCACAAAATAACATTCAGAAAGGATTATAGACCTAAATGAAAGACTAAATAATATGAAACTCAGAGGAAAACATAAGCAGAATGCTCTTTGACAAAACTACAGCAGTATCTTTTTTGTTTCACTTCTTCTAGTACTAAAAATAAAAACAAAAATAAATGTGACCTAATTAAACTTAAAAGCTTTTGCACAACAAAGGATACCATAAACAAAGCAAAAAGGCAACCCATAGAATGGGAGAAAATATTTGTAAATGATGCTACAAACAAGGGATTAATCTCTAAAATATACAAACAGCTCAGGCAGCTCAATAGCAAACCAAGAAACAAAACCCGACCCAATAAAAAAACTGAGTGGAACATCTAGACAGACATTTTTCCAAAGAAGACACACAGATGGCCAAAAAGCACATGAAGATGTTCAACATCACTAATTAGTCAGTTCAGTTCAGTTCAGTCACTAATTATTAGAGAAATGTAAATCAAAACTATAATGAGATACCACCTCACACCATTCAGGATGGCCATCATTGAAAAATCTAAAAACAATAAATGCTGGAGAGGGTGTGGAGAAAACAGAGCCCTCCTACACTTTTGGTAAGACTATAAATTGGTTCAGCCATTACGGAGAGCAGTATGGAGCTTCCTTAAGAAACTAAAATAGAACTGTCATATAATCCAGCAATCCCACTCCTGGGCATATGTTTAGAGAAAACAATACTTCAAAAAGATACATGCCCTGCTATGTTCATAGCAGCACTATTTACAATTTCCAGGACATGGAAACAACCTAAATGTTATCAACAGATAGATGGTTAAAGAATTGGTACCTACATACAATGGAATATTACCCAGCTGTGGAAAAGAATGAAATAATGCCATTTGTAGCAACAAGGATAGATCTAGAGATTGTCATACTGAAAAATTTCAGGCAAAGACAAATATCATGTGGTATTAATATATGGAATCTACAAAAGCTACAAATGAACTTATTTACATAACAGAAGCAGAAAACAAATTTATGGTGGGGAGTGATGCAGAGAAGGGGTAAATTAGAAGGTTGGGATTAATATATAGATGGCACTCTATAAAAAAATAGTCAATAAGGACCTACTATGTAGCACAATACTCTTTAATAACCTATATGGGGAGTCTGAAAAAGAATAGATATATGTATAAATTACTTTGCTTTACACCTGAAACTAACACAACATTATAAATCAAATGTACTCTAATATAAGATAAAAAATAAGATGATAAAGAAAGAAATTAAGAAAAATAAGCAAGAATGATTTGGAATAAAGTTAACTTGGGGCCAGAACTGTTCATTGCAATGTAAAATGTATTATTGGTTAATATAACTGCAGTATTCTTTAAATATAGCAATTGGCAGTATTGGTTGGCTGCATTAGATTTATTTATTGTGCCAAAGAAATGTATAAATAAATGCACAGTTATATTAAAATAGTTTCATGAAAATTAAGTAAATGTATAATCCATTTCCTGATACCTTGGAGCCAAATGAACCAAAACCATTCCAAATATATGGGATAAATAAAGACTTTAAAGAGCATAATACCAGTTCTGTTCAAGCTTTATTACCAAATGAGTTAATTAGTTTTGAATCAGTAGAGAAATAAGCAAATTAAATATATCAATAAATAAAACAATTATAAAAACTGATTTGTAAAGATTTGGGGGTGACAGATGACATATAACAGATTTTAGATCTACAATAAGGTATGAAAACAGTACCAGTGCTAGTAACAATAAAAACAGTGATTAACATATTCTGATATTACTGAAGGAACAATGTGCTTTTCATTAAAGAAGCAGGTCAGTTTTCTAAAAAACTAAAATTGGTCAATATTAGTGTAATTTTACTCACATATTTGATTAAATATCATGCCTAAATAAAATTAAATGATATTGATTATCATACTGATAAATATATTTATTAAAGACTTATTAAGTGTTAGGTAGCTCATTCAGTACTTAGGCAATACTTAGAAATTGCTAACATTAACAGTTACATTATATAAATGAAAAAAGAAAATCTTGGAGATATGAAGCAAGGTAACACAATTAGTAGGCACTGGAGCCAAAGTATAACCCAAAGAGCCTGGCTTTGGCACAACATGAAATATCCAAGCTCTACTGAATAAAATTTTCAGGTATATATAAATGTGACTTGAGTTTTTGTTTTATGCTATTTGAATTCAACTCTTTAAGTAGTAATGGGAAATAATGCTCTTTGAACAGCTCCTTAAAAATCTTTTAACATAAGCCTTTAACAGATTTTATTATTAACACCTTTGACAGATGTTATTTATATCTTTATAATGACAACAAAAGTGTATTTTCATAGAAATTCTATGAATATATAAATAACATCATTAAAATCTATTAAAGGTTTATGTTAATAAAGGATATTTTCATAGAAATTCACATGAGAAATAGGTTAGATAAACAGATCCCCTTCATGGATCACAGCCTTCTCAATGAAGCACTGAGCCATGCCTTGCAGGGCCACCCAAGACATACAGGTCATAATGGAGAGTTCTGACAAAATGTAGTCCACTGGAGGAGGCAATGGCAAGCTATCACTACTTTTTCTGTGACAACTCCATGAACAGTTTAAAAAGGCAAATATATATGACACTGTGAGAGGAGTCCCCCAGGTCTGGTGGTGTCTAACATGGTACTAGGGAAGAGTAGAGGGCATTTAATAATATCTCCAGAAAGAACAAAACTACTGGGCCAAAGCAGAAATGATGCTCAGTTGTGGATGTGTCTGGTGGTGAAGACAATGTCCAATTCTGTAAAGAATAATATCACATAGGAATCTGGAATGTTAGGTCCATGAATCAAGGTAAATTGGACTTAGTCAAGGAGGAGATGGCTAAAGTGAACATCGACATCTTAGATATAAGTTAACTAAAATGGTTGGGAATGGGTGAATTTAATTCAGATAAACATTGTATCTACTACTGTGGGCAAGAATACCTTAGAAGAAATGGAGTAGCCCTTGTAGTCAACAAATAAGCCTGAAATGCACTATTTGGGTCTAATCTCAAAAATTACAGAATTATCTCAGTTCATTTCCAAGGCAAACCATTCAATATCACCATAATCTAACCCTATGCCCCAACCCTGATGCTGAAGAAGTTGAAGTTGACCAGTTCTATAAAGACCTCAAAGATCTCCTAGAACTAACACACACACACACACACACACACACACACAAAGTCCTATTCATCACAGAGGAGTGGAATGCAAAAGTAGGAAGTGAAGAGATACTTGGAATAACAGGTAAGTTTGGCCTCGTAGTACAAAATGAAGCAGGGCAAAGACTAAGAGTTTTGCCAAGAGAATGCACTGTTCACAGCAAATACCCTCTTCCAACAACACAAGATGTGTACATGGACGTCACCAGATGGTAAACACCTAAATCAGATTGATTATTTTCTTCACAGCCAAAGATGGAGAAGCTCTATACAGTTAGCAAAAACAAGGCCTGGAGCTGACTGTGGCTCAGATTGAGAGAGTCAGTTCCTAGGCAGGTTGATAAGAAGTCTGGGGGTCCCCAAGGAGGAGATAGGGGTCTGGGGCTCTCAAAGTGGAGATAGGGGTCTGGAATTCTCAAAGAGGAGGAAAGGACAAAGTTTTTCATCTACATTCCTTCAGTTCAGTTCAGTAGCTCAGTTGTGTCCAACTCTTTGCAACCCCATGAATCACAGCATTCCAGGCCTCCCTATCTATCACCAAATTCCGGAGTTTACTGAAACTCATGTCCATCAAGTCAGTGATGCCATCCAGCCATCTCATCCTCTGTCATCCCCTTCTTCTGCTGCCCCCAATCCCTCCCAGCATCAGAGTCTTTTCCAATGAGTCAACTCTTCGCATGAGGTGGCCAAAATACTGGAGTTTCAGCTTTAACATTATTCCTTCCAAAGAAATCCCAAGGCTGATCTCCTTCAGAATGGACTGGTTGGATCTCCTTGCAGTCCAAGGGACTCTCAAGAGTCTCCAGCACCACAGTTCAAAAGCATCAATTCTTCGGCACTCAGCCTTCTTCACAGTTCTACTCTCACATCCATACATGACTACTGGAAAAACCATAGCCTTGACTAGATGGACCTTAGTCAGCAAAGTAATATCTCTGCCTTTGAATATGTTATCTAGGTTAGTCTTAGTCAATTACACAACTCAGTTTAAACTCTTTACTAGGGATTATACAGCAACAGTGTATCCTGCTTGAGGACAGTTTCTCCTTCCTGAAAACCTTCTAACTAATCCTGATATTTTAGAATGTATATAGTGGGAGTCTGTCTGGTAGGATCTTTCTATTGTTAAATTCTAATCTTGTTATCTTAAAATGTAAATTGTGGGAGTGGGTCAGGTAAAATTTTCACAAACTTGAGACATTCTTTTGATTCATTGTAATAAATGATTATAAGGTGTATAACTCCATTGCTAACACTAGCAAAGGATACTCTTTCTGCCCCCTTCTGATGTCTGTGTCAGAAGCTGTCTCTATCCCTTTTATACTTTAATAAAACTCTATTACACAAAAGCTCTGAGCGACTGTGCCTCCTTTCTGGCCCCGGATTGAATTCTTCTCCTCCAGAGGCCAAGGATCCTGGTGTCTTTCGTGGTTCAGCAACAACCTTTCAAGATCATGAACTCCGTATTGCAAAATTCAGACTTAAACTGAAGAGAGTAGGGAAAACCACTATGCCATTTAGTTATGACCTAAATCAAATCACTTATGGTTATACAGTGGAGGTGACAAATAGATACAAGGGAACAGATCTGGTAGACAGAGTGCCTGAAGAACTATGGATTGAGGTTCATAACATTGTGCAGGAGGCAGTGACTAAAACCATCCTGAAGAAAAAGAAACGCAAGAAGGCAAAGAGACTGTCTGAAGAGGCTTTGAAAACTACCTGAGGAAAGAACGGAAATGAAAAGCAAGGAAGAAAGGGAAAGATTTACCCACCTGACTATAGAGATCCAGAGAAGTGCAAGGAGAGATAAGGTCTTCTTCAATAAACAATGCAAGGAAATAGAGGAAAGCAACAGAATGGGAAAGATTAGCAATCTCTTTAAGAAAATTGGAGATATCAAAGGAACATTTCATGCCAGGATGGGCACAATAAAGGACAGAAATGGTAAGGACCTAAGAAAGGTAGAAGAAATTAAGAAGAGTGGCAAGAATACACAGAAAAACTATACAAAAAAGGTCTTAATGACCTGTATAATCACGATGGTATGATAACTCAGAGCCAGGCATCCTAAGTGTGAAGTCCAGTGAGCCTTAAGAAGCATTACTAAACTAATAATTCTAGCAAACCTAGTGGAGGTATTGTAATTCCAATTGAGCTATTTCAGATCTTAAAAGATGATGCTCTTAAAGTGCTGCATTCAGTATGTCAGCAAATTTTCAAAATTTTACAGTGGTCACAGGACTATAAAAGGTCAGTTTTCATTCCAATCCTAAAGAATGACAGTGCCAAAGAATGTTCAAACTACTTCACAATTGCACTCATTCCCCCTGCTAGCAAAGTGAAAGTAGCTCAGTCATATCTGGCTGTTTGCAATCCCACAACTATACAGTCCATGGAATTCTTCAGGCCAGAATACTGGAGTGTGTAGCTGTTCCCTTCTCCAGGGGATCTTCCAAACCCAAGGATGGAGCCCAGGTCTCCTGCATTGCAGGTGGATTCTTTACTAGCTGAGACACCAGGGAAGCCCATGCTAGCAAAGTTATGCATAAAATCCTTCAAGCTAGGCTTTAGCAATATGTATACCAGGAACTTCCAGATGTAGCAACTGTGTTTAGATAAGGCAAAGGAACCAGAGACCAGACTGCCAACATCTGTTGCATCACAGAAAAATCAAGAGAATTCCAGAAGAACATCTATTTCTTCTTCATTGACTACACTAAAACTTTGACTTTGTGGATCACAACAAACTGGAAAATTCTTAAAGAGATGGGAATACCAGACCACCTTACTTGCCTCCTGATGCACCTGTGTGTGGGTCAAAAATCAACGGTTAGAACTGGACATGAAACAACTGTCTGATTCCAACTTGGGAAACATGACAAGGCTGCATACTGTCACCCTGTTTATTTAACTTATATCAGAGAAAATCATGAGAAATGCTGGGCTGCATGAGTCACAAGCTGGAATCAAGACTGTTGTTGTTCAGTCGCTCAGTCATATCTGACTCTTTGCGACCCCATGGACTGCAGCACACCATGCCTCCCTGTCCTTCACCATCCCCTGCAGTTTGCTCAAAATCATGTCCATTGAGTTGGTGATGCCATCCAATCACTTCATCCTCTGTCATTCCCTTCTCCTGCCTTCATTCTTTCCCAACATCATGGTCATTTCCAATCAGTCTACTCTTTGCATCAGGGGGCCAAAGTATTGGAGCTTCAGCTTCAGCATCAGCTCTTCCAATGAATATTCAGGGTTGATTTCCTTTAGGATTGACTGATTTGTTTTCCTTGTTGTCCAAGGGAATCAAGATTGCTGGGAGAGATATCAACAGTCTCAGATATGCAGATGATACCACTCTAATGATAGAGAGTGAAGAACTAAAGAGCCTCTTGAAGGTGAAAGAAGAGAGTAAAAAAGCTGGCTTAAAACTCAGCCTTCCTAAAACTAAGATCATGGCATCCAGTCCCATCACTTCATGGCAAGTTGAAGGGAAAAAAAGTAGAAGCAGTGACTTTTTTTTTTTTTTTCTTGGTCTCCAAAATCACTGCAGATGGTGATGGTAGCCATGAAATTAGATGATGCTTCTTTTCTTGGAAGGAAAGCTATGACAAATCTAGAGAGTGTATTAAAATACAAAGACATTACTTTGCTGACAAAGGTCCATAAAGCAAAGCTGTGGGTTTTTTTCAATAATCATGTATGGATGTGAGAGTTGGACCATAAACAAGACTGAACACTGAAGAATTGATGCTTTGAATTGGGGTGCTGAAGAGGACTCCTGAGAGTCTCTTGGACAGCAAGGAGATCAAGCCAGTCAATCCTACCAGAAATTAATCCTGAATATTCATGGGAAGTAGTGATGCTGAAGCTGAAATTCTTTGGCCACCTGATGTGATGAGCTGATACACTGGAAAACACCCTGATGCTGGGAAATAATGAAGGTAAAGAAGAGGACAGCAGAGAATGAGGTGGCTAGATAACATCACCAACTCAAGAGACATTAACTTGAGCAAACTCCAGTAGATAGTGGAGGACAGGGCATGCTGCAGTCCATGGGGTTGCTAAGAGCTGGGCGTGACTTAACAACTGAACAATATCAGATAAACTTTCCACAATGCAAGTGTGTATATATATTTCTTTAATCATTGGTGCAAGTCTACCCATATTTCATCTGTCTTGGTTTTATGTAGTATTTGTTTTGAATCGAAAAGTAGAAGGGCATATCCTATCACAGTTTGAATTATGCTAAATCACAGAGGTGCTTTTTAACTTTTTAATATTTACTGCATATGTGAGTCTTTATCAAGTATTTTTAGTGTACTTCTGATAAAATTATCAATAGGAAATTATACCTTCCATCAATATGAAAAATTATTGTTGTTGTTTTTTAGTTGCTAAGTCATGCCCAACTCTTGTGACCCCATGGGTTGTAGCCCACCAGGCTCCTCTGTCCATGGAATTTCCCAGGCAAGAATACTGAAATGTGTTGCCATTTCCTTCTCAAGTTTAAAAAATAATATTATAAATTCACCTGTATGACATTTTAGAATCTTTAATATTTATTGGAATAAACATGAAAGTAACTAAAAGAATAAATTTAAAAAGATAACTAAGTATTTTAGTACATTGATATATTCTAAGCCAACTTCGACCCTGTAAGGCAAGTTTTAGTTAGCATGATAGTGAGATAAGTAAACTTGATATTTAAGAAGTAGTACATTTCCCAAAAGTGTATAGATAGTATAATAGCAAAAGATAGTTTAAAACAGATGAATCTTTGATTGCAAACTATTAAGTTTTCTACTAAGAAACATGGCCTTATAACAATAAAACTCCAAACCCTGCAAATCAACTGGGCAAACCAGCCTTTACAGTTTTATTTATCTACAGAACAAACAACTATCCTTTGTTTTATAAAGCCAAGTACTTTTTGTATTATGTTTTATTATATTTCATTGATTCTTCTCCTTGATGGTGTCATTATAAAAGAAATTGTGTTTAGATTTTTATAGCTAAATCTCTCCAAATAATTTTGTATATATATGCACTTGTCACTGAAGGCAAAATTATTTCTGTAATAAATGTGTGCCCTTTCTTTTGGCCCCTTTCCGTACATTGAATGCATGAATTGTGTATATAGCACAAGGATCCAATATATATTTTTTGCAGTGTGATCATGTCTTTATTTTTCTTTTCTATTTTGCATTCTGTCTCCTTTGCTTCTCAAAAATCAATAGTGTAATGGAATGGTTTAAAATATTCACAAAGTTGTCGTTATTTGAATCAGATGTAATAATGTTGTTAGCTATATAAGGATTTTTTTTTGTTTTTAAAAATGAAAGAGCTTTGCTGTTTTGCCTGATTGTAAAACTAATACACATTCCTTGAAAAAATTATATAAGGAAAGTGAAAATGAATAAAACTTAACAGCTAACAACAAAACTGTTCAATTATAACAGCTAGGAAAAACCACTTTTAGATATCCTTTAGGACATCTACATTTGCCTTCTTCTCTCTCTAACGTGTTTATTTCACTAAAACAAACAATAAATTTTAAACCTCCCCATTAATTCTTCTAAAGGAATTCCTTTAGCCATTTTTTTTTAAGTAAGTTAAATGAAGACAAAATCTTTCATTTTTGGCCAGGGGCCAGCGTGAGGAACTCCACCCATGGCAAAGGTCATGAGGAAGGAGGCTTGGTATACGCAAAGGCATGATCAAGCCTCAGGAAACCCCCTGTTCCCGAGCATCCAACCCCAAAACCAGAGTCTGTTTCATGCTCTCACCTACACCTCTGACTTTACGGGGGGCTCTCCCCCATAACCATTTCTCTCGGAGAAGGAGTTAACTTGCAGCTTCAGTTAATAAAAATTCCTGGGCGTGACAAGAGTGTTTCAACTTAGAAATTCCTCTGGAGGTCCTCTAGCCTCCCTGATCAGGTTCGTCCAGCCACATGTGATTGTTTACAGCCTCCCAACCATGAGAGGCACGAGATGCTTTAAAACTTTCTAAGTACAGACTCTTTTGAGAAGTTAGAAAATTATTAGTATAGTATAGTGGGTTGATTAGAAATTATATTGGTGAAGGGTTTTTTCATTTGTCCTGCCAATAATCACTGCTAATTCCCTGCCCTGGGTGTGACAAGGGTGTCTCAGGTCAAATCTCTCTGCTGATAGACTAGCTTGTGTGAAAACCTCTCAACCATAAACAGCACAGAGAGTTTGGAGTATTAGCATAGGGCTTTTCTCATTGTTGAGTCACTGATTGCCGCCAGACCTCCATATCCTTAGGCACCTGGGAATATATTAATCAATGTATTTGGAGTATAGAAAAGGAAATATAGTAGTTATTTGATGTTAGCAATACTAGACTTTTTGAGTTAATAAATTTTCCCTTTTGTTATAGATCACTGTACTTTGTTATAAATCACTGTGTCCTTGCTATGCAAAAATGTAACTTTATCACTATCTTAAGACAAAATAGATCTTAAGGGGAACATTGGTGAAGGGTTTACATTTGTTGAGCCAATATTTGCTGCTAAATCTCCATATTCCTTGCCCTTATAATAAATATAACTAGCATATAGGAAAAATAAGTATTAACCTTTGAGATTAATCATGTTAAACCTTAGGCTAAGTAAATTCCTTTCCTAGTTGTAACCCACTACACCCTCACCCTATAGGAATGCAACTTTATTTGGAGGGTGGCGCCTGATTTAAGAAAAAATCACCCCTGGAAAAATAAGTTTTCTGGTTAACTGACCGGTATCAGAAAGGGCCATAAAATGTCAGCAGGTCTCATGGCCAGAAGATGATGTCAAACCCATAAGACCTTTGTATAATTTTATATGAAGCACCTGATTGTGACAAGGGTCAGGTCTGCTGACCCGCGCATGACTCTGTATTCATCCCTATGTATAACAAAAAGGTATATAAACAAACCTGATAAATAAAGAAATCAGATCAGTTTCTGGAAAGACTGATTCCCCCGTGTCGTTTCTTTCTTGCTCCCCGCTTTCCTGGCTGAATTCCCATCTGAAAAGTGGATACTCACCAACCCTGCTAATTCTGCCTGGGCTTCTGAGATTGGACTAGGGAGGCCTCGGTGCCTCCTCTCCTTTGGGAGAATGGAAAGACGCCTGTGGCCTATGTAGGCGGTGATTGGTATTCCATGTAAACCAGTTATTCAGCCTCTTTTCTCCACTAATTCTCCTATTACACTATCCGTTTCTAATCTCTCTATATATCTGTAATTAAATAAGTTTTTTTCTAGGACACCTACTCCGTCCCCACCTTCGAATTACCCTAGATCCACCAGGGCAGGACCCCGGCAATTTTTCTTCATCTTAGAATGCCTATTTTTCATCTTCATTTCTGAAGGATGTTTCCACTGGGTATAGGATTCTGATATGACAGATCTTTTCTTTACTACTACTACTACTACTAAGTTGCTTCAGTCGTGTACGACTCTGTGCGACCCCATAGACGGCAGCCCACCAGGCTCCCCCATCCCTGGGATTCTCCAGGCAAGAACACTAGAGTGAGTTGCCATTTCCTTCTCCAATGCAGCCTACCAGGCTCATCCATCCATGGGATTTTCCAGGCAAGAGTACTGGAGTGGGGTGCCATTGCCTTCTCAGCACCTGAAAGATGTTCTGTCACTTTTGATGTGGCCTCCATGATTTCTGATGAGAAATCAGCTGTCATTAAACTTGTTTTTATTCACAGGGTAAATTTCTCTCACTAGCTTTTAAGATTTTTTCTTTTTCTTAATTTTCAAAAGTTTGATTATGATGTGTCTTGATGTGGATTTCTTTGGGTATCCTGTTTGAGTTTGCTTTGATTTTTGAATGTCTAGATTTCTATAAGATGACAAGTATGGGAACTCCTAGCTATTTTTTTAAAGTAACTTTTCAGCTCTGTCATTTGTGTCCTTTCCTGGAAGGCCAATGACATGAATGTTAGAATTTTTAAATAGTCTTGCAGACTTCTTAGACTCTGTTAACTATTTTTTTTTTAAAATGGGGGCATTCTATGTTCTTGTTATTGTTCAGGCTGGTTTATTTCTATTGTTTTGTCTTACAGTTCACTGATTCTTTCCTCTGCCGCTTCGTTCTGCTTTTCAGCTCATTCACTGAAGTTTTTGTTTAGGTACTGTGTTACTCATTTCTAACAATTTCACTTGGTTCTTCTTTATACCGACAATATTTGTCAAGACTTTCTATTTCTTTTCAGAGACTACTTAAATTTGTTTCAAGTATGCTTGTAATTGCTTGCTTAAACATTTTTATTATGACTACGTTAACTCTGTCAGAGCACTTTAACACCTGTCAATTTAGTATTGATATAACCTTAATATTAAAATTAAAAGCAACAATAATAACCATAACCCAAAATATAGAACAGATTCACATGTTAAAAGAAATAAGCTCTGACTTTAAGAAAACAAGGTATATGCGTGGGGAGGACAACCATGTAGTGTTTTTCTATGTGAATTAAGTTCTTACCAAATTGAAGCTGATGGTTACAACAACAAAGATTTGCACAAGCTTCATGATCAGTACAAAGAAGAAGCCTCTAGTAGATACATGAAAGGTGATGAAATGAAACCAAATTTCGACCAAAAGAAATCAAATAACAAAAATGGAAAACAACAGAAAACACCATAAAACAGAAAAACATAAGAAAATTGAAATTGTAAGTTCTTAGCAATAATTACCTTAATCAAATCACCAAATCAAAAAGCCCAGACTGGCAAAATGAATTTTCTAAAAAGACAAGAACTAGTGATAAACTGTCTATAAGAGACTAAATTTAGATATAAAGACACATAGTAAAAGGATGTAAAACTATATTCCAGGCAAATGGTAACCAAGAGTAGTGATGGCTACACCTGTATCAGAAACAACAATCTGTAAGTCAAAGGCTGTCACTAGTGAAGAATATACTTTTAGGAGAAAAATAACATTTTAGGATAATGTCACTAAATAAAGTTCTAACAATTGTAAATGTATACATATCCAACATTAAAGAACACAAAATATATATCAAATATTGACATATCTGAAGACCAAATTAACAGCAATACAGTTATAGAAGGAGAGTTCAGTATCCCACTTTCAATAATGAATATAAAATCCAGGCAGAAAATCAATAAGAAAACAGCTGACTTGAGCAACACTATAGAAAAAATTGGGCCTAACAGACACATTTGGAACTTTCCAACCAAATTTTCTCCTCAAGCACATAGAATATTCTACAAGATAGATCATGTTAGATAATAAGTCTTAACAAATTTAGTAAGAATGAAATAATAAGTATCTTTTCTGATTATGTGCTTAGTCACTCAGTCATATCCGACTCTTTGTGACCCCATGGACTGCAGCCTGCCAAGCTCCTCTGTCCATGGGGATTCTCCAGGCAAGAATACTGGAGTGGGTTGCCATGCCCTCCTCCAGTGGATCTTTCCAACGCAGGGATCGAACCCAGGTCTCCTACATTGCAGGCAGATTCTTTACCACCTGAGCGACCAGAGAAGCCCAAGAATACTGAAGTAGGTAACCTATACCTTCTCCAGGGGTTCTTCCTGAAGTAGGAATTGAACCAGGGTCTCCTGAATTGCAGGTGGATTCTTTACCAGCTGAGCTACCAGAGAAGCACTTTCAGATTTTAATGGAATGAAATTATAAATCAGTGATGAAGGAAATAGAAAAATTCACAAACTTGTGGAAAAAACTAACACATCATGCACAACCATTGGGCAAAAGAGAAAACAAATGAACTTAAAAATACTTAGAGATAAACATGAAAATATAGTTAATTACAACTTATGAGGTACAGCAAAAGCATTATAAAGAGGAAATTATAGTATTAAAAACCTATATGATAAAAAAGAAAGATCTCAAACAATCTAAATTTACAATTTAAGAAAGTTAAAACAATGAATAAAATCCAAAGTTAGTTGAACAGAAGGAATAAAAATTAGTGTCAAAATAAGCAAGTGACTTGAAATTTGTTAAAATGTCCATTCTGCCCAAAGTGATCCATAGGTTCAATGCAATCCACATCAAGATTTTAAACACAATATTTACAGAAATAGAAAAAAAAATTCTTAAATTCATATGGAACCATAAAACAAATAGCCAAAGCAACCTTGAAGAAGAACAACAAAGGTGGGGGCATCACACTTTCTGGTTTCAAATGATATAAAGTCATAGTAACCAAAACAATATGTTACTGGCATAAAAGCAAACACATGGTCAAATGCAGCAAAATAAAGAACCCAAATAAACCCATGCTTTTGTTATCAACAGATCTTTAGTAAAGGTGTTAAGAACAAACATGAGGAAAGGATAGTCTCTTTAATAAATGGTACTGAGAAAACTGGTTATCCACATGCATAAAAATCAAACTGGACCCGTACTTTACACCATATACAAAAATCAACTCAAAATGGGTTAACAACTTAAATCAGACTTAAAATCATAAAGTTATAATATGACAAAGTTCCTTAATATTGGTAAGGACTTTTTTTTTATATACAATACCAAAAGCACAAGCATTCTTAGGCATTGCTTTTCTTTGGTATTGGAATGAAAACTGACCTTTTCCAGTCCTGTAGCCACTGCTGAGTTTTCCAAATTTTCTGGCATATTGAGGGCAGCACTTTCACAGCATTATCTTTTAGGATTTGAAATAGCTCAACTGGAATTCCATCACCTTCACTTTGTTCTTAGTGATACTTCCTAAGGCACACTTGACTTTGAATTACAGAATGTCTAGCTCAAGGTGAGTGATCACACCACACCATTGTGGTTATCTGGCTCATGAAGATCTTTATATATATATATATATATAGTTCTTCTGTGTATTCCTGCCACATCTTCTTAATATCTTCTGCTTCTGTTAGGTCCTTTATTGAGCCCATCTTTGCATGAAATGTTCCCTTGATATCTCTAATTTTATTGAAGAGATCTCTAGTCTTTCCCATTCTATTGTTTTCTTCTATTTCTTTGCACTGATCATTGAGGAAGGCTTTCTTATCTCTCCTTACTATTCTTTGGAACTCTGCTTGCAAATGGGTATAGCTTTCCTTTTCTCCTTTGCCTTTAGCTTCTCTTCTTTCTCAGCTATTCTTAAGGCCTCCTCAGACAGCCATTTTGCCTTTTTGCATTTTTTTTCCTTGAGGATGGTCTTGATTACTGCCTCTTGTACAGTGTCACAAACCTCTGTCATAGTTCTTCAGGCAGTCTGTCTATCAGATCTAATCCCTTGAATCTCTTTGTCACTTCCACTGTATAGTCGTTAGCGATTTGATTTAGGTCATACCGAATGGTCTAGTGGTTTTCCCTACCTTCTTCAATTTAAGTCTGAATTTTGCAAGGGGTTCATTATCTGAGCCACAGTCCACTCCCAGTCTTTTTTTTTTTTTTTTTTTTTGCTGACTGTATAGAGCTTCTCCCTCTTTGGCTGCAAAAAATATAATCAATCTGTTTCAGTATTGACCATCTGGTGATATCCATGTGTAGAGTCTTCTCTTGTGTTGTTGGAAGAGGGTGTTTGCTATGACCAGGGCATTTTGTTGGCAAAACTCCATTAGTCTTTGCTCTGCTTCATTCTGTACTTCAAGGCCAAATTTTCTCATTACTCCAGGTATTTCTTGACTTCCTACTTTTGCATTCCAGTCCCCTATAATGAAAAGGACATCTTTTATTTATTTATTTATTTTTTTGATTAGTTTTACAAGGTCTTGTAGGTCTTCATAGAAGCATTCAACTTCAGCTTCTTCAGCATTATTGGTCAGGGTATAGACTTAGAATACTGTGATACTGAATGGTTTGTCTTGGAAACGAACAGAGATCATTATGTCATTTTTGAGATTGCACCCAGGTATTGCATTTCAGACTCTTTTGTTGACTATGATGGCTACTCCATTTCTTCTAATGCATTCTATACAATGATAATTTAGTGATGTATAATTTAGTCTACACTAATCTACATAGTTACCACTCTCATCCATTAACAGAACTCTAAAACGTGTTGGTTTATGTCATTTTGTTTAAGTTATTCCAATGGACCCTGACGTCCACAAGTCCTAGATGATCATGAAGTATCTGCCCATGCCTACCTCTCTGGTGTCATCCCTCCTCTCAAGTTATGAATTCTACTTCAAAGCACCCACTGTTATTCAAATTATCAATAGTATTTTAAGCTCTCTTTCATTTTTCGCAGGCTACATCTTTGCTTATCTGTAAAATTTCCCGTTCTTTAAAACTCAGCTTTATTATTTATGTCACTAAGACTGCCTTGAGCCAACTCCTATCAGTGATTTGTAAATAGTTATGGATAAATATGTACCAGGTAAACATTCTATGCAATTACAACATGGCCATCTACACTTAGCTCTATCTACAGATGTCACATAATAAAGTGTTATGATGTCTTCCTCCCTGTTATACTGTGAGAACTCTTGACTACAAGGAATGTGCCTTTTATTTCTATAAATTCTGCACATAAGGAGTGTTTGGGTTGTAGAAGATACTCAGTAAATATTTGATGTAAGAAGGACCAATGATGGGAATCTTGTATTGCATTTTCCAAACTCTTTTAAGAAAAAAATGCTAGGGGGAAAAAAAAAGTCTATATAAAAATAATTCCATATTGTAAATTTGGGAATTGTCAGGCTAAATACACTTAAGTGAAAGAGTGAGTCACTCAGTCATGTCTGACTCTTTGTGACTCCATAGACTATAGCCCACCAGGCTCCTCTATCCATGGAATTCTCCAGGCGAGAATACTGGAGTTGGTAGCCATTCCCTTCTCCAGGGTATCTTCCCGACCCAAGGATAGAACCTGGGTCTCTCACATTGCAGACAAGTTCTTTACCTTCTGAGCTACTGGGGAAGCCCTAAATACACTTAACCAGTAATATTTATAATGAGAATTCTGAGTTATATATATATATGCTAATTCACATTGTAGCTCTCCAAAAATGGCTATTATATGTAGTTTGGCAAATTTGCTTCAGAACCTCTTCCACTTAACATCTAAAAATGTTGTTATTTTTCAGAATACACTTTGAAAAAACTATACTAGTCTATCCTATGCACTTGGCCAGAACTTGGCCAGAACATGTTTAACTCTCCCACTTAAAAAAGAAAAGACACAAGTAGTTTCTATATATCTGTATCTTTTTATCATAATTCATCTTAAATAAAATGTTAACATTAAATTAGGATTTTACTTCTATAATGCCTTTACCTTTCAATGTTTGACCTCCTAAAATTTTGAAAACATTCTATTCCTTTATTTTAATATGTTTATAAAAAGAAGAGGAATGATAATTGGTTCACTGAAATAAAAAGGTTAATTTAGTCAAGAGCAAAGGCTAATTTTTTAATTACTATTATCACAAGGATATGGTTAAAAGCCATAATATCATATATGAAAATAATTATTATAAGTAATCTATTAAATTATTATCATAAAAACAGTACTTTCCTGAACAATTCTTTTTTATCCAGTTCAGTAGTCTTGTTGATCGACATTCATTAATACAAAAATGAGCTGTTTTTTCTTGTGAACTTCTGCTTTGGAGTTTTTACATATTTTACTCAATGGGTGATTGCTCAGTTGGTTACTCAGGTATTTAGTTACTAGTCATACCTGAGTCTCCACATTACTACTATCCCACCTCAAGTAATTTCCATAATTATATCAAAGATTTTAACCTAAATTATTTTAGCTTATTTTTTCAATTCTATAAATTACATCCAAATATATCTAAGATTAACTGATATCCTAAACTATACCAACTAATATGATTGGCATAAATCCTAACCTTTCAAGGGTTCAGTTCAGTTCAGTTCAGTCGCTTAGTTGTGTCTAACTCTTTGCGACCCCATGAAATGCAGCACGCCAGGCCTCCCTGTCCATCACAAATTCCCAGAGTTTACCCAAACTCATATCCATCGAGTCGGTGATGCCATCCAGCCATCTCATCCTCTATCATCCCCTTCTCCTCCTGTCCCCAATCCCTCCCAGCATCAGGGTCTTTTCCAATGAGTCAACTTTTTGCATGAGGTGGCCAAAGTATTGGAGTTTCAGCTTCAGCATCAGAACTTCTAATGAACACCCAGGACTGATCTCCTTTAGGATGGACTGGTTGGATCTCCTTGCAGTCCAAGGGACTCTCAAGAGTCTTCTCCAACACCACACTTCAAAAGCATCAATTCTTCAGTGCTCAGCTTTCTTAACAGTCCAAGGGTAACAATTTACAAAGGTTTGAGGGAAGTTTAAATCTGTCTATACTCATGTGTCATTAAAAGGTATATGCTAAATGTTATGTGTGTTTACAAAATAGAGGTGTTACATTTTGGATAGGATAAGAGGCAAAATAACCTTGATTAGAAAAAATATCACAGAAGAACATAATTAAAGGTTTTTTTTTCCCTTAAAGAATAGATAAGATTTCAGAAGGCAAAGTATTGAAAAGTTGTTGCTGAACCACGAAAGACACTGGGCTTCTTGGTCTCTGGAGAAGAATTCAATCTAGGGGCAGAAATGAGCCTTGATTGCTCAGAGCTTTTGTATAATAGAGTTTTATTAAAGTATAAAGAGAAAGCTTCTGTGTCAGAAAGCTTCTGACATAGACATCAGAAGGGGGTAGAAAGAGTGCCCCCTCGCTAGTGTTAGCAATGGAGTTATATACTTTTAATTAGTTATTACAGTGAATCAAAAGAATGTCTGGAGGTTGTAAAGACCTTACTAGACCCACTCTCATAATTTACATTTTAAGATAACAGAATTAGCCAGAAAGTTTTTTTCCAGAAAATGTCCTCAAGCAGGATACATTATTGTTATATAATCCTAAGGAATGTAGAGGGGGAAAAAAAAATTTTGTCCTTTCCTCTTCCTTGAGAATTCCAGACCCCTCTCTCCTTGGGGACCCCCGAACTTCTTATCAACCTGCCTAGGAACTGACTCTCTCAGTATTTGGAGAAGTCATTCCAAATTGAAGAAGTAATGGGTGCGGAGGAATCAAGGTGGAAAGGCATGAAAATTGCTTGGGAGCAATGGGTTGTGCTAAACAACTAAAATATTTATTTACTTAAATGTGCAGCAGACTGGAAAGGTTTTCTGAAGCCATTTTGTGGAATTACTTGAAAATTAGGCACATGTATTTGTGTTTAATTTAATTGACACTTGGATGTCATTTAAGGTGGTTGAGCAGAGTAAGGATTAAATCAATGTTGTGCCTGAGGAACATTGATCAGCCATAGGATGAGTCAGAATGTGGATGAGCCAGAGACAGGAAGCCAAATTAAGTTAAAAGCAACAGGCAGTAGGCTGGTGAGAAGATTAAAAGATTTCATTAAAATTGGAATGAGATTAATGAGGATGAAAAGACAAGCTGGATTTGAGAGTTAGAGGATACTGACAGGAACAAAATAGTTGATGTTGAACCATAGTCCACATGTAATCCAATACAGAAATTTAGATAAAACACAGAAAATGAAGAGGTGAAAATTAGAACTACCTAATGGGGATTCTAATGAGATAAGATGAGGTGACAGAAGATGAGATGGTTTGATGGCCAATTCAATGGGCAAGAACTTGAGCAAACTCTGAGAGATGGTGAGGGACAGGGAGGCTTGGTGTGCTGCAGTTCATGGGTTGCAGAGTCAGACACAACTAGGAAATTGAACAACAACAAATGGAACTCATATTGATGGTTTTATGACAGTTTTTTTCCTCTAGTTTTATTGAGATATACTTGACATATATTTTATTAGTCTTAAGTACACAAGTAGTTTTGAAGCAAAGTGATCATGTTTTATATGCAAATTTGCTGCATTTTTCCTTTAATAAAATATTACAGATTAAACTGAATTCTTATGTTGCCCTCCCCTGTGATATTGCATTGTTATTAATAAATTAAGTGTATTCATAAGTTAAAAATCTCCTACATATATATAAATACAGAAGAAAAATATGTAATTTTTAACATGTTCTTAATTCTAATTAAATCCTGTGTTGTTCTGTAATTTGCTTCCCAAAACTGTCATGAGGTCTATCTATATTGACAAATATAAACTTGGTTAATTTAATTAATTGTTAAATCTTATCTAACTATTCTACAATGTATTTTTTATTTCTCTACAAATAAATATTTATATTGACCTTTCTTTTTCATAAATAATATAAACTTTTTTAGAATAATTTGGAATAGATTTAGATTTACAGTAAAGTGGTAAGTTCAGAGAGTAAGTAGAGTTCAGAGAGTCCCTGAATATGACTTACCCCTGAATACCCATCACCTAGTTTAAATTTCAACTAATCTTATTCTCTTATATTGTTTAGTCACTAAAATGTGTTCAACTTTTTTGTGACCCCATGGACTATATAGCTCACCAGGATTCTCTGTCCACAGAATTTTCCAGGCAAGAATAATGGAGTGGGTTGCCATTTCCTTCTCCAGGTGATCTTCCTGACCCAGGGATCAAACCCATGTCTCTTGCTTGGCAGGTGGATTCTTTACCACTGATCCACATGGGAAGACTTCTCTTATATTACACTGGTATTGAAGCAACCTAGCAGCAGCAGCAGCAGCAGGGGAAATATTACTATTGTACATTTATTTTTGAAAGCAACACTTTACAGATATATATAGATAGATTGATTGATAAATTTATGACTCAACAATTTCATCTCTGATAGACAATCTATAAAAATTGAACAGATGATAGCTGGTGGATATGTAGGTAGCTAGGTACATGGAAGGATGAATGGGAGATAAACAAATACATGTATGTTTAGCATTTTAAAGTATGAATAATTGCAAATACAATATACTAATATTTTCTCAATAGAATCATTTCAATTTACTTTGGGAATAATAGGGAGTTTTGTTTTGTTCTTCAGAGAATGTTCTTGTAAAATTACGTGTTAAAAGCCTATTGTATACTGGAATGCTACGGCAGTCCAGTGGCTCGAATTCTGTGCTTTCACTATCAAGGGCTTGACTTCAATCTCTTGTCAGGGAACTAAGATCACATAAGCTGTGCAGTGTGCCTCCTGCAAAAAAAAAAAAAAAAAAGAAAAAGAAAAAAGAAAGAAAGAAAAATTGCCTATTAACCAGGATGGACATTGTCACAAAGATACTGAAAACAATTCCCTTGTGTTTGGCTTATATGTTCATGTCCTACTCTAGATGATTTTAATAGCATGGCACTTAGCAGCTAAGATATTATTAATTGCTTTTAAAAAAAGGAAACAATGGACAGTGGGGGTTTTGTCATACACACACACACACACACACACACAAGCACAGATTCTAGAAGAAATCCTAAAATGTAAAAAAGAGTTGGAAGAAACTTCATGATCTATTCAGTTCCACAGTCTTGCACAAAGGGATAAGCAAAGTACCAGTGAGAAAAGATTTTTCTCAGACCAAACAGCTGGTAAGTGTATCAGAGAGCGACCAAACCCACACCCTCTGAGTCTCAGTTCAAGCTTTTATTTCCACTGAAGGGCTCTGATTTGGGGTGGACCACAGAGCTAAAATGAGGATGAAAATATAAAGTTGCAATTAATTATATTTCACCTATTAACAAATATTATTTATTCACACATCCCTATCAAAAAGGGACAGTCATTATCACTCTTAAAATTTAGTGAAAAAGATGTTTGTCTATGAACTTAAAAAGGATCTCACATCAAATTACATGAATAGAACATCTGTGAAATTCCTACTAAAAAAAATAAAAATGCATTCTTTTAAAAATCCCTTGAAATTTGTGGTAGATTGAAAATATGACCATAATTCTTCACTTTTCCTGATATCCATACCTTTTACAATGTTACTTTGCAGTTACTCACATCAGAGAGAATCTCTTTCCTCTCACCTTGCATGTGCTTTATGACTTCTTTTGGTCATGGAACACATAAAAGTTATGTGTTGCCAATTCCAATTCTGTGCCCCCAAAAGCTTTGTATACTTCTTCCCTTTCTCTTGCAATCCTCCCTAACACAGACTGACTTAGAGGAGGTTGGGGAAAGATCCACTTCAGTTTACACTATCTCAGACCAAACAGCTGACCTGGCAACTGACCACACATGTATAAAGGAAATTAGCAGATAAAGCTGAAGTTGAACGGTTCTATGAAGACCTACAAGACCTTTTAGAACTAACACCCCAAAAAAGATGTCCTTTTCATTACAGGGAACTGGAATGCAAAAGTAGGAAGGCAAGAAATACCTGGAGTAAGAGGCAAATTTGGCATTGGAATGTGGAATGAAGCAGGGCAAAGACTAATAGATTTTGTCAAGAAAATGCACTGGTCAGAGCAAACACCCTCTTCCACAAACGTAAGAGAAGACTCTACACATGGACATCACCAGATGGTCAACACCAAAATCAGATTGATTATATTCTTTGGAGCCAAAGATGAAGAAGCTCTATACAGTTAACAAAAACAAGACCAGGAACTGACTGTGGTTCAGATCATGAACTCCTTATTACCAAATTCAGATTTAAATTGAAGAAAGTAGGAAAAACCTCTAGACCATTCAGGTATGACCTAAATCAAATCCTTTACGGTTATACAGTGGAAGTGAGAAATAGATTTAAAGGCTTAAATCTGATAGATAGAGTGCCTGATGAACTATGGAATGAGGTTTGTGACATCGTACAGGAGACAGGGATCAAGACCATCCCCATGGAAAAGAAATGTGAAAAAGCAAAATGGCTCTCTGGGGAGGCCTTACAAATAGCTGTGAAAAGAAGAGAAGCAAAAAGCAAAGAAGAAAAGGAAAGATATAAGCATGTAAATGCAGAGTTCCAAAGAATAGCAAGAAAAGATAAGAAAGCCTTCCTCAGCAATCAATGCAAAGAAATAGAGGAAAACAACAGAATGGGAAAGATTAGAGATCTCTTCAAGAAAATTAGAGATACCAAAGGAACATTTCATGCAAAGATGTGCTCGATAAAGGACAGAAATGGTCTGGACCTAAAAGAAGCAGAAGATATTAAGAAGAGGTGGCAAGAATACACAGAAGAACTGTACAAAAAAGATTTTTAAGACCCGGATAATCACGATGGTGTGATCACTCATCTAGATCCAGACATCCTGGCATGTGAAGTCAAGTGGGCCTTAGAAAGCATCACTACAAACAAAGCTAGTGGAGGTGATGGAATTCCAGTGGAGCTATTTCAAATCCTGAAAGGTGATGCTGTGAAAGTGCTGCACTCAATATGCCAGCAGATTTGGAAAACTTCACAGTGGCCACAGGACTGGAAAAGGTCAGTTTTCATTCCAATCCCAAAGAAAGGCAATGCCAAAGAATGTTCAAACTATGCACAATTGCACTCATCTCACACGCTAGTAAAGTAATGCTCAAAATTCTCCAAGCCAGGCTTCAGCAATACGTGAACCGTGAACTCTTTGATGTTCAAGCTGGTTTTAGAAAATGCAGAGGAACCAGAGATCAAATTGACAATATCTGCTGGATCATCAAAAAAGCAAGAGAGTTCCAGAAAAACATCTATTTCTGCTTTATTGACTATGCCAAAGCCTTTGACTGTGTAGATCATAATAAACTGTGGAAGGTTCTGAGAGAGATGGGAATACCAGACCACCTGACCTGCCTCTTGAGAAATCTGTATGCAGGTCAGGAAGCAACAGTTAGAACTGGACATGGAACAACTGACTGGTTCCAAATAGGAAAAGGAGTACGTCAAGGCTGTATATTGTCACCCTGCTTATTTAACTTCTATGCAGAGTACATCATGAGAAACGCTGGACTGGAAGAAACACAAGCTGGAATCAAGATTGCCAGGAGAAATCTCAATAACCTCAGATATGCAGATGACACCACCCTTATAGCAGAAAGTGAAGAGGAACTAAAAAGCCTCTTGATGAAAGTGAAAGAGGAGAGTGAAAAAAAATGGCTTAAAGCTCAACATTCAGAAAATGAAGATCATGGCATCCGGTCCCATCACTTCATGGGAAATAGATGGGGAAACAATGGAAACAGTGTCAGACTTTATTTTGGGGGGCTCCAAAATCACTGCAGATGGTGACTGCAGCCATGAAATTAAAAGACGCTTACTCCTTGGAAGAAAAGTTATGACCAACCTAGATAGTATATTCAAAAGCAGAGACATTACTTTGTCGACTAAGGTCCGTCTAGTCAAGGCTATGGTTTTTCAAGTACTCATGTATGAATGTGAGAGTTGGACTGTGAAGAAGGCTGAGCACCGAAGAATTGATGCTTTTGAATTGTGGTGTTGGAGAAGACTCTTGAGAGTCCCTTGGACTGCAAGGAGATCCAACCAGTCCATTCTGAAGGAGATCAACCTTCAGAATGGGATTTCTTTGGAAGGAATGATGCTAAAGCTGAAACTCCAGTACTTTGGCCACCTCATGCGAAGAGTTGACTCATTGGAAAAGACTCTGATGCTGGGAGGGATTGGGGACAGGAGGAGAAGGGGACGACCCAGGATGAGATGGCTGGATGGCATCACTGACTCGATGGACGTGAGTCTGAGTGAACTCCGGGAGGTGGTGATGGACAGGGCGGCCTGGTGTGCTACTATTAATGGGGTCACAAAGAGTCGGACACGACTGAGCAACTGAACTTAACTGAACTGAACTACTCTGGACCAGATCAATAGAACCATCTTGATGATACACCACCTTTATGAGATAAAAGACTGTTTTTTGAACCCATTAATCTTTGATTATTATTTTCAAGACAACAACTAAGTGATACTCTTTAGCTGATAACAAAGCATTGTTTACATAAAGGCATCAAAATTAGATTATGTGTTACTTTTGAGATATGTGAAAGCACTTTGAAAACAAGTAATATTTGATTTCACAATAAAATGCTTTACAAATCTCACTCAATTGGAAGGCAAAAATTTGGGCTGAATATTCAGGTTAAAATATTCTTCATCAATTTTTTAAAAAATGACACACTTTGCTATGTCCATGATTACTTAATAATATAAAGTTTTTAAGACTGGATTTTGTAATTTCTCACCCAATTTGGAAATATATTTTGAGGTTTTAAAATATTTTACATTCTTTCATTATTTAAATTACATTATGCATCAAAATCAATTCAAGAAAATACAAACAAATTTTTTTTAATTTTAATAACTAAGCTTGGTTTTAAAATGACTTCTGCCACAGTCACAGAAGTAGATAGTAGAATTTTGGCTAAGGATGGCAGGGAGACTTAGGGAATCATTATTCAACATGGATGAAGTTTCAGCTATACTAGATGACAAATTCCTAGAAATCATCTATAGTATAATAATTAGTAATTAAATAATATTGTATTGAATACTTAAAAATTAGGTAGATCTCATGTGCTGTGTTCTTACAGCAATAAAAAAAACTGCAAAGAAAGCTTAGTATCAATGAATAGGATGAGATGAAAATCCTGTAGCTTTAAGTCATTTGGCATTCACTTACCAAAAATCAATTAACAGTAATAATTACAAATTAGAACATATTTCTTAATTTACATTTATTAGCTAAGTGTAATATTTGCATGTGACCACTAGATAGAGCTAGTATAGTAACATCCTGAGACAATAAAAGAAGTAAATGAAATATTATACTTAGCAAATCCCTTACAAGTATACAATGGAAGTGACAGATTCAAGGGATTAGATCTGATAGAAAGAGTGCTTGAAGACTATGGATGGAGGTTCGCGGCACTGTACGGGAGGCAGTGATCAAGACCATCCCCAAGAAAAAGAAATGCAAAAAGGTAAAATAGTTGTCTGAGGAGGCCTTACAAACAGCTGAGAAAAGGAAAGAAGCTAAAGGCAAAGGAGAAAAGGAAACATATACCCATTTGAATGCAGAGTTCCAAAGAACAGCAAGGAGAGATAAGAAAGCCTTCCTCAGGCATCAATGCAAAGAAATAGAGGAAAACAATAGAATGGGAAAGGCTAGAGATCTCTTCAAGAAAGCTAGAAATACCAAACGGGAACATTTCATGCAAAGATGGGCTCAATAAAGGACAGAAATGATATGGACCTAACAGAAGCAGAAAATATTAAGAGGTGGCAAGAATATACAAAACTATACAAAAAAAGATCTTCATGACCCAGATAACCATGATGGTGTGATCACTCACCTAGAACCAGACATCCTGGAAAGTGAAGTCAAGTGGGCCTTAGGAAGCATCACCATGTACAAGGCTAGTGGAGGTGGGGAATGCCAGTTGAGCTATTTCAAATCCTAAAAGATGATGCTGTGAAAGTGCTGCACTCAACATGCCATCAAATTTGGAAAACTCAGCAGTGGCCACAGGACTGGAAAATGTCAGTTTTTAATTCCAGTCCCAAAGAAAGGCAGTACCAAAGAATGCTCAAGCTACCACACAATTGCACTCATCTCACACACTAGCAAAGTAATGCTCAAAATTCTCCAAGTCAGGCTTCAACAATACATGAACCTTGAACATCCAGATGTTCAAGCTGGATTTAGAAAAGGCAGAGAAACCAAAGATAAAATTGCAAACATCTATTGGATTATTGAGAAAGCACAAAAGTTCTAGAAAAATATCTAATTCTGTTTTATTTACTACACAGAACCCTTGACTGTGTGGATCACAACTACGGAAAATTCTTAAAGAGATGGGAAGACCAGACCACCTGATCTGCCTCTTGAGAAATCTATATGCAGGTCGAGAAGCAACAGTTAGAACTGGACATGGAACAACAGATTGGTTCCCAATTGAGAAAGGAGAAGGTCAAGGTTGTATATTGTCACCCTGCTTATTTAACTTATATGCAGAGTACATCATGCAAATGCCAGGCTTGATGAAGCACAAGCTTGAATCAAGAATGCCAGGAGAAATATCAATAACCTCAGATATGCAGATGACACCACCATTATGGCAGAAAGTGAAGAACTAAAGAGCTTCTTGATGAACATGAGAGAGGAGAGTGAAAAAGTTGGCTTAAAACTCAGCATTCAGAAAACTAAGATTATGGCATCCAGTCCCATCACTTCATGGCAAATAGACTGGAAAATAATGGAAACAGTGAGAGACTTTATATTTTTGGTCTCCAAAATCACTGCAGATGGTGACTGTAGCCATGAAATTTAAAGACGCTTGCTCCTTAGAAGAAAACCTATGACCTACCTTGACAGTATATTAAAAAGCAGAGACATTACTTTGCCAACAAAGTCTGTCTAGTCAAGGCTATGGTTTTGCCAGTAGTCATGTATGGATATGAGCGTTGGATTATAAAGAAAGCTGAGCGCCAAAGAATTGATGCTTTGAACTGTGGTGTTGGAGAAGACTCTTGAGAGTCCCTTGGACTGCAAGGAGATCCAACCAGACCATCCTAAAGGAAATCAGTCCTGAATATTCATTGGAAGGACTGATGTTGAAGTTGAAACTCCAGTACTTTGGCCACCTGATGCGAAGAGCTGACTCATTTGAAAAGCCCCTGATGCTGGGAAAGATTGAGGGTGGGAGAAGGGGATGACAGAAGATGAGATAGTTGGATGGCATCACCGACTCAATGCACATGAGTTTGCGTGAACTCTGGGAGTTGGACAGGGAGGCCTGGCATGCTGTAGTCCATGCGGTCACAAAGAGTTGGACATGACTGAGCTACTGAACTGAATACAGTATCATAGTTATCATTATTGGGCAAATCAGACTTGCTTATTTTGAGATAAAGATTAAATGTAAAATAGGGAATATACAAAAATAAAAGTTCATACTCATGATGATATACTTAATGCAGAATAAGTTAGACAAACAATAAAACATTTTTCTGCTCTCCTTATCAGTAGACAGAGGACTTCCATTATGGAGCCAGCAATAAACAATACAATTGATAAGAAACTTGAAGGCAGAGATCATGTCTAAAACTTCTTTTCTAACTCCTGTAAACACCCATCGTTATCATCATCATCATAAATAAGAAAATAAAATGTACTTTGAGGCTCATCCTTAAAGATTATTTATTTTCAAGTTATATTAGTATATTGCTTACAAATACCCAGAAATTAATTTGATCATTATTCAGTGTGATATATGTAGCTTATTACAATTTCAAATTAACTACATTTCTAATACTCAATTTCTTAATCTGTAAAATGATTTTTACATTATGTGATTTAAGAATGAAGTTAAAAGCTATTGTCTTTGCTAGTCAATAAAGCAAGGTTTTCCATATTTTGTCGAAAATCAGAATTACCTTAGAATGTTAAAATGAGGGTCCTAGACCCTCTCTCCTGAGAGCCTGACTTAATTAAGTGGTGGGTTTTAGAAATGTGTATTTTATCAGGTGCTCTGGTAGTTTTAATGCTAAAGTTAATGAACTGTAATTTCAGTTGTGTAGTTTTTAAGCATGTTAACCCTGAACTGAGACAGACCCGAAATCTGAACTTCAGTTTCTAAACTGATAAAATTAAGCGATATCCCTAAAACAAGACATTGCAGAGATTGAAGCAGCTAGCACATGTAAAACAGCAACAATGCCTGGGACACAGTAGCAAATCTATAAATGGTGCTCATCGTATTCCTTTCCCAGTTAGGTCTACTGTGACTATTCTCCAAGATATTCAAGGAAGTATGTGATGATGAAAAGTGAAAAGTGTTAGTCACTCAGTTGTGTCTGACTCTTTGTGGCTCTATGGACTGTAGCCCACCAGGCTGCTCTGTCCATGGAATTCTCCAGGCAGGAATACTGGAGTGGGTTACCATGCCCTTCTCCAGGGGATCTTCCCGACATAGAGATCGAACCTGAGTCTCCCACATTGCAGGTAGATTCTTTACCGACTGAGCCACCAGGGTGTGTTTTTGTTATGCTTATGAGGTCCTATTTTTCCTTTATTATATATTACACAGTTCCTGTTAACCCATGCTTACATGAGTAGCATTGTCACTTTGTCTATTTATAATTACATAGAGCCTTGTTCCTTTTTTAAAAAACTCTGTTTAGAAGCAGATTATGTCGCCACAAGGTATGTCCACCTTGTTTAGCACAAGTGAAAGTTGTCAAGAAAAATATACAACATGCATTTTCTCACAAAGACCTCTTAAATGGGAACTTCAGAACTCCATCCTGAAGAAAACAAATCAACTGAATAGTGTCATCTAGTATTTTAAATTCTTTTCTTGTCATAGGGCTGCCCATAAAACTTTTAATGCATGACCCTCAGCTAAGTCCACTGAACTAAGCTGCTTTTATAGTTCTGAATTTACATAATCTTGCTTGCTGAAGGAAAATAAGTGATGTGTGGAAAATACACTGAATCCTCTCTTAATAAGTATATTTTCTTTGCAAAGTGATCAGTTTGAAAAGATATACATTGATATAATGTGTTCATATGAATCTTGAATAAAAGAACTGTTTCTCACTGACATTGAAAAATATTGAGTTTAATAAACAATGATAATAAGATGGGATGATAATGCACTTGTCCAAATATTGAGCTGTATATTTAGAGGGAAACTATTTCAAATGTTGTCATCATATATTTCTCTATCCCCACTAATAAACTTAAGGGAGTTAGAAATAATATTACTTAACATTTATTGAGCATTTCTTAACTTCTGGGTATTTTCCTAAATGCTCTGTATTTAATACCACACTTAACCCTCATAAACTGATAAGGTAGACAGTATTATTTTCCTGCCTTTATTGATGAAGGAATTGAGACACAGAGCAGTATAAATAATGGGCCATGGAGGATTCAGGATTTAAATCCAAGCTAATTACAGAGGCTCTGCCCCAGAGTCACTTCAGAACTTCCTCTCCCTTTTCACTTTCACAGCCCCATTACCTGTTACCCTCAAGCAGGTACTTAAGAGGTAAGTGGAGCTCACCAAACACCAATGGAAGTTTGTTTTTAATCTACTTTTCCAATCTACATTCCAGTAATTCAGTTTCCTATCGCTTCCTTTTCTGCTATATCTTGAATTTGTCCACTTCTAAAATACTGCTTAACTTCCCTGAATGCACTGCTTTTTCTTCTCTCTCTCTTTTTTTTTTTTTTGACTATGCAGTATGGGATGTGGGATCTTAGTTCCCCTGGCCATGGATGGAACCCATGCCCCCTGCAGTGGAAACACAAAGTCTTCACCACTGGGCCACCAGGGAAGTTCCATACTGCTTTTTATAATATGCCAATATCATGGTCATCATTCTATATCCCAATCAATCATCATACTTTGTAATGTTTTGTTTAGATATGTCTGGTGGAAAGTAACTCTTTTTTCCCCCAACTCCTGGTAGGAGAAACTTGAGAGCTCAATCTGAGAAAATCTTAAACCTATAGGTAAGTAAACTCAAAAACCCTTTCTCCTCCAATGTATATTTATTTCACATAATGACCTCATGCTTTGAGATACTTTTCACCCGTTGGGTTGGGTGAGATCCCATTCCTCATGTGCATTGCATAATGTAGGTCATAAAGGTGACCTACACTATGACTGATAACTCTCAGTGTGGCTGTTCCAAAGGAAAATAAATCATTAGCTCTATTGGTCAAGTGAAATATCTAATGAAGAGCCTCAGTTCCACAGGATAACTTGTCTTTAACAAAATTTCTAGATGTGAAATGACAAATGAAGATGTAGTGGGTACAATGCCTAGGTTTTCACTTTTAAACCCCCACTATATTTTTGTTAAGCATTGTCTTTATCAGTGGTCCTCACTTTTTCTTTGCTAAAGTAAAAAAACTGTTCATAGACCTCTGTTTGGTAATAATTATATATTCAATATAAGTTGTTTTAAAGCAAAAGCTATAATGGTCCCAGTAACACATTTAAACTAACTTGAATTTTGTTTACTGCACTTGTACATTATCACATAAATATGTGAGATAAACTTTTAGTTACTCAGAAGATAACTATGAATTTGAGGATTTCCTGTAGTAAATCTGTTGCACTCCATGACCTGAGAACCACAGGTTGAAAACCTCTCATTAGGAAACCATATTTGCAATTTTTTCATTTACTGTATTGTGACATAACTCTCCTTCCTCCTCTTTCTTCTCATCCTCTTCTCCTTTTTCTCGTTCTTCTTCTACTTTCTCTTTTCCTCCCTGTCCTTTATGTCTGTCCTGTTAACATTGTTCTTTTTTCTCGGTATAATGACTATGCAGAAACATATTTTGATCACTGAAATTTGACTATATGGTTTAAACAAAATTTAGTTTGGAGCCAGTCTCTGAAAACTCACTTATGGGCAACCACCATTCTCCTCTTTATGCTGGCTAACAATTCCAAGTGTTATCCAGTCATGGGAGCCTGGCCTGCCTATACCCAGCCCGAGAGACTGAATATTAATTACTTAAGATAATCAGGGTAACTGTCTTACAGGTTTCAACTGATTGCTTTGTGTGTCATAAATTAGATGTAAAGAAGTCTGATTTCCTTATATTTAATAAAGGTTTTCCTCCACAATAGAAGTAGAAAAACAAAGAGAAATTGCCTTTTCTGCCTCTGGATATTTTTCTATGAAGAAGCAATGCCTGTGACTGCTAAAACCCTGCTGCAGCCCTAACAGACCAAACATCATATTGAGAGTGGCAGAGGAAATAGAAAGAAATGGGATCTGGGTAAATGTTATCCACTATAAGATCAGCCATCACACATTTTAGCATGTGACCTCACTGTTTAAACATTGTTAAGATTTCAGTTGCTCACAGAAAAATCATTATGTGCTCATTTCAGTAATTCTACTTTCTTATTATTTATGTTTCAAAGAAAAGCATGATGGTCTATCCTAATTGTACTGATATTATACCAAACATCTTTTTGTTACATTAAAATAATCTGTAAGTTATCTGAAGAATCCAGGAGACAGCACAATATAAATTTACCTTTTCATTTCAAATAGCTTGTTAAAATTAACACAAGAAAAAATGAAAACTAATAATGATTATGAAAGCTAACTTCTCTGAGATTTTTAAACTTTCATAATAATTTAAATATTATTATAGGATTGGCTGAGACATATACAAAATTATAGTAATGCAACAAATATGTTTTATTACTTTGGGGAATCACATAGATTTTCTGGTGGAGTTTAATTGTTTATCATTGCCACTTTGGCAACATCTTTCATAAATATTTAAAATTAAAGCATTATTCATTTATTTCTAATATAAATCTGACTTTTAATACATAGATTATAATTATCTGGTCTTGGCTTTATTTTGGAAGAGTAATGATTAATTTCAACATACACTTTAAAATTTACAACTTTTTTTTACCATATAACATTATAGTTTTACAAGTAGTTATGTCATTGTTAGGATTTGTATTTTATTATTCTCATTTTATAACAGAGAAAACTAATTTCAGAACCCTCACATCACTTACTCAGTATCATAATGCCAAAGGGGCAAAAGGGTAGACAAACATCCTCTTATTCCCATTATATATCATTATCCTATGTGTGGGTTAGTACAAAATCTGTTAGGCTCTCCATGGTTATTAGACTCAGTACAGTTAAGAATAATTACAAGGAATAGTTAAGGAGGCAAGGGTCACTGAGAAGCATAAACAAAAACTACCAGAATAGTTTATGGTTCTGATATCAGGAAATTGAAACATTTTTCTTAACAAGACTGGGAGAGTCACAGAGTCAAGAAATAACATTCTGGAGACTTCAGGTAGTCCAGTATTACTAGAATATTAGGTTGTTCAAACGCTATGAAACTACTAATAGTTAACCATTTTTGAACTATAAGAATGATAATTTCATCTAGTTGGATGTTCAAAAAAGACACAAATGCATAGGAATTAAAAATGGAAAATATGAGTAAGATCAGACATGTCATGGAAGATATTGTGTGCTAGGAAAACAAGTTAAAGCTTATGTTCTAAATCATTCACAAGCACTGAAAATATTTTAAGCATTGCAATATCACAATCACATCTTCATTTAAAATAAGCCCTCTGGATGTGTGGGGGGGGGCGGAAAGCTACTTAAGGGCAGGGTCAAGGAGATTGCATAATTATAGGACAAGAAATTAATTACAATCAGTTGCAATCACTCAAGTAATAATAAGGATCCAGGGTGGCATTGGTGAAAGGAACAAATAAAGGGGTAGAACAGATAAATATTTATGTGATAAAACTTGTAATTTTATTCAACTACTGACTGCAGTTTTGATACAGGCAGAAGATAGTAGATTACTCTCAAATTTCTACTTGCATAACTAGGTGGACAAGGGAATTCAAGTGGTAAAACTGATGAGGTTGAGAAATTTTGGAGAAAAAGATATATACACAGACAGGTAGATAGGGCAGGAGGCTGTGTACAAATCAAATTTAAAGGACAAGGCAAGAAAGAAAGGGAAACCTTTTAGGCTGATAAGGAATAGTGAAGATCATTAGTAAGGGTTCAGAAGAATGATCCAAAAGATAAGACAGAAGCGAGGGCAAGAAGAAATACCACGACTGTAACAAGCAGTGACCGAAAAATTGAAGCCAGTAAAATATGCATTGAATTTAGCAATAAGTTATCCTGTAAGAGAGGAATAGAGTTTGACAGTCATCAAAATAAATATGAAAAAATATCAAACTTTTGCACATTATCACAGTTTTTTTGTTTACACTTTTATTTTGAAAGAGAATTATTATATTTTGTGATTTTAATATGTTGTTGTTGTTGTTCTATTTGCATTATAGACTGATATCTCCCCATAGGTGAAATATTTGGAAGCAGGGAGGCTAACATTCTAATATGGTTTGTACTCAAGACAGAATACCTAAGACAGGCTGTTCCCACCACCTACTCTTGCCACACCACTGGTAAAAGAGGTAAACTAGGGGGATTTAACAGGTTGGGGATTACAGCATAATTATGATTTATCATTTTAAGCTTGAGATGTGTGTTGGATATCCAAATGAAGTTTATGAATAGATAATTGGGCATATGCTCTACCACTAAGGGAGGCACCCCTTTTGAGATAATAATTTCTAAATTATAAACTAACAGATATAATAAATTACAATTAACAGGTAGTATGTGCTTCTCAGGTGGCACTAGTGGTAAAGAACACACCTGCCAATGTAGGAGACTTAGGAGATGCAAGTTTGATCCCTGGATTGAGAAGATCCCCTGGAGTAGGAAATGGTAATCTGCTCCAGTATTCTTGCCTGGAAAATTGCTTGGACAGAGGAGCCTGAGAGACTATAGTCCATGGGGTCACAAAGAGTAGGATACTACTGAACACTAGTATGTAATATCAAGGGAGATTGTATGCAGTAAGGAAAGGCAGTGATGAATCCCATAAACACAAAGAGGTCTTATAAACAAGAAGCAGCCAAAAGCAACACAAACAAAAACACTGTAAAAAGTGGTGTGTGGTTGGAAAATATAATTCAAATGGTGACTTAAAATTTAAACAGACATTAGAGAAGAAAATGTTTCAAGAAGGAGAGAATGGTTAATTGTGACAAATACTGCTGATACTTTGTACAAGATGAAGTCAAATAATTGGCCATTACCTTTGGCAGGATGAAGTTAATATCTTGGATTAACACATTGTTTCTGTTGAATGGTGAGGGAAGTAGACTAATCAGATTGAGGAGAAAAAGGAAGACAGGGGGATTGAGTGAGTAAAATGCTTTTAGATAATTTTTCTGTGTAGAGAAAGGTGAATAGCAGTAATAGGATGCTATGTCACAGGATTTTTAATGTGGATACAAAAGCTTTGGTGTCAGTTGAGTCAAATCCCCAGTGAAATGCAAATATGTTTTCCTTTCTGTAAATACTTTGAGATGGAATGGCTGGATCATCTTAAAGGAATATATTTATTTTTAAAAAAATTACTCTGACATGGTCCTCTACATAGAAAACCCTAAAGACTCTACCAGAAAATTACTAGAGCTAGTTAATGAATATAGTAAAGTTGCAGGGTATAAAATCAACACACAGAAATCCCTTGCATTCCTATACACTAATAATGAGAAAGTAGAAAAAGAAATTAAGGAAACAATTCCATTCACCATTGCAACAAAAAGAATAAAATACTTAGGAATATATCTACCTAAAGAAACTAAAGACCTATATATAGAAAACTATAAAACCCTGATGAAAGAAATCAAAGAGGACACTAACAGATGGAGAAATATACCATGTTCATGGATTGGAAGAATCAATATAGTGAAAATGAGTATACTACCCAAAGCAATTTACAAATTCAATGCAATCCCTATCAAGCTACCAGCGATATTTTTCACAGAACTAGAACAAATAATTTCAAGATTTGTATGGAAATACAAAAAACCTCGAATAGCCAAAGCAATCTTGAGAAAGAAGAATGGAACCAGAGGAATCAACTTGCCTGACTTCAGGCTCTACTACAAAGCCACAGTCATCAAGACAGTATGGTATTGGCACAAAGACAGAAATATAGATCAATGGAACAAAATAGAAAGCCCAGAGATAAATCCACACACATATGGACACCTTATCTTTGACAAAGGAGGCAAGAATATACAATGGAGTAAAGACAATCTCTTTAACAAGTGGTGCTGGGAAAACTGGTCAACCACTTGTAAAAGAATGAAACTAGATCACTTTCTAACACCGCATACAAAGATAAACTCAAAATGGATTAAAGATCTAAATGTAAGACCAGAAAATATAAAACTCCTAGAGGAGAACATAGGCAAAACACTCTCCGACATAAACCACAGCAGGATCCTCTATGATCACCTCCCAGAATTCTGGAAATAAAAGCAAAAATAAACAAATGGGACCTAATTAAAATTAAAAGCTTCTGCACAACAAAGGAAAATATAAGCAAAGTGAAAAGACAGCCTTCCGAATGCGAGAAAATAATAGCAAATGAAGCAACTGACAAACAACTAATCTCAAAAATATACAAGCAACCCCTACAGCTCAATTCCAGAAAAATAAACGACCCAATCAAAAAATGGGCCAAATAACTAAATAGACTTTTCTCCAAAGAAGACATACGGATGGCTAACAAACACATGAAAAGATGCTCAACATCACTCATTATTAGAGAAATGCAAATCAAAACCACAATGAGGTACCACTTCACACCAGTCAGAATGTCTGCGATCCAAAATTCTGTAAGCAATAAATGCTGGAGAGGGTGTGGAGAGAAGGGAACCCTCCTACACTGTTGGTGGGAATGCAAACTAGTACAGCCACTATGGAGAACAGTGTGGAGATTCCTTAAAAAATTGCAAATAGAACTGCCTTATGACCTAGCAATCCCACTGCTGGGCATACACACTGAGGAAACCAGAATTTAAAGAGACACATGTACCCCAGTGTTCACCGCAGCACTGTTTATAATAGCCAGGACATGGAAACAACCTAGATGTCCATCAGCAGCTGAATGGATAAGAAAGCTGTGGTACATATACACAATGGAGTATTACTCAGCCATTAAAAAGAATACATTTGAATCAGTTCTGATGAGATGGATGAAACTGGAGCCGATTATACAGAGTGAAGTAAGCCAGAAAGAAAAACACCAATACAGTATACTAACACATATATATGGAATTTAGAAAGATGGCAATGATGACCCTGTATGCAGGACAGCAAAAAAGACACAGATGTGTATAGCGGACTTTTGGACTGAGAGGGAGAGGGAGAGGGTGAGATGATTTGGGAGAATGGCATTGAAACATGTATAATATCATGTAAGAATCGAATTGCCAGTCTATGTCTGATGCAGGATACGGCACACTTGGGGCTAGTACACGGGGATGACCCAGAGAGATGTTGTGGGGAGGGGGGTGGGAGGGGGGTTCATGTTTGGGAACACATGTACACCCGTGGTGGATTCATGTCAATGTATGGCAAAACCAATACAGAATTGTAAAGTAAAATAAAAAAATAAATAAATAAATAAATAATAAAATAAAATAAAATTAAATTAAATTAAATTAAATAAATAAAAAATTACTCTTTTTTTCTAAAGAGTCATCCATTTTACCTTTGCAATAGCAGTGTTTGACAGTTCTAGTTGCACCATTTCCATGATAATTTATATTATCAATATTACTAACTTAATTATTCCAATGATGTACAGTAGGTTTACTTTATATTTTCCTGGTGACTAATGACATTAGGTACTATTTTATGTGCTTATTTGCTGTTAGTATTATAGCAACCTGGTCAAGTTCACAGGTTACCATGCCAATAAATATCAATGTGAGTTTGAAACCCAATCAGAGTTAAGTAATGCTGCAAAATATAACCACAATAACAGGGCATTAGCCATACTTGGTATATAGCTTAATTCAGATATTGAAGATGAAATAGATTTAAAAAAAAAAAAAAGAAACTGTTTGGCCTAAACAGCTAGAGAGAATAATTTTAAATGTTTTTAATTATGTATGCTACTGCTAAGTCAGTTTAGTCGTGTCTGACTCTGTGCGACCCCACAGATGGCAGCCCACCAGGCTCCGCCATCCCTGGGATTCTCCAGGCAAGAACACTGGAGTGGATTGCCATTTCCTTCCCCAAGGCATGAAAGTGAAAAGTCAAAGTGAAGTCATTCAGTCATGTCCAACTCTTAGCGACCCCATGGACTTCAGCCTACCAGGC